>NC_092040.1:84431614-84773303 GCF_003086295.3 Arachis hypogaea
CTTCATCTATTTCGATAGGAATCATTGCCTCCATCCCGTAAGCTAGTCGGAACGGTGATTCTCCCGTTGTAGAGTGTGGGGTTGTCCGATATGCCCATAGTACCAGGGGGAGCTCCTCGGCCCATGCCCCTTTGGCCTCTTGGAGTCTTCGTTTTAACCCTGCCAAGATGACTTTATTTGCAGCCTCTGCTTGTCCATTGGCTTGTGGGTGCTCGACTGAGGTGAATTGCTGTTTGATTTTTAGTTCGGCTACTAAGTTCTGAAAACTTGTGTCCGTGAACTGTGTTCCATTGTCCGTTGTGATGGAGTAGGGGACTCCGAACCTTGTGACAATGTTTTGTATAGGAATTTGCGGCTTTTCTGAGCCGTAATGGTGGGTAAGGGTTCAGCTTCGATCCACTTTGTGAAGTAGTCGACCCCTACTATGAGGTATTTGACTTGCCCCGGTCCTTGGGGAACGGGCCGAGTAGGTCAAGTCCCCATTTTGCGAAGGGCCATGGTGCGGTGATGCTGATAAGGTCTTCTGGTGGTGCTTTGTGGAAATTGGCGTGTTTTTGGCAGGGGGGGCATATTTTCACAAATTCCGTTGCATCTCTTTGCAAGGTCGGCCAGTAGAACCCGGCTCGGACTATTTTTTTGGATAATGCCCGAGCTCCGAGATGGTTCCCACACATACCTCCGTGGACTTCCTCCAGGACGCTCTTTGTTTCTGAGGTCGGAACGCACCTAAGGAGGGGGTTTGAGAATCCTCTTCTGTATAACACGTCGTGGATTAGTGTATAATTCTGAGCGTCCTTTGCAAGCCTTTTAGCTTCTTTTCTTTCGGCGGGGAGAGTTCCCGACTTCAGGTAGTTGAGTATGGGGGTCATCCATCCTTGCTGTTGGTTGGATATATTTAGCGTTTCTTCCTCTCTTAACACGGAGGGAGATTGTAAGGTTTCTTGGAGGAGACTTCTGTTGTTGCCTCCGGGCTTAGTGCTGGCGAGCTTTGAGAGGGCGTCTGCCCGGGCGTTTTGTTCCCGAGGTATGTGCTGGATTTGTATTTCTGAAAAGTGGCGTAATTGTGCCTGTGTTTGGTCCAGGTATTTTTTCATAGTTGGGTCTTTGGCCTGGTAGCTTCCCTTTACTTGTGATGTGACGACCTGGGAGTCACTGAAGATTGTGATTCTCTGGGCTCCGACCTCTTCGGCTAGCTTTAGACCTGCTAGTAGGGCCTCGTATTCGGCTTGGTTGTTCGAAGCCTGGAACTCGAATTTTAGGGATAGTTCTATCCGCGTTCCTTGGTCGCTTTCAAGTATAACCCCGGCTCCGCTTCCTGTTTTGTTTGAGGACCCGTCGACATATAGGTTCCATGAGAGTGGGGTTCCAGGGGTCTCCGTGTATTCTGCGATAAAGTCGGCTAGATACTGGGATTTTATGGCAGTCCGGGCTTCATAGTGGAGGTCGAACTCGGACAGTTCCACCGCCCATTGTAGTATTCGTCCTGCCAGGTCTGTTTTTTGCAGGATGTGTCTCATAGGTTGGTTTGTCCGGACTTTGATGGTGTGGGCTTGAAAGTAGGGACGGAGCCTCCGAGCTGTGAACACTAGGGCGTAGGCGAATTTTTCTATCTTCTGATAGTTTAATTCGGCCCCTTGTAGTGCTTTGCTTACAAAGTATATGGGGTGTTGTCCTTGGTCATTTTCTCGTATTAACGCTGAAGCGACTGCTCGATTTCCAACCGAGAGGTATAGTACGAGTTCTTCTCCTTTTAAAGGTCGGGTTAGGATTGGTGGTTGCCCGAGGAACTCCTTGAATTTTTGGAAGGCTTTTTCGCACTCCGGGGTCCATGAGAAGGGTTTCCCTTTCTTTAGGAGCGAGTAGAGAGGTAGTGATTTTATTGCCGATCCTGCAAGAATCTTGATAGGGCGGCTAGCCTTCCATTCAGTTGTTGTACTTCTTTGACACACGTCGGGCTCTTCATATTGAGTATTGCTTGGCATTTGTCCGGGTTTGCTTCAATGCCCCTTTGAGTCAGCATGAAGCCTAAGAACTTTCCGGCTTCTGCGGCGAAGGTGCATTTTGTCGGGTTAAGTCTCATGTTGTGTTTTCTGAGGGTGCCGAAGACACTGGTGAGGTCGGTCAGCAAGTTTCTGTCTTCTTGTGTCTTTACCAGCATGTCGTCGACGTACACCTCCAGCTGTAGTCCGATGTGCTCTGAGAACACTTTGTTCATTAGCCTCTGGTAGGTTGCCCCTGCGTTCTTCAGCCCGAAGGGCATTACTACGTAGCAGTAGTTTGCCCTTGGGGTTATGAACGAGGTCTTTCTTGGTCGGGTCCGTACATCGGGATTTGATTGTATCCCGAGTATGCGTCCATGAAGGAGAGATATCTATAACCTGAGGCTGCGTCTACTAAGGCGTCGATGTTTGGTAGTGGATATGGGTCTTTGGGGCAGGCTTTGTTGAGATCCGTGTAATCGACGCACATCCTCCATTTTCCGTTGGGCTTTTTTACCAGGACCACGTTTGCGAGCCATAGGGGGTATTTTACTTCCCGAATGAACCCTGCGTCTAGTAGTGCTTGTACTTGTTCTTCTATTGCTTGCATGCGCTCAGGTCCGAGCTTCCGGCGTCTTTGTTGGACAGGTCTGGATCCCGGGTATACTGATAGCTTATGGCACATCAGGTCGGGGCTTATGCCTGGCATGTCGGAGGCTTTCCAGGCGAAGAGGTCGGAATTCTCCCTTAAGAGGGTTATGAGTTCCTCCTTTAGGCCTGCTTCGAGGTTTGCTCCTATGTTTGTTATTTTTTCAGGTGTGTTCCCGATCTGGACTTTGTCGGTTTCTCCCTCTGGTTGTGGCCGAAGGTTTTCTCGGGCTTGAACTCGTCCGAGTTCTATTGTGTTGACCTCCTTCCCTTTTAGGCTCAGGCTTTCGTTGTAGCATCGCCGTGCTAGTTTTTGGTCGCCTTTTAGGGTAGCGATTCCTTTTGCGGTAGGGAACTTCATACAGAGGTGTGGGGTCGAGACTATAGCTGCCAGTCTGTTTAGGGTTGGTCGCCCAATGAGGGCATTGTATGCTGAAGTGACGTCGACTATAATGTAGTCGATGCTTAATGTTTTAGATTGCTCGCCTCTTCCAAAGGTAGTGTGCAGCGAGACATATCCTAAGGGATGGATTGGGGTATCCCCTAGCCCAAATAGGTCGGTGGGATAGGCTTTTAGTTCTTTTTCTTCGAGTCCGAGCTTGTCGAAGGCCGTTTTGAACAGGATATCTGCTGAGCTTCCCTGGCCAACCAGAGTTCGATGTAAGTTGGCGTTTGCTAGGATGATGGTGATTACCATTGGATCGTCGTGCCCGGGTATTATCCCTTGAGCATCTTCTCGGGTAAATGAGATAGGAGGTAATTCGGGTAGGGGACTATCTTCTCGGACATGATAGACTTCTTTGAGGTGTCTTTTTCGCGAGGATCTGGATATTCCTCCGCCTGCAAAACCTCCATTTATCATGTGAACGTGCCTTTCAGGGGTTCTTGGGGTTTGTTCGGCCCGATTTTCGTTATCTCCCCGTCTTCTCTTCCTGGTCTCTTCTCCTCTCTCTGCTATGTATCTGTCGAGTTTTCCTTCTCTGGCTAGCTTTTCTATAACATTTTTTAGGTCGTAGCAGTCGTTAGTAGAATGACCGTAGAGCTTGTGGTATTCACAGTATTCGGACCGATCTCTCCCCGCTCTCTTGTGTTTTAGCGGTCGAGGTGGTGGGATCTTTTCGGTGTGGCATACTTCTCTGTAGATGTCTACCAAGGAGACTCGGAGGGGGGTGTAACTGTGGTATTTCCGTGGCTTGTCCGAGTTGGTTTCTTCTTTCTTTCTCTGTTCCCGATCTCGATCTCGGAGTGGGTAGGTTGATTCCTTTCTAGAAGAGTCTCTTAACTGGGAGGTTTCCTCCATGTTGATATATTTTTCTGCTCGCTCCTGCACCTCGTATAGGGAGGTCGGGTATCGTTTGGATAGGGATTGGCTAAACGGTCCCTCCTTTAGGCCGTTTGCTAGTCCCATGATGGCTGCTTCAGTGGGCAAGTGTTGTATGTCCAGGCAGGCTCTGTTGAATCGCTCCATGTACTCTCGGAGAGTTTCTTGGTTACCTTGTTTGATTCCGAGTAGACTGGGGGCATGTTTTGTCTTGCCCTTTTGAATAGAGAACCTTGTTAGGAATTTTTTGGTTAGGTCTTCGAAGCTGGTGATTGATCTTGGTGGCAGGTTGTCGAACCACTTCATGGCCGACTTGGTGAGAGTGGTGGGGAAGGCTTTGCATCGAATTGCGTCGGAGGCGTCGACCAGGTACATTCTGCTTCTGAAGTTGCTGAGGTGGTGACTCGGATCGGTGGTGCCGTCGTAGAGATCCATATCGGGTGGTTTGAAGTTTCGCGGTACCTTCTCCTTCATGATCTCTTGTGTGAAGGGATCATGGTTGCCTTCGGGGGTGGTGCCGCGTTCTGTCCGGTTTTTTAGGTTGGCCTCTATTTTCCGTAGTTTTTCTTCTAATTCTCTGCGCTTGCGAGCCTCCCTTCTCAGATCTTGTTCAGTTTCTCTCTGCTTCTTTATGTCCTCTTCGAGTTGTTTCAGTCGATTTTGTTGTGCTCGGACTGCTTCTAGAATTTCCGAGCTCTTTTCATTCTCGGGATTTTGTGGATCTTTGTTTGGGAGTGATGTCTTTGGGCGATTCTGTTTGTTTCCCCCTGGAGTGCGTGGTGATAGAGGGCTGTCCGGTCGTTCTCCGGTGTCAACTTCATCCTCTTGTTCTGATGCAGCGTGGTCATTGTTGGAGGGGTCGTCCGCCATAGTAGAGGGATGACTTCCAGGTCCCCGGTAACGGCGCCAATGTTCCGAGGGTTACCTGAAACGTGTAGCTCGGTCGTCTTGGAGAGGCCCGAGGTGGGGGTCAGGGACCCGAACTTGATATGTGGAGTGGTTGGTGGTTGTACCTGCAATGACACTCCGATGCTTAAGTTAGCATGGGTTCAAGCAGATATGTGTAGAATGTGGAATGTGTGTCATACCTGGGTGCTCCAGTGTATTTATAGTAGTTGGCCGTGATCTTCCCTGGATAAGATATTCTTATCTTATCTTATCTTTTGGGAGTTTTATCTCTATCTTTGTGGAACCGCCTTTCCTAGGCCTTTTCGGCCTTTAGATTTTGGGCTGCGTTCCTTTTGATGGGCCTTCTTAGCATTATTGTCCGAGGTCCGACCTCAGGCGTGGGCCTTGGGACGAGGTCGGACCTTTCATGGATTTCGCCGAGTTGGAGGAGCCCGGTCAAGGTATGAACAAACTCTTTTGTTGATTTCCATTTTCTTTTAATGTAATTTATGTTTTCCATGTCTTTTTATATTTGCTCTAGTTTCTTATTGTTGATTTCTTGCTTTTATAGTTGTAGCTTCCTTTAATTCTTGCAATTTACCATGCTTTATGTTTATATTTTTTAGGTGTTTGATGAAATGTTTCTTTTAGTTATGAGTTAGATTTTTCTCTTCCTGGCTTCAATTGAGTAATTAGTGATACTTGAGTTATCAAACTTTCTTGTTGATTGATGATTGGAAGTTGCTAGTTGATTTGAATACCACTATAGCTAGTCTTTCACTATGATTTGACTAGGATTTGTGGACTAAAGTTGATTATATCCACTTGACTTTCCTTCATAGTTAGAGGTTAACTAAGTGAAGCAATGATCAATTCTTGTCACAATTGATAAGGATAACAAGGATAAGATTTCTAGTTCTCATGCCTTGCCAAGAGTTTCCTTAGTTGTTAGTTTATTCCTTTTTCCATTTACATTTCTTATTCCTTATTCCAAAACCCCAAACATACCTTCATAGCCAATAACAAGAACACCACCTGATGACCAGAATTCACTCCCCATATAAAATCATGAATGCGTTCTTTTGGGAAGCGCACCAAAATTATCATCAAGTAATAACCCACAGTGGAGTGGGATCGTATCCACAGAGATTGGTAGATTTGAGAAATTTTAAATAATGGGTAAATTAGTCAACTTGAGTAATATAGAGTGTGATTACAAATAAGCAGGAATGTAAATGACTCAAAAATAAAGAAAGGCAGTAAAGTGCAGAAAGGGAAATGGCAAGAATGTAAAGTGCAGAAACATAAATGACTTAATTGTAAATGGGAATGGGGATTAATAGAATGTCAAGAAAGCTATAAAGAATGGGTAAGATAAGAATAGGGGAATTCATTGAGATCAGGAGATGTTGTTCTCTTGGATTAATTCCAGCTCATCTCATCTTCAATCATGCAACTCATTGACCTCATGGCAATCATGATTGATTGAGCCCCAATCTCTTGGTGACTCAATCTCTCAAATCTTGATAATCAGCCAATTTCTTGGTCTAATTGCTCATGAAGAGAGATATGCTTGGTCCCTGATTATACCACACATCATCATAGATCCAAGTAGTGGGTGGATTATATGTCACCATATCTAATCACCAAAACCCAGATTCTACGCAAGTATGAGAAGGGATTTCAAGCATGGTTTCATGTTTCCTCTTTCAAGGTTTCCATGAAACCCATTTTGCATTCAACCTCTTTCCCAAGATGATTGAACACTAATCATTAAAACAAAATTCCTTCTAGCAAATCAAAGAGAAGATGAAGAGAAGAAAAAATTCACTATCATTAATCCATCAAGTACAACAGAGCTCCCTCTCTCAATGAGAGGGAAGTTAGCTACTCATAGCTAAAGAAAAAGTACAAGAGATGGAAGAAGATGAAAAGTAAATCTAACTATGCTTTCAACAAAAGCTACCACTTAACTCCAACAACTTCTTTCTCAGTACTTCCAGGGGTTATTTACTACTCATACTACTAGAATTAAAAAATACAAAAAAAGAAAAGAAAATTACAATTGGAGGGAAAAAGAGAACTCAATAAACGTGACCTCCAGTAGCTGGCGTGTGGCAAGCGCTTCAGTGGCGTGCCACGCCCAGCTCCAATTCTGGCTTGGCGTGCCACACCCAACTCTTTAAGTGGCACACCCCTAACATTGGCATCCCTGGCATGCCGCGCCTTCAAGCTCAAGTGGCACGACTAGGGTTCTTTAAGCACTTGTGTAGCCTGGCGTGTCACGCCTTCGAGCTCAAGTGGCACGCCCAAGCCCTTTTAAAACCTTGGTTAGCCTGGCGTGTGATGCCTTTGAACTCAACTGGCATGCCCAGGCCTTTTCCTTCTTCTCCTTATTTCTGGAAAGTTGAACTAGCGTGGCACCTCCAAGATCTGGCGTGCCACGCCAGAACTCATGTGGCATGCCCAGGTCTTCTTCTTGTTGATTGGTGATGCTGGCGTGCCATGCCTGAGACTCAAGTGGCACCCCCAAGTGAGAAATGATAGCCGGTGTGCCACGCCTTCGACACCAAGTGGCACGCCCATATGGTTGGCCTCCTGTCTCCCTTTCTGGAAAATATAACTGGCGTGCCACGCCTAGAGTCTGGCGTGCCATGCCCATTGTGCATGATTCTTCACTATTTTGGAAAATATAACTGGCGTGTGATAGGCGAAATTGTGATTCGTACTCTTTATTGTTGTATGGAATTAATTCCCCGATAATGGCTCCAAAAACTTGGTGCTCAATATCATGGTGTCTAAAATTTAATTCACAACTTCGCACAACTAACCAGCAAGTGCACTGGGTCGTCCAAGTAATACCTTACGTGAGTAAGGGTCGATCCCACAGAGATTGTTGGTATGAAGCAAGCTATGGTCATCTTGTAAATCTCAGTCAGGCGGATAATAATTGGTTATGGGAAATATAAAGAGATACTTGCTTAAATAATAAAGGATAGAAATACTTATGTAAATTAATGGTGGGAATTTCAGATAAGCGTATGGAGATGCTTGTTCTTGTTGAATCTCTGCTTTCCTACTGCTTTCATCCAATCCTTCTTACTCCTTTCCATGGCAAGCTGTATGTAGGGCATCACCGTTGTCAATGGCTACATCCCATCCTCTCAGTGAAAATGGTCCAAATGCTCTGTCACAGCACGACTAATCATCGGTCGGTTCTCAATCAGGTTGGAATAGAATCGAATGATTCTTTTGCGTCTGTCACTAACGCCCAGCCTTCAGGAGTTTGAAGCTTGTCACAGTCATTCAATCCCAGAATCCTACTCGGAATACCACAGACAAGGTTAGAGTTTCCGAATTCCCATGAATGCCGCCATCAATTCTAGCTTATACCACGAAGATTCTGATCAAGGAATCCAAGAGATATGCGTCCGGTCTAAGGTAGAACGGAAGTGGTTGTCAGTCACGCGCGTTCATAGGTGAGAATGATGATGAGTGTCACGGATCATCACATTCATCAAGTTGAAGTGCAACGAATATCTTAAAAAGGAATAAATTGAATTGGAAAGAAAATAATAGTAATTGCATTAAAACTTGAGGTACAGCAGAGCTCCACACCCTTAATTTATGGTGTGTAGAAACTCCACCGTTGAAAATACATAAGTGAAAGGTCCAAGCATGGCCGAATGGCCAGCCCCCATGAAGGTCTAAGGACTAGGCATCCAAAGATCGCTAATACACTAGTAAAAAGTCCTATTTATAATAAACTAGCTGCTAGGGTTTACAGAAGTAAGTAATTGATGCATAAATCCACTTCCGGGGCCCACTTGGTGTATGTTTGGGCTGAGCTTGAATGTTACACGAGCTGAGGCTTATCTTGGAGTTGAACGCCAAGTTGTAACGTGTTTTGGGCGTTCAACTCTGGTTCGTGACGTGCTTCTGGCGTTTGACTCCAGAATGCAGCATGGAACTGGCGTTGAGCACCAGTTTACGTCATCTAATCTCGAACAAAGTATGAACTATTATATATTTCTGGAAAGCTCTGGATGTCCACTTTCCAACGCCATTGAAAGCGCGCCATTTGAAGTTCTGTAGCTCCAGAAAATTTGTTTTGAGTGCAGGGAGGTCAGATTCCACCAGCATCAGCAGTCCTTTGTCAGCCTTCTTATCAGAGTTTTGCTCAGGTCCCTCAATTTCAGCCAGAAAATACCTGAAATCATAAAAAAACACACAAACTCATAGTAAAGTCCAGAAATGTAAATTTAGCATAAAAACTAATGAAAAAATCCCTAAAAGTAACTAGATCATACTAAAAACTACCTAAAAACAATGCAAAAAAGCGTATAAATTATCCGCTCATCATAACACCAAACTTAGGATAAAAAGAAGAGAATATACTATAAATTCTAAAATATCAATGAATATTAATTCTAATTAGAAGAGCGGGACTTGTAGCTTTTTGCTTCTGAACAGTTTTGGCATCTCACTTTCTCCTTTGAAGTTTAGAATGATTGGCTTCTCTACGAACTTAGAATTTCGGATAGTGTTATTGATTCTCCTTGTTAAGTATGTTAATTCTTGAAGACAGCTACTTTTATGAGTCTTGGCCGTGGCCCTAAGCACTTTGTTTTCTAGTATTACCACCGGATACATAAATTTCACAAACACATGACTGGGTGAACCTTTTCAGATTGTGACTCAACTTTGCTAGAGTCCTCAGTTAGAGGTGTCCAGAGTTCTTAAGCACACTCTTTTTGCTTTGGATCATGACTTTAACCACTCAGTCTCAAGCTTTTCACTTGGACCTGCATGCCACAAGCACATGGTTAAGGATAGCTTTGATTTAGCCACTTAGGCCTGGATTTTATTTCCTTGGGCCCTCCTATCCATTGATGCTCAAAGCCTTGGATCCTTTTTACCCTTGCCTTTTGGTTTTAAGGGCTAATGGCTTTTTTTTTTGCTTGTTTTTTCTTTTTCTTTCTATTTTTTTTCTTTCACAAGCTTTTACTTTTTCACTGCTTTTTCTTGCTTCAAGAATCAATTTCATGATTTTTCAGATTATCAACAACATTTCTCTTTGTTCATCATTCTTTCAAGAGCCAACAATTTTAACATTCATAAACAACAAGAAAAAATATGCACTGTTCAATCATTCATTCAGAAAACAAAAAGTATTGTCACCACATCAATATAATTAAACTAAATTCAAGGATAAATTCGAAACTCATGTACTTCTTGTTCTTTTGAATTAGAAACATTTTTCTTTTAAGAGAGGTGAAGGATTTATGGAATTTATTTATAGCCTTAAGACATAGTTACTAAACACTAATGATCATGAAGTAGAGACATAAATATAGATGACATAATAAGCATAAAAACCAAAAAACAGAAAAAATAAGAACAAGGAATGAGTCCACCTTAGTGGTGTCTTCTTCTTGAAGGACCAATGATGTCCTTAAGCTCTTCTATGTCCCTTCCTTGCCTTTGTTGCTCCTCCCTCATTGCTCTTTGATCTTCTCTTAATTTCCTCTTCAGAGTCCTTTCAGGTTCAAGGTCAGCTTCAACAAGAATGCCTTTTTTCCTTGTTCCTGCTCATATAGGGAAGAAGAGAACAAGAAAAGAAAGAGGAATCCTCTATGTCACAGTAAAGAGGTTCCTTATTATTAGTAGAAGAAGAAAGGGAATAAAGAAAGGAGAATCCAAACAGAAGGGTAAGGATAGAGGCAGTGATTAGAGATGAAGAGAGGTGAAGAGAAGTGTTAGTAAATAAATAAATAAATAAATAGAAGAAGAGAAGAGAGAGAGAATTCGAAAATAATTTTGAAAAAGTAGTTAATGATTTTCGAAAATTAAAGATAAGATATGAGTAAAATTAAAATTTAAAATAATTAAAAAGAATTTTTGAAAAAAGAGATGAGATATTTTTGAAAATTAAAGAGGGAAAAGTAGTTAGGTGGTTCTGAAAAAGATAAGAAAAAAACAAAAAGTCAAATAGTTAGTTGGAAAAGATATTAAAATCAAATTTGAAAAGATAAGATGATAAGAAATTAGAAAAGATATTTTAAAATCAAATTTTTGAAAAAGATAAAATTTTGAAAAAGATATGATAAAAAGATAAGATAAGAAGATATGATAAAAGGATATGATAAAAAGATAAGATTCTTAAGAAAAAGATATTTTGAAAACGATTCAATTTTTAAAATTAAAAAAATTGATTACTTGACTAAAAGATAGGATTCTAGAATTTAAAGATTGAACCTTTCTTAACAAGAAAGTAACAAACTTCAAATTTTTGAATCAATCACATTAATTGTTAGTAAAGTTTCAATTTTTTTTTGAAAAAAAAGATAAGAAAAAGATTTTGAAAATAAATTTTTAAAATTTCGAAAATTATTAAAAAAAATGAAAAAGATGTGATTTTTAAAAAAGATTTTGAAAAGATAAGATTTTTAAAATTGAAAATTTGACTTGACTTATGAGTAACAACTAATTTTAAAAATTTTTTGACTAAGTCAACTTAAATTTTCGAAAATTTGGAGAAAATTAAGGAAAAGATATTTTTTTGATTTTTTGAATTTTTAATGATGAGAGAGAAAAACACAATTATGGCCCAAAACATGAAAATTTTGGATCAAAACACATGATGCATGCAAGAACACTATGAATGTCAAGATGAACACCAAGAACACTTTGAAGATCATGATGAACATCAAGAACATATTTTTCAAAAATTTTTGATGCAAAGAAAACATGCAAGACACCAAACTTAGAAATTTTTAATGCTTGGAAAATATGAATGCAAAGATGCACATGAAAAACAACAAAAGACACAAAACAAGAAATCATCAAGATCAAACAAGAAGACTTACCAAGAACAACTTGAAGATCATGAAGAACACCATGAATGCATGAATTTTTCGAAAAAATGCAAGAACAATATGAATATGCAATTGACACCAAACTTAAAAATTGACTCAAGACTCAAACAAGAAACACAAAATATTTTTTGTTTTTATGATTTTATGTTTTTTTTGGTATTTTCTTTATTTATTTTCGAAAAAAAGGAAATAAAATTTTTTGAAAAATTTTTGAAAACAAAACAAAAAGAAAATTACCTAATCTGAGCAACAAGATGAACCGTTATTTGTCCATACTCGGACAATCTCCGGCAACGGCGCCAAAAACTTGATAGGCGAAATTGTGATTTCGTACTCTTTATTGTTGTATGGAATTTAATTCACAACTTGCTCAATATCATCGTGTCTAAAATTTAATTCACAACTTCGCACAACTAACCAGCAAGTGCACTGGGTCGTCCAAGTAATACCTTACGTGAGTAAGGGTCGATCCCACAGAGATTGTTGGTATGAAGCACGCTATGGTCATCTTGTAAATCTCAGTCAGGCAGATAATAATTGGTTATGGGAAATATAAAGAGATACTTGCTTAAATAATAAAGGATAGAAATACTTATGTAAATTAATGGTGGGAATTTCAGATAAGCCTATGGAGATGCTTGTCCCTGTTGAATCTCTACTTTCCTACTGCTTTCATCCAATCCTTCTTACTCCTTTCTATGGCAAGCTGTATGTAGGGCATCACCGTTGTCAATGGTTACATCCTATCCTCTCAGTGAAAATGGTCCAAATGCTCTGTCACAGCATGGCTAATCATCTGTCGGTTCTCAATCAGGTTGGAATAGAATCCAATGATTCTTTTGCGTCAGTCACTAACGCCCGGCCTTCAGGAGTTTGAAGCTCATCACAGTCATTCAATCCCGGAATCCTACTCAGAATACCACAGACAAGGTTAGACTTTCCGGATTCCCATGAATGCCGCCATCAATTCTAGCTTATACCACGAAGATTCTGATCAAGGAATCCAAGAGATATGCGTCCGGTCTAAGGTAGAACGGAAGTGGTTGTCAGTCACGCGCGTTCATAGGTGAGAATGATGATGAGTGTCACGGATCATCACATTCATCAAGTTGAAGTGCAACGAATATCTTAGAAAAGGAATAAATCGAATTGGAAAGAAAATAATATGTAATTGCATTAAAACTTGAGGTACAGCAGAGCTCCACACCCTTAATCTATGGTGTGTAGAAACTCCACCATTGAAAATACATAAGTGAAAGGTCCAAGCATGGCCGAGTGGCCAGCCCCCCATGAAGGTCTAAGGACTAGGTGTCCAGAGATCGCTAATACACTAGTAAAAAGTCCTATTTATAATAAACTAGCTGCTAGGGTTTACAGAAGTAAGTAATTGATGCATAAATCCACTTCCGGGGCCCACTTGGTGTATGGTTGGGCTGAGCTTGAATGTTACACGAGCTGAGGCTTATCTTGGAGTTGAACGCCAAGTTGTAACGTGTTTTGGGCGTTCAACTCTGGTTCGTGACGTGTTTCTGGCGTTTGACTCCAGAATGCAGCATGGAACTGGCGTTGAGCGCCAGTTTATGTCATCTAATCTCGAACAAAGTATGGACTATTATATATTTCTGGAAAGCTCTGAATGTCTACTTTCCAACGCCATTGAAAGCGCACCATTTGGAGTTTTGTAGCTCCAGAAAATCCATTTCGAGTGCAGGGAGGTCAGATTCCAACAGCATCAGCAGTCCTTTGTCAGCCTTCTTATCAGAGTTTTGCTCAGGTCCCTCAATTTCAGCCAGAAAATACCTAAAATCACAGAAAAACACACAAACTCATAGTAAAGTCCAGAAATGTGAATTTAGCATAAAAACTAATGAAAACATCCCTAAAAGTAACTAGATCATACTAAAAACTACCTAAAAATAATGCCAAAAAGCATATAAATTATCCGCTCATCAGCGTGCCACGTCAAGGGTTTGGCGTTCCCCGCCTATAGTTCCTCTTCATTCCAGTAGCTGGCGTGCCACACCTAGTATTCAAGTGGCACGCCCAGGTGAATAAATGAGAGCTGGCGTGCCACGCCTTCCACCTCAAATGGCATGCCCAGCTTTGTTTGGCCCTTTTCCAGTGTTGGCATGCCACGCCTGGGTCTTCAAGTGGCACGCCCAAGTGCTTGGATCTTTGACCTGTTCTTTGGAAACTTGTACTTGCATGCCACACTCTTGATGCTCAAGTGGCATGCCAACTTCAATGTGACTCTATTAGCTTGGCGTGCCATGCCTGGGTCTTCAAGTGGTATGCCCAAGTGAGAATGAGAGCTGGCGTGCCACGCCTTCGATACCAAATGGAACGCCCTAGTGAATTCCTTTTTTGGTTGATGAATTGGTGTGCCATGCCCAGCTTGGCATGCCACGCCCTTCTTGTGGCCTTCATCATTGCTCTTTGGGATTTGCTACTGGTGTGCCACGCCCATTCCTTTTTATGGCGTTTGTTCCAAGTGACACACCCTCTTCACATGCCCAGCTTTTACTTGTTGTCTTCTTCCCTTTTTATTGATCTTTTTACCTGAAATTCATCACAAACCCATTTCAAAGCAATGTGCCATAATACTTATCATTTAGCTCATGAAATTGCATTGAAACAATGAATATGTGCTCTTTTTATGGTTCTTTTGCATAGGTAAAAAGGGTAAATGATGCAAGTCATCACAACACCAAACTTAAGCTTTGTTTGTCCCAAGCAAATCAATGTGAGTTGTTCTTAAATGAAATGAGACTTCAACCATGAATAAGTGCATTCATTTCCAAGAATAAGGCTAAGTATTAACACATGCATGAGTATTGTTGTTTCAATGCCACAATGAACTCCTAGACTCTTAAGGATTTTTCAAGTGTTTGTCTTAGGTGCCCTTTTTATTGATTGTCACCTTGAAGTAGCAAGAGTTGCTTCTTTTTCTTTTCTTTTCAATTGACCACAACTCTAAGTGTTTTGTCTCAAGACGACCCTTTAGCTTAGGCTTTCAATTAGCACTCTCAAACCAGTTGGTTTTAGGGTGCTAGGTGTTGAAACTCCCCTAAGAATTTACTTGCCCAGGTCTCCCTTCTTGACACATCTTCACCACAAGTATCTACTAGGATCTTTAATTCTTTTGAGTTAATTGGGTGTTTCCTTTTATCCTAGTAGGTGATGCTCAGAGTCTTGGGTCTTTTTGTTGCTTACTATTTCTTGGTTCTATAGATATTCAAGGGACATCCTTAGCTTTTACTTGTCACTTCCTCTAAGTCTAGTTACTCATCATGACTCATTTTCTTTTTAATTCATTCATGGTCCTGCACTTAGTTCCTTTATCTCTTGGTTTTGAACACCCTTACTTGGTTTTAATCTCTTTTACTCTTGTTTTTGCAACAACTCACCATAGACTCTTATGGAAACAAACTACTTCTTTTATTTGATGATTGTAAAACTTAACAACATTGCATTTTCTTTCTTGAAAGCATAAAAGACCCATAAAAGAAACTTCACAGAATCATAAACTATCATAACATTGCAACTTATTATCAAATAGAAACATAAAAAGAACTAAACATAAATTCAGAATTTTAGGAATGTCAACCATGGGACTTAACAACCTTGAGCAGCTTCAGTTCATTGGCCCTTTTTGCTTGTCTTTCTTCTTGGAAGGGGAGGAGTCATCATCCTTCTTGGAGGATCTTTCTTGTGCCTTTTTGTCCTTGGGCTTCCAAAATCCCAACCTCCTCATGTAGTTCCTTTCATCCTCTTTATGCTTAGCCAGAATTTCCTGTTGTCTCGCACTTAGCTCCTCTATTCTTTGCATGAATGTTGGGTATCCGAGGTTCAAGGCAGCCACATCATTACACAAGTGATTCAGCTTCGCTTGTGTGTTGATATCATATTACCTCCTTGAAATGGTTCTAGCATCATAAAGATTCCTGAACTCAGCAAGGTTCCTCCGATGCCATTTGTTTTGCTCTACTATTTTGTTGAGTGCACCTTGTATTTCACCCCAGTCAAACTATTCTTGCTGCTCCTTCAATTGCTCCATACTTCCTTGGAGTTGTTGTATGTTCTCATTCATGTGGTCCCATTGTTGTTATTTCTGTTTGAGTTGGTTGACATCCTCTCTCAGATGGTGTATGTCTCCTCTCATTTGGTGTATGTCTCCTTGCAACTGCTCCCAGTTGAATCCTTCAGAAAATTGTTGGTATTGTTGGTATGGTGGTGGTTGAAGTGCTATGTAATGTGGTTGTTCTTCAACCTCTTCTTTTGGTTGTGGTTGCCCTTGTGGCACATGAGCATGAGCTCTGTGCTCCCTGGCCCTTTAAAGTGGGTTAACAGCCACCAATTTGGACATCTTCTTGGCGGTTATGGGCTTCTCTTGTTCCACCATGACTTCATCAATAATCTTCTCAACCCTTACTTCATCATATAGCCTTTGGATGATGCTGGGAAATGCCAACCTTGAGCTATCTTTGGTACTTTTCAGCACTTTATTGATGTTGTTGGCAATCATCTCCCCAATATTGACATTTTCTCCCTTCATTATGCTGTATATGACCATAGCTCTTTCTTTAGTTACCTCTGATGTGTTGGATGTGAGAATTAGAGACCTTCTAACAAAGTCTAGACACCCTCTAGCTTGGGGGCTCAAATCTCTTCTCCTCAATTGGTTGGGTCTCCCATCCTTGTCATTGATCCATTGTACATTTAGCACGCAGATCTCATTGAGGATTTCATCAAATCTTGGGTCCTGTTGCTTTATCCTCTCTTCATAGCTCTGGGTGGAGCTTGTTTGCTTCACCATCAACATTCTGTTTATGTTGGAAGGGCTGTAATCAATGGCCTTCCTTCTACCATAGCTTAGATAGCCATAAGGTTACCCAAGTTGGGGCACTGCATTGGCATAGAATTCTCTGACCAAGCTCTCTACCACCTTCCTTGGTGGGTTGCACAAGAGTGCCCATCCTCTACTGTTGATTTCCTTGTTGATCTCAGGGTGTTCATTCCTACTGAGTTGGAAACCAACCTCTGGAATGATTTACCTCTCACTCATCCAACCATAAAATTGATTTTGGTTGAATGATGAGAGGAACTTGTACTCATTGAAGCTTGAACTTGAGGATCCAGAAGTTGGTTACTTGGTCTTTCTCTTATTTGATGATAAGGATTTTGGTGGTGCTATTGGGTGAGAAAAAAAAATTTGAAGGGTTAGGAAGAAGAAGTAGAGAACGGATAGCAAAGCAAGGGTTTACTCCACAACACCAAACTTAGGACTTGATTGTCCCTAATCAAGTAAAAGAAAAGAAGGTAGTGAAGAGAAAGAAGGGATAAGGGAATGTGAGGGTTCTTTCACGTTTGAAACTTGGGGGTTGAAGTGTGGAGAATGGTGAGGAAGTGTTTGGCTTTTATAAGAGGGGAAGATGCAGTCTGGAAGGGGTTTGGTGGTGGGAAGTAAAAGCAACTCAACTTTTTCACACATGGGAAGTGGCGCCTAGCGTGGGAAGAGGCGCCAACCCTTTTCTCTACATGTGTTGAGTTCCAAAGTATAAGTACACTTTGACTCATTCTTTTAGTGAGCCATCAATCATGTGGGTCCTATTCTCTCTCCTAAAAATAAAAACTGAAAACCCCATTAGTGAAAAGAACCTCTTTATATTTCCTTATGGCAACATGCAATTAAAATGCATTTGATGAGTGTCCCTTGGGACACCAAACTTTATTGCGTTGCATCTAATAAATTGGGCTTATCATTAAATTTTTAATGGGTTCATACGGGTGAAATAAATTCACTTCTTTCACATTCCTCCTTTTTTAACTCCCTCTGAACACATTAAAGTGGCCTTATATGCTTAACCAATTTATTTAATGCATTCAAATTAAGAGCATGCAAGGCTTACTATGTGCATCATATGGTGGTGGCCACACCAAACTTAATTTCTGGGCTTACTTTCAAAGTTAATCCATTTAAGTGGTTGTAAGCCTAAGTTAAATGGGTTAGTGGCTGGTGGACGAAATTGTGATCATCAATGTTGTATTCTTTGTTGTTGTATGGAATAATTATAATGGCTCTTTGCTATGTGTGGACACAACTCCGTTCAACTAACCAGCAAGTGTACTGGGTCGTCCAAGTAATAAACCTTACGTGAGTAAGGGTCGATCCCACAGATAAGCATATGGAGATACTGTGCCCTTTCTTTTTCTACTTTCCTACTTCTTCCTTCAGTCCTTCTTACTCCTTTTCATGGCAAGCTGTATGTAGGGCATCACCGTTGTCAATGGCTACATCCCATCCTCTCAGTGAAAAAGGTCCAAATGCTCTGTCACAGCACGGCTAATCATCTGTCGGTTCTCAATCAGGTTGGAATAGAATCCCTTGATTCTTTTGCATCTGTCACTAACGCCCAGCCTTCAGGAGTTTGAAGCTCATCACAGTCATTCAATCCCGGAATCCTACTCGGAATACCACAGACAAGGTTAGACTTTTCGGATTCCCATGAATGCCGCCATCAATCTAGCTTATACCACGAAGATTCTGTTTAAGGAATCCAAGTGATATTCGCCCGGCCTAAGGTAGAACGGAAGTGGTTGTCAATCACGCGCGTTCATAGGTGAGAATGATGATGAGTGTCACAGATCATCACATTCATCAAGTTGAAGTGCAACAAATATCTTAGAATAGGAATAAAGAAAATTGAATAGAAACAGTAGTAATTGTATTAAAACTTGAGGTACAGTAGAGCTCCATACCCTTAATCTATGGTGTGTAGAAACTCCACCATTGAAAATACATACGTGAAAGGTTCAGGCATGGCCAAATGGCCAGCCCCCAAAAAGTGATCAATAGCCTCCTAAGATGAAGAATAAAACAAAACTGAGACCAAAGATGTCTAATACAATAGTAAATTATCCTATTTATACTAGACTAGCTACTAGGGTTTATATGAGTAAGTAATTGATGCATAAATCCACTTCCGGGGCCCACTTGGTGTATGTTTGGGCTGAGTTTGACTATCCACGAGCTGGGGCTTCTTTTGGAGTTGAACGCCAAGTTGTAACGTGTTTTGGGCGTTCAACTCCGGGTCGTGACGTGTTTCTGGCGTTTTACTCCAGACAGCAACATGGAACTAGCGTTGAGCGCCAGTTTACGTCGTCAATTCCCAAATAAAGTATGGACTATTATATATTGCTGGAACGCTCTGAATGTCTACTTTCCAACGCCGTTTAGAGCGTACCATTTGGAGTTTTGTAGCTCCAGAAAATTCATTTCGAGTGCAGGGAGGTCAGATTCCAACAGCATCAGCAGTCCTTTGTCAGCCTCCTATCAGAGTTTCGCTCAATTCCCTCAATTTCAGCCAGAAAGTACCTGAAATCACAGAAAAATACACAAACTCATAGTAAAGTTCAGAAATGTGAATTTAACATAAAAACTAATGAAAACATCCCTAAAAGTAGCTTGAACTTACTAAAAACTACCTAAAAACAATGCCAAAAAGCGTATAAATTATCCGCTCATCACAACACCAAATTTAAATTGTTGCTTGTCCCCAAGCAACTGAAAATCAAATAGAATAAAAAGAAGAGAATATACTATAAATTCCAGAATATCAATGAATATTAATTATAATTAGATGAGCAGGACTTGTAGCTTTTTGCTTCTGAACAGTTTTGGCATCTCACTTTTTCCTTTGAAGTTTAGAATGATTGGCTTCTCTAGGAACTTAGAATTTTGGATAGTGTTATTGACTTTCCTAGTTAAGTATGTTGATTCTTGAACACAACTACTTATGAGTCTTGGCTGTGGCCCTAAGCACTTTGTTTTCCAGTATTACCACCGGATACATAAATGCCACAGACACATGACTGGGTGAACCTTTTCAGATTGTGACTCAGCTTTGCTAAAGTCCCCAGTTAGAGGTGTCTAGAGCACTTAAGCACACTTTTTTTGCTTTGGATCACGACTTTAACCACTCAGTCTCAAGCTTTTCACTTGGACCTTCATGACACAAGCACATGGTTAGGGACAGCTTAATTTAGCCGCTTAGGCCTGGATTTTATTTCCTTGGGCCCTCCTATCCATTGATGCTCAAAGCCTTGGATCCTTTTTACCCATGCCTTTTGGTTTTAAGGGCTATTGGCTTTTTTCTACTTGCTTTTTCTTTTTCTTTCTATATTTTTTTTTCGCAAGCTTTTCTTTTTTTCACTGCTTTTTCTTGCTTCAAGAATCAATTTTTGATTTTTCAGATTATCAATAACATTTCTCTTTATTCATCATTCTTTCAAGAGCCAACAGTTTTAACATTCATAAACAACAAGATCAAAAATATGCACTGTTTAAGCATTCATTCAGAAAACAAAAAGTAATGTCACCACATCAATATAATTAAACTAAATTCAAGGATAAATTCGAAATTCATGTACTTCTTGTTCTTTTGAATTAAAACATTTTTCATTTAAGAGAGGTGAAGGATTAATGGAGTTATTCATAACTTTAAGACATAGTTACTAACTACTAATGATCATGAAGTAGAGACACAAAACATAGGTAAACATATAATATAAAAACTGAAAAGCAGAAGGAAATAAGAACAAGGAATGAATCCACCTTAGTGGCGTCTTCTTCTTGAAGGACCAACAATGTCCTTAAGCTCTTCTATGTCCTTTCCTTGCCTTTGTTGCTCCTCCCTCATTGCTCTTTGATCTTCTCTTATTTCATGGAGAATGATGGAGTGCTCATGATGTTCCACCCTTAATTGTTCCACATTGTAGCTCAAATCTTCTAGGGAAGTGTTGAGTTGTTCCCAATAGTTGTTGGGAGGAAAGTGCATCCCTTGAGGCATCTCAGGGATTTCTTGATGATGAGCTTCCTCATGCATCTCTTAAGATCCGTGGAGGGTCTCTCTTGCTTGCTTCATCCTCTTCTTGGTGATGGGCTTATCCTCTTCAATGAGGATGTCTCCTTCTATGATAACTCCAGCTGAGTAACATAGATGGCAAATAAGGTGAGGAAAAGCTAGCCTTGCCATGGTGGAGGACTTATCGGCTATTTGTAGATTTCATGGGAGATGACTTCATGAACTTCTACTTCCTCTCCAATCATGATGCTATGAATCATGATGGCCTGATCCACAGTAACTTCGGATTGGTTGCTAGTGGGAATGATAGAGCGTTGAATGAACTCTAACCATCCTCTAGCTATAGGCTTGAGGTCCAGTCTTCTCAGTTGAACTGGCTTGCCTTTGGAATCTCTTTTCCATTGAGCTCCTTCCACACATATGTCCATAAGGACTTGGTCCAACCTTTGATTAAAGTTGACCCTTCTAGTGTAGGGGTGTTCATCTCATTGCATCATGGGCAAGTGGAATGCCAACCTCACATTTTCCGGACTAAAATCTAAGTATTTCCCCCGAACCATTGTGAGATAATTCTTTGGACTCGGATTCATACTTTGATCATGATTCCTAGTGATCCATGCATTGGCATAGAACTCTTGAACCATTAAGATTCCGACTTGTTGCATGGGGTTGGTTAGGACTTCCCAACCTCTTCTTCGGATTTCATGTCGGATCTCTGGATACTCATTTTTCTTGAGTTTGAAAGGGACCTCAGGGATCACATTCTTCTTTGCCACAACATCATAGAAGTGGTCTTGATGGCTTTTGGAGATGAATCTTTCCATCTCCCATGACTCGGAGGTGGAAGCTTTTGTCTTCCCTTTTCCTTTTCTAGAGGATTCTCTGGCCTTAGGTGCCATTGATGGTAATGGAAAAACAAAAAGATTATGCTTTGACCACACCAAACTTAAAATATTGCTCACCCTCGAGCAAGAGAAGAAAGAAGAGAAGAAGAAGAAGAAGAAAATATGGAGGAGAGTGAGGGAAGGTGTTTCGGCCAAGGTGTAGAAGAGGGGGTTTGTATTGTGTGAAAATGAAGTAGAATGGAAGGGTATATATAGGGAGGGGAGTGGGTGTAGTTTCGGTCATTTAGGGTGGGTTTGGGTGGGAAAGATTTTTGAATTTTGAAGGTAGGTGGGGTTTATGGGGAAGAGAGATTGAAGTTGTTGGGAAGTGTGTTTATGGGGAGGAGAGAATGAATAGTGAGAAGAGGGGAGAATATGTTAGGTAAGGATCCTGTGGGGTCCACAGATCCTGAGATGATCCTGTGGGGTCCACAGATCCTGAGGTCGTCAAGGATTTACAGCCCTGCACCAATTAGGCATGTAAAATGCCTTTGCACACCATTCTGGCGTTTAAACGCCACAGTGATGTACACTCTGGGCGTTCAACGCCCATGTGTAGCATGTTTCTGGCGTTGAACGCCAGTTCCATGCTTGTTACTGGCGTTCAGCGCCAGCTTTCCTCAAGGCACATTCCTGGCGTTCAAACGCCAAGATGTTGCTTGTTTCTGGCGTTCAGTGCCAGAAACATGCTCTGTTCTGGCGTTGAACGCCAGCCAGATGCACCTTACTGGCGTTTGCCAGTAAGTCCTTCCTCCAGGGTGTGATTTTTCTTCTGTTGTTTTTGATTCTATTTTTAATTTTAGTATTTTTTTCGTGACTCCAGATGATCATGAACCTAATAAAACACAAAATAACAGTAAAATAAAATTAAAATTAGATATATAAAAATTGGGTTGCCTCCCGACAAGCGCTTCTTTAGTGTCATTAGCTTGATAGTGGGCTCTCATGGAGCCTCACAGATATTCAGAGCATGATGAGGGCCTCCCAACACCAAACTTAGAGTTTGAATGAGGGGGCTTCTCAACACCAAACTTAGAGTTTGGTTGTGACCTCCCAACACCAAACTTAGAGTTTAACTGTGGGGGCTCTTTTTGACTCTGTACTGAGAGAAGCTTTTCATGCTTCCTCTCCATGGTTGCAGAGGAAGGTCCTTGAGCTTTAAACACAAGGTAGTCCCCATTCAATTAAAGGACTAATTCTCCTCTGTTAACATCAATCACAGCTTCTGCTGTGGCTAGGAAGGGTCTTCCAAGGATGATGCATTCATCGTCTTCCTTCCTAGTGTCTAAGACTATGAAATCAGCAGGGATGTAAAGGCCTTCAACCTTTACTAACACGTCCTCTACTAATCCATAAGGTTATCTTACTGACTTGTCTGCCAATTGTAATGAGAATAAGGCAGGCTGTACCTCAATGATCCCTAGTTTCTCCATTATAGAGAGTGGCATAAGATTTATGCCTGACCCCAGGTCACATAGAGCCTTGTTAAAGGTCATGGTGCCTATAGTACAGGGTATTAAGAATTCACCAGGATCTTGTTTCTTTTGAGGTAAAGTTTTCTGAATCCATGTATCTAGTTCACTAATGAGCAAGGGAGGTTCACCTTCCTAAGTCTCATTACCAAAAAACTTGGCATCCAGCTTCATGATAGCTCCTAGATATTGAGCAACTTGCTCTCCAATCACATCTTCATCCTTTTCTGAGGAAGAATAGTCTTCAGAGCTCGTGAATGGCAAAAGGAGATTTAGTGAAATCTCTATGGTCTCTATATGAGCCTCGGATTCCTTTAGGTCCTCAATGGGGAACTCCTTCTTGTTTGAGAAACGTCCCAGGAGGTCTTTCTCACTAGGATTTTCATCCTCCTCCTCCTTTGTGCATTCGGCCATATTGATTACCTCAATGGCCTTGCACTCTCCTTTTGGATTCTCTTCTGTATTACTTGGGAGAATACTGGGAGGAGTTTCAATGATTTTCTTACTCAGCTGGCCCACTTGTGCCTCCAGATTTCTAATGGAGGACCTTGTTTCACTCATGAAACTTAAAGTGGCTTTTGACAAATCAGAGACTATTTGCTAAATTAGAGGGGCTCTGTTCAGAATTTTCTGTCTGTTGCTGAGAAGATGATGGAAAAGGCTTGTTATTACTGAGCCTATTTCTTCCACCATTATTAAAGCCTTGTTGAGGCTTTTTTTGATCCTTCCATAAGAAATTTAGATGATTTCTCCATGATGAGTTATAGGTGTTTCCTTAAGGTTCACCCATGTAATTAACCTCTGCCATTGCAGGGTTTTCAGGATCATAAGCTTCTTCAGAAGCTGCCTCTTTAGTACTGTTGGATGCATTTTGCCATCCATTCAGACTTTGAGAGATCATGTTGACTTGCTAAGTCAACACTTTGTTCTGAGCCAATATGGTATTCAGAGCATCAATTTCAAGAACTCCCTTCCTCTGAGGCATCCCATTATTCATAAAATTCCTCTCAGAAGTGTACATGAATTGGTTATTTGCAACCATGTCAATAAGTTCTTGAGCTTTTGCAGGTGTTTTCTTTAGGTGAATGGATCCACCTGCAGAATGGTCTAATGACATTTTCGAAAATTCAGATAGACCATAATAGAATATATCTAATATGGTCCATTCTGAAAATATGTCAGATGGACACCTTTTGGTCAGCTGCTTGTATCTTTCCCAAGCTTCATAGAGGGATTCACCATCTTTTTGCTTGAAGGTCTGAACATCCACTCTAAGCTTGCTCAGCTTTTGAGGAGGAAAGAATTTATCCAAGAAGGCCATGACCAGCTTATCCCAGGAGTCCAGGCTATCTTTAGGTTGTGAGTCCAACCATGTTCTGGCTCTATCTCTTACAGCAAAAGGGAAAAGCATGAGCCTGTAGACTTCAGGATCTACTCCATTCGTCTTAACAGTCTCACCAATCTACAAGAACTCAGTTAAAAACTGGTAAGGATCTTCAGATGGAAGTCCATAAAACTTGCAGTTCTGTTGCATTAAAGCAACTAATTGAGGTTTAAGCTCAAAATTGTTGGCTCCAATGGTAGGAATGGAGATGCTTCTTCCATAAAATTTGGACATTGGTTTTGTGAAATCACCAAGCATTCTCCTTGCATTATTGTTGTTGGATTCGGCTGCCATCTCCTTCTCTTGTTCGAAAATTTCAGAAAGGTTGCCTCTGGATTGTTGTAATTTAGCTTCTCTTAGTTTCCTCTTCAGAGTCCTTTCAGGTTCTGGTTCAGCTTCAATAAGAGTGTCTTTTTCTTTGTTCCTGCTCATATAGGGAAGAAGAGAATAAGAAAAGAAAGAGGAATCATCTATGTCACAGTAAAGAGGATCCTTATCGTTAGTAGAAGAAGAAAGGGAAGAAGAGTGAAGAAGAATGGGTAAGAATAGAGGTGGTGATCTGAGATGAAGAGAGATGAAGAGATGTGTTAGTGAATAAATAAATAAATAGAAGGAGAAGAGAAATAGAATTCGAAAATTACTTTCAAAAGAACTTAATAATTTTAAAAATTAGAGATAAGATATAATTAAAATTAAAATTTAAAAGAATTTTTTTGAAAAAGAGAGAGGTATTTTCGAAAATTAGAGAGGGATAGGTAGTTAGTTGGTTTTGAAAAAGATAAGAAACAAACAAAAAGTCAAATAGTTAGTTGAAAAAGAAATTAAAATTAAATTTGAAAAGATAAGAAGATAAGAAGTTAGATAAGATATTTTGAAATCAAATTTTGAAAAAGATAAAATTTTGAAAAAGATATGATAAAAAGATAAGATAAAAAGATAAGATTTTTAAGAAAAAGATATTTTGAAAAAGATTTAATTTTTAAAATTAAAATTAATTGCTTAACTAACAAGAAACTAAAGATAAGATTCTAGAATTTAAAGATTGAACCTTTCTTAACAAGAAAGTAACAAACTTCAAATTTTTGAATCAATCACATTAATTGTTAGTGTAATTTTCGAAAATCATGAAATAATATTAAGAAAAGGATTTTTTTGAAAAAATTTTAAAATTTTCGAAATTAATAAGATAAAAATGAAAAAGATTTGATTTTTGAAAAAGTTTTGAAAAGATAGGATTTTTAAAATTGAAAATTTGACTTGACTTGTAAGAAACAACTAATTTTAAAAATTTTTGACCAAGTCAACCCAAAATTTTCGAAAATTCGGAGGGAATTAAGGAAAAGATATTTTTTTATTTTTTTTTTTGAATTTTTAATGATGAGAGGGAAAAATTAAAAATCAAAACAAAGAATGCATGCAAGAACACTATAAATGTCAAGATGAACACCAAGAACACTATGAAGATCATGATGAACATCAAGAACATAATTTTGAAATATTTTTTATGCAAAGAAAACATGCAAGACACCAAACTTAGAAATCTTTAATGCATGGACTCTAACAAACAAAAAATGCATATGAAAAACAACAAACAACACAAAACAAGAAAACATCAAGATCAAACAAGAAGACTTACCAAGAACAACTTGAAGATCATGAAGAACACTATGAATGCATGAAATTTTCGAAAAAAAATAATGCATAAATTTTAAAACATGCAATTGACACCAAACTTAAAAATTGACTCAAGACTCAAACAAGAACACAAAATATTTTTGGTTTTTTTATGATTTTATGATTTTTTTTTGTATTTTTATTAATTTTTTTTCGAAAATATTCTTTAGAAAAACGAAAATAAAGAAAAATTTTTGAAAACTTTTTGAAAAGAAAATTACCTAATCTGAGCAACAAGATGAACCGCCAGTTGTCCATACTCGAACAATCCCCGGCAACGGCGCCAAAATCTTGGTGGACGGAATTGTGATCATCAATGTTGTATTCTTTGTTGTTGTATGGAATAATTATAATGGCTCTTTGCTATGTGTGGACACAACTCTGTTCAACTAACCAGCAAGTGTACTGGGTCGTCCAAGTAATAAACCTTACGTGAGTAAGGGTCGATCCCACAGAGATTGTTGGTATGAAGCAAGCTATGGTCATCTTGTAAATCTCAGTCAGGCAGATAATAATTGATTATGGATTTTCGAATAATAATAAATATTAAGCAGAAAATAAATATAAATAACATAGGATAGAAATACTTACGTAAATTAATGGTGGGAATTTTAGATAAGCATATGGAGATACTATGCCCTTTCTTTTTCTACTTTCCTACTTCTTCCTTCAATCCTTCTTACTCCTTTCCATGGCAAGTGATGAGCGGATAATTTATACACTTTTTGTCATTGTTTTTAGTATGTTTTTAGTATCTTTTAGTTAGTTTTTATTATATTTTTATTAGTTTTTAGTTAAAATTCACTTTTCTGGACTTTACTATGAGTTTGTGTGTTTTTCTGTGATTTCAGGTATTTTCTGGCTGAAATTGAGGGATCTGAGCAAAAATCTGATCCAGAGACTCAAAAGGACTGCAGATGCTGTTGGATTCTGACCTCCCTGCACTCGAAGTGGATTTTCTGGAGCTACAGAAGCCCAATTGGCGCGCTCTCAACGGCGTTGGAAATTAGACATCCTGGGCTTTCCAGCAATATATGATAGTCCATACTTTACCCAAGATTTGATGGCCCAAACCGGCGTCCAAAGTCACCCTCAGAAATTCCAGCGTTAAACGCCGGAACTGGCACCTAAATGGGAGTTAAACGCCCAAACTGGCATAAAAGCTGGCGTTTAACTCCAAGAAGAGTCTCTACACGAAATTGCTTCATTGCTCAGCCCAAGCACACACCAAGTGGGCCCGGAAGTGGATTTTTATGTCATTTACTCATCTCTGTACACCCTAGGCTACTAGTTCTCTATATATAGGACCTTTTACTATTGTATTTTCATCTTGGTTCTTCTGGTTCCCTCTCTGGGGCCGAAACCAATGATCACTTTTGTTCTTATGTATTTTCAACGGTGGAGTTTCTACACACCATAGATTAAGGTGTGGAGCTCTGCTGTACCTCGAGTATTAATGCAATTACTATTGTTCTTCCATTCAATTCCGCTTGTTCTTGTTCTAAGATATCACTTGTTCTTCAACTTGATGAATGTGATGATCCGTGACACTCATCATCATTCTCACCCATGAACAAGGTGACTGACAACCACTCTTGTTCTACAAGCGATCAAGGCTCTAGTGAATATCTCTTGGATTCTTTAATCGGAGTCTTCGTGGTATAGGCGAGAACTGATGGCAGCATTCAAGAGAATCCGGAAGGTCTAACCTTGTCTGTGGTATTCTGAGTAGGATTCAATGATTGAATGACTGTGACGTGCTTCAAACTCCTGAAGGCGGGGCATTAGTGACAGACGCAAAAGAATCACTAGATTCTATTCCGGCCTGATTGAGAACCGACAGATGAATTCCGCTATGCTGTGACAGAGCATATGCAATCGCTTTCACTGAGAGGATGGGAGGTAGCCACTGACAACGGTGAAACCCTTGCTTAAGCTTGCCATGGAAAGGAGTAAGAAGGATTGGATGAAGACAGTAGGAAAGCAGAGAGACGGAAGGGAAGGCATCTTCATGCGCTTATCTGAAGTTCCTACCAATGAATTACATAAGTATCTCTATCTTTATCTTTTATGTTATTTTCGTTCATCACCATATCCATTTGAGTCTGCCTGACTAAGATTTACAAGGTGACCATAGCTTGCTTCATACCAACAATCTCCGTGGGATCGACCCTTACTCACGTAAGGTATTACTTGGACGACCCAGTGCACTTGCTGGTTAGTTGTGTGAAGTTGTAGTGATCACAATTTCGCGCACCAAGTTTTTGGCGCCGTTGCCGGGGATTGTTTGTGTATGGACAACTGACGGTTCATCTTGTTGCTTAGATTAGGTATTTTTCTTCAGAGTTCTTAAGAATGAATTCTAGTGTTTCAAGGTGATGTTCTTATCATCACCAAAGCTGATTGATTCTCATCAATTTAGCTCTTGAATGCAATGTCCTGCTGAAGCTTGGCTGGCCATGTCTAATTTCTTTAGACTAAAGCTTTAGACTAACATTGCATGATTCCTGGAATTCTCATTAAGAATTTTGATACCTTTATTTTCTTTTTCTACATAATTTTCGAAAAATCCAAAAAAATTATAAAATCATAAAATCCAAAAATATTTCTTTTTTTGAGTCTAGAGTCTCATCTTAAGTTTAGTGTCAATTGCATGTTTCTGTTCTTATTGCATTCATGCATGTGTCCTCATTGATCTTCAAGTTGTTCTTGATGATTTCTTTGTTTTGATCTTTGAATTCTATTGACTTGAGTGTTGCATTCTCATTTTGTTAGTGTCAATGGTATACAAACTGCTAAGTTTGGTGTCTTGCATGCATTATTATTTGATTTTAGTTGCATTTTGATTATTCCTTATTATTAAAAATCCAAAAATATTTTTAATTGGTGTCTTTTCAAGTCAATAATACAGAGAATTGAAGATTCAGAACATACTGCAGAGGAATCACACAGAAAAAGCTGGGCATTCAAAAATGCCCAGTGAAGAAGACAGATTGGCGTTTAAACGCCAGCCAGGGTGCCTGGCTGGGCGTTTAACGCCCAAAAGGGTAGTAGTTTGGGCGTTAAACGCCAGAATGTGCACCATTCTGGGCGTTTAACGCCAGGATGGCACAAGGGGGAAGATTTTGTTTTCAAATCAATTTTTTTTCAAGTTTTCAAAAGTTTTTCAAAATCAAATCTTTTTCAAATCATATCTTTTCAATCAAATGTTTTCAAAATCAATTTCTTTCCTTTTTCAAAGATACTTGCTATCAATTAATGATTTGATTCAACAAATCAAGTATGTTGCCTTTTCTGTTGAGAAAGGTTTAATGTTTGGATCATATCTTCTTCTTGATAGCCAAGTTATTAATTTTCAAAATCAAATCTTTTAAAATTGTTTTCAAATCATATCTTTTCAATCATATCTTTTTAAACCATAACTTTTCAATCAAATCTTTTTAATCACATCTTTTTCAAAATAGTTTTCAATCAAATCTTTTTGATTTCTAATTTCAAAATCTTTTTCAAAAATCACTTGATTTCTTTTCCACTTTTAATTTTCGAAAATCAATTAAAGTTTTTCAAAAATATTTTCAAAATCTTTTACTTAATTTTCGAAAATTACTTCCCTTCTTCTCACATCCTTCTATTATTGGAGTACCACTCCTTCTCAAAGCACAATTCGAACTCCATCTAATTAAGTTCGAATTCTTCTCCTTCTGTCTTCTATTTTTCTTTTCTTCTGACATCTCAAGGAATCTCTATACTGTGACATAGAGGATTCCATATTTTCTTGTTTTCTTCTCTTTCATATGAGCAGGAACAAGGACAAAGGCATTCTTGTTGAAGCTGATCCTGAACCTGAAAGGACCTTGAAACGAAAGCTAAGAGAAGCTAAGGCACAACTCTTTGTAGAGGACCTAAACGAATTCTTCAAGGAAGAAGAACACATGGCAGCTGAAAACAACAATGCCAACAATGCAAGGAAGGTGTTGGGTGACTTTACTGCACCTACTCCCGATTTCTATGGGAGAAGCATCTCTATCCCTGCCATTGGAGCAAACAACTTTGAGCTTAAGCCTCAATTAGTTTCTCTAATGCAACAGAATTGCAAGTTCCATGGACTTCCATTGGAAGATCCTCATTAGTTTTTAGCTGAATTCTTGCAAATCTGTGACACTGTCAAGACTAATGGGGTTGACCCTGAGGTATACAGACTTATGCTATTCCCTTTTGCTGTAAAAGACAGAGCTAGAGCATGGTTGGACTCTCAACCTAAAGAAAGCCTGGACTCTTGGGAAAAGCTAGTCAATGCCTTCTTGGCAAAGTTCTTTCCACCTCAAAAATTGAGTAAGCTTAGAGTGGAAGTCCAAACCTTCAGACAGAAGGAAGGAGAATCCCTCTATGAAGCTTGGGAAAGATACAAACAATTAATTAGAAAGTGTCCTTCTGACATGCTTTCTGAATGGAGCATCATAGGTATTTTCTATGATGGTCTCTCTGAACTGTCCAAGATGTCTTTGGATAGCTCTGCTGGAGGCTCTCTTCATTTGAAGAAGACGCCTGCAGAAGCTCAAGAACTGATTGAAATGGTTGCAAATAACCAATTCATGTACACTTCTGAAAGAAATCCTGTGAACAATGGGACTAGTAAGAAGAAAGGAGTTCTTGAGATTGACACTCTGAATGCCATATTGGCTCAGAACAAAATATTGACTCAACAAGTCAATATGATTTCTCAAAATCTGTCTGGAATGCAAAATGCACCAAGCAGTACTAAGGAAGCTTCATCTGAGGAAGAAGCTTATGATCCTGAGAACCCTTCAATAGAAGAGGTGAATTACATGGGAGAACCCTATGGAAACACCTATAATCCTTCATGGAGGAATCATCCAAATCTTTCATGGAAGGATCAACAGAGACCTCAACAAGGTTTCAATAACAATAATGGTGGAAGAAACAGGTTTAGCAATAGCAAACCTTTTCCATCATCTTCTCAGCAACAGACAGAGAGCTCTAAGCAGAATACCTCTGACTTAGCAACCATGGTCTCTGATCTAATCAAAACCACTCAAAGTTTCATGACTGAAACAAGATCCTCCATCAGAAATTTGGAAGGACAAGTGGGTCAGCTGAGCAAGAAAATTACTGAACTCCCTCCTAGTACTCTTCCAAGCAATACTGAAGAAAATCCAAAAGGAGAATGCAAGGCCATCAACATGGCCGAATTCTGGGAGGAAGAAGAGGCAGTGAACGCCACTGAGGAAGACCTCACTGGACGTCCACTGGCCTCCAGTGAGTTCCCCAATGAGGAACCATGGGAATCTGAGGCTCAAAATGAGACCATAGAGATTCCATTAGACTTACTTCTGCCATTCATGAGCTCTGATGAGTATTCTTCCTCTGAAGAGGATGAGTATGTCACTGAAGAGCAAGTTGCCAAATACCTTGGAGCAATCATGAAGCTAAATGACAAGTTATTTGGAAATGAGACTTGGGAGGATGAATCCCCTTTGCTCACCAAAGAACTGAATGACTTGTCTAGGCAGAAACTGCCTCAAAAGAGGCAGGATCCTGGGAAGTTTTCTATACCTTGTACCATAGGCACCATGACCTTCAAGAAGGCCTTGTGTGACTTAGGATCAAGTGTAAACCTCATGCCCCTCTCTGTAATGGAGAAATTAGGGATCTTTGAGGTGCAAGCTGCAAAAATCTCACTAGAGATGGCAGACAACTCAAGAAAACAAGCCTATGGACTTGTAGAGGATGTTCTGGTAAAGGTTGAAGACCATTACATCCCTACTGATTTCATAGTCCTAGAGACTGGGAAGAGCATGGATGAATCCATCATCCTTGGCAGACCCTTCCTAGCCACAGCAAAGGCTGTGATTGATGTTGATAGAGGAGAGTTGATCATTCAAGTGAATGAAGAATCCCTGGTGTTTAAGGCCCAAGGATATCCCTCTATCATCATGGAGAGGAAGCATGAAGAGCTTCTCTCAAAACAGAGCCAAACAGAGCCCCCACAGTCAAACTCTAAGTTTGGTGTTGGGAGGCCACAACCAAACTCTAAGTTTGGTGTTGAACCCCCACATTCAAACTCTAAGTTTGGTGTTGGGAGGTTCCTACATGGCTCTGAGTATCTGTGAGGCTCCATGAGAGTCCTCTGTCAAGCTACTGACATTAAAGAAGCGCTTGTTGGGAGGCAACCCAATGTTATATTTTATATATTTTCCTTTGTTATTTCATGTTTTTTGTAGGTTGATGATCATGAGAAGTCACAAAATTAATTGAAAAAGCAAAAACAGAATGAAAAACAGGAAGAAAAACAGCACACCCTGGAGGAAGATGCTGCTGGCGTTTAAACGCCAGTAAGCCTAGCAGTTGGGCGTTTAACGCCCAGTCTGGCACCATTCTGGGCGTTTAACGCCAGAAAGGGGCACCAGACTGGCGTTAAACGCCAGAAAGGGGCAAGAACCTGGCGTTAAACGCCAGGAATGGGCATCAGCCCGGCGTTTAACGCCAGAAATGGCTCAAAACGTGAATTTTGATGCCATTTGGTGCAGGGATGACTTTTCCTTGACACCTAAGGATCTGTGGACCCCACAGGATCCCCACCAACCCCACCACCCTCTCTCTTCTTCACCCATTCACCAATCACCTCAACACCTCTTCCCCAAAAACCCCTCACCTATCAAATCCCATCTTTCTCTTCACCACCCACATCCATCCTTCATTTTCTCACACCCTAAACACTACTTCTCCCCCTTTTGGCCGAACCACAAAGCCATCTCCCTCTCCTCCATTTCTTCTTCTTCTACTCTCTTCTTTCTTCTTTTGCTCGAGGACGAGCAAACCTTTTAAGTTTGGTGTGGTAAAAGCGTTACTTTTCGTTTTTCCATAACCATTTATGGCATCCAAGGCCGGAGAAACCTCTAGAAAGAGGAAAGGGAAGGCAAAAGCTTCCACCTCCGAGTCATGGGAGATGGAGAGATTCACCTCAAGGGATGCACTTTCCTCCACAAGACTATTGGGAGCAACTGAACACCTCCCTAGGAGAATTGAGTTCCAACATGGGACAACTAAGGGTGGAGCACCAAGAACACTCCATTCTCCTCCATGAAATTAGAGAAGATCAAAGAATCATGAGAAAGGAGCAACAAAGACAAGGAAGAGACATTGAGGAGCTCAAGCACTCCATAAGACCTTCAAGAGGAAGAAAGAGCCGCCATCACTAAAGGTGGACCCGTTCTTTAATTTCCTTGTTCTTTATTCTTCTGTTTTTCGAATTTTATGCTTATGTTTGTCCATGTTTGTGTCTTATGATCATTAGTGTCTTAGTGGCAATGCCTTAAAGTTATGAATGTCCTATGAATCCATCACCTTTCTTAAAAGAAAACTGTTTTTATCACAAAAGAACAAGAAGTACAGGATTTCAAATTCATCTTTAAAACTAGCTTAATTAGTTTGATGTGGTGACAACACTTTTTGTTTTCTGAATGTATGCTTGAACAGTGCATATGTCTTTTGAATTTGTTGTTCATGAATGTTAAAATTGTTGGCTCTTGAAAGAATGATGAAAAAGGAGACATGTTACTGAGGATCTGAAAAATCATAAAAATGATTCTTGAAGCAAGAAAAAGCAGTGAATACAAAAAAAAAAGAAGGAGAAAAACGAAAAAAAAAGGGGAGAAAGAAAAAGAAAAAGAAAAAGAAAGAAATAAAGTTGTGATCCAAGGCAAAAAGAGTGTGCTTAAGAACCCTGGACACCTCTAATTGGGGACTTTAGCGAAGCTGAGTCACAATCTGAAAAGGTTCACCCAATTATGTGTCTGTGGCATGTATGTATCCGGTGGTAATACTGGAAAATAGAGTGCTTTGGGCCACGGCCAAGACTCAATAAGTAGCTGTGTTCAAGTATCATCATACTTAACTAGGAGAATCAATAACACTATCTGGATTCTGAGTTCCTAAAGAAGCCAATCATTCTGAATTTCAAAGGATAAAGTGAGATGCCAAAACTGTTCGGAGGCAAAAAGCTACTAGTCCCGCTCATCTAATTTGGAGCTAAAGTTTCATTGATAATTTGGAGTCTATAGTATATTCTCTTCTTTTTATCTTATTTGATTTTCAGTTGCTTGAGGACAAGCAACAATTTAAGTTTGGTGTTGTGATGAGCGGATAATTTATACACTTTTTGGCATTGTTTTTAGTATGTTTTTAGTATCTTTTAGTTAGTTTTTATTATATTTTTATTAGTTTTTAGTTAAAATTCACTTTTCTGGACTTTACTATGAGTTTGTGTGTTTTTCTGTGATTTCAGGTATTTTCTGGCTGAAATTGAGGGATCTGAGCAAAAATCTGATCCAGAGACTCAAAAGGACTGCAGATGCTGTTGGATTCTGACCTCCCTGCACTCGAAGTGGATTTTCTGGAGCTACAGAAGCCCAATTGGCGCGCTCTCAACGGCGTTGGAAATTAGACATCCTGGGCTTTCCAGCAATATATGATAGTCCATACTTTGCCCAAGATTTGATGGCCCAAACCGGCATCCAAAGTCACCCTCAGAAATTCCAGCGTTAAACGCCGGAACTGGCACCTAAATGGGAGTTAAACGCCCAAACTGGCATAAAAGTTGGCGTTTAACTCCAAGAAGAGTCTCTACACGAAATTGCTTCATTGCTCAGCCCAAGCACACACCAAGTGGGCCCGGAAGTGGATTTTTATGTCATTTACTCATCTCTGTACACCCTAGGCTACTAGTTCTCTATATATAGGACCTTTTACTATTGTATTTTCATCTTGGTTCTTCTGGTTCCCTCTCTGGGGCCGAAACCAATGATCACTTTTGTTCTTATGTATTTTCAACGGTGGAGTTTCTACACACCATAGATTAAGGTGTGGAGCTCTGCTGTACCTCGAGTATTAATGCAATTACTATTGTTCTTCCATTCAATTCCGCTTGTTCTTGTTCTAAGATATCACTTGTTCTTCAACTTGATGAATGTGATGATCCGTGACACTCATCATCATTCTCACCCATGAACAAGGTGACTGACAACCACTCTTGTTCTACAAGCGATCAAGGCTCTAGTGAATATCTCTTGGATTCTTTAATCGGAATCTTCGTGGTATAGGCGAGAACTGATGGCAGCATTCAAGAGAATCCGGAAGGTCTAACCTTGTCTGTGGTATTCTGAGTAGGATTCAATGATTGAATGACTGTGACGTGCTTCAAACTCCTGAAGGCGGGGCGTTAGTGACAGACGCAAAAGAATCACTGGATTCTATTCCGGCCTGATTGAGAACCGACAGATGAATTCCGCTATGCTGTGACAGAGCATATGCAATCGCTTTCACTGAGAGGATGGGAGGTAGCCACTGACAACGGTGAAACCCTTGCTTAAGCTTGCCATGGAAAGGAGTAAGAAGGATTGGATGAAGACAGTAGGAAAGCAGAGAGACGGAAGGGAAGGCATCTTCATGCGCTTATCTGAAGTTCCTACCAATGAATTACATAAGTATCTCTATCTTTATCTTTTATGTTATTTTCGTTCATCACCATATCCATTTGAGTCTGCCTGACTAAGATTTACAAGGTGACCATAGCTTGCTTCATACCAACAATCTCCGTGGGATCGACCCTTACTCACGTAAGGTATTACTTGGACGACCCAATGCACTTGCTGGTTAGTTGTGTGAAGTTGTAGTGATCACAATTTCGCGCACCAGCAAGCTATATGTAGGGCATCACCGTTGTCAATGGCTACATCCCATCCTCTCAGTGAAAAAGGTCCAAATGCTCTGTCACAGCACGGCTAATCATCTGTCGGTTCTCAATCAGGTTGGAATAGAATCCCTTGATTCTTTTGCGTCTGTCACTAACGCCCAGCCTTCAGGAGTTTGAAGCTCGTCACAGTCATTCAATCTCGGAATCCTACTCGGAATACCACAGACAAGGTTAGACTTTCCGGATTCACATGAATGTCGCCATCAATCTAGCTTATACCACGAAGATTCTGTTTAAGGAATCCAAGAGATATGCGCCCGGCCTAAGGTAGAATGGAAGTCATTGTCAGTCACGCGCGTTCATAGGTGAGAATGATGATAAGTGTCACGGATCATCACATTCATCAAGTTGAAGTGCAACAAATATCTTAGAATAGTTATAAAGAAAATTGAATAGAAACAGTAGTAATTGTATTAAAACTTGAGATATAGCAGAGCTCCACACCCTTAATCTATGGTGTGTAGAAACTCCACCGTTGAAAATACATAAGTGAAAGGTTTAGGCATGGCCGAATGGCCAGCCCCCAAAACGTGATCAATAGCCTCCTAAGATGAAGAATAAAACAAAACTGAGACCAAAGATGTCTAATACAATAATAAATTATCCTATTTATACTAGACTAGCTACTAGAGCTTACATGAGTAAGTAATTGATGCATAAATCCACTTCCGGGGCCCACTTGGTATGTGCTTGGGCTGAGCTTGATCTATCCACGAGCTGAGGCTTCATTTGGAGTTGAACGCCAAGTTGTAACGTGTTTTGGGCGTTCAACTCCGGGTCGTGACGTGTTTCTGGCGTTTTACTCCAGACAGCAACATGGAATTGGCGTTGAGCGCCAGTTTACGTCGTCAATTCCCAAATAAAGTATGGACTATTATATATTACTGGAAAGCTCTGAATGGCTACTTTCCAAAGCCGTTGAGAGCGCGCCATTTGGAGTTCTGTAGCTCCAGAAAATCTATTTCGAGTGCAGGGAGGTCAGATTCCAGCAGCATCAGTAGTCCTTTGTCAGCCTCCTATCAGCGTTTTGCTCAATTCCCTCAATTTCAGCCAGAAAGTACCTGAAATCACAGAAAAATACACAAAATCATAGTAAAGTCCAGAAATGTGAATTTAACATAAAAAATATTGAAAACATCCCTAAAAGTAGCTTGAACTTACTAAAAACTACCTAAAAACAATGCCAAAGAGCGTATAAATTATCCGCTCATCAGTGGCCACACCAAACATAGCTCTTTAGCTAAGTTTTGCAACCCAATTCAATTAATGTTAATGAGTGAACCCAGTAGCCTTGCACTTCCAGTAAAAAACAAACTAACTAACAAACACTTTAAATTTTAACTTCCTAAGCTATCAATCACAAACTAATTATGGAAAACTTTAAGATTAACTGAAACTTAAGCTACCTAAACTAGCAATCCTAAAACTACTTCTAGAAAGCAGGAAATCGAAAGGATATGAATGTTGGGGTGATTCCCAACCAGTGCTTTTTTAATGTCATTAGCTTGACATTCCTCCATATTTAGTTGAGGTTGTAGCTCACTCTTTGCTCCTTCAAAGAGTTTCCCAAGTAATGTTTGAGTCTATGGCTATTTACAGTGAAAGTTCTCTGAGTTTTGTCCTCCATGAGCTTTACATGACCATAGAGGGATACTTTAAGGATGGTAAAAGGTCCTGACCATCGAGACTTAAGCTTCCTTGGGAAGAACTTGAGTCTTAAGTTGTATAGTAGCACCTTTTGACCTTCTATAAACTCTCTTCTCGCTATCTTTTGATCATGCCACCTCTTAGCTTTCTCTTGTAGATTTTGGCATTTTCATATGCTTGAGATCTGAGTTCTTCTATTTCTTGTAGTTGCAAAATCCTTTTCTCCCCAGCAGCATTACCATAAAAGTTTAGTAGCTTGAGTGTCCAAAAGGCTTTGTGTTCAAGCTCAAGGGGTATGTGACATGCCTTCCCATACACCAGCTGATATGGGGTCATCCCTATTGGTATTTTGAAAGCTGTCCTATATGCCCAAAGAGTGTCGTCTAGCCTCTTTGACCAGTCCTTTCTTGAAGCTCCCACAGTTTTCTCTAGGATCATTTTTAGCTCTCTATTAGATACCTCTGTTTGCCCACTGGTTTGAGGGTGATAAGGTGTCACAACCTTATGTTTCACTCCATATCTTAAGAGGAGGGCTTCCAATGGTCTGTTGTAGAAGTGACTCCCTCCATCACTAATAAGAGCTCTGGTGACTCCAAATTGGCTAAAGATGTTCCTCCTAAGGAAGTTCATAACTACCTTGTTATCATTTGTTGGTGCTGCAATGGCCTCCACCCACTTAGATACATAGTCCACTGTCACTAGAATGTACTTGTTCTAGGAAACAACTAAAATTCTAGGAAACTACTGTGGAATATCATTTTTCTTGGGTAGATTGCCAATTCTTTGGCATTCATTGTACCTTGACACCAATTCCTTAGCATCTTTGAATACTGTTGGCCAAAAGAACCCACATTGGAGCACCTTTGCTGCTGTTCTTTCTCCACTAAAATGGCCTCCATATGCAGATCCATGGCATCGCCACAACACTTCTTGCCCTTCTTCTTGTGAAATACATATCCTCAAGATTCCATCAACACCCTTTTTGAACAAGTATGGCCCATCCCAGATGTAGTGTTTAGCATCATTGAGTAGCTTCCTCCTCATGTACTTGTTGATGTTGGTGGGCAACTCCCCAATAGCCTTGAAGTTGGCTATATCAGTAAACCAAGGGCTTTCTTGAATCATCATCAACTGCTCATCAGGGAAGCTTTCATTCACTTCAAATTGTTGTGCTTCATCTTCTTCATGTGGAATTCTTGAGAGGTGGTTAGCCACCTTGTTCTCTGCCCCATTCTATCTTTTATCTCTATGTTGAATTCTTAAAGTAGCAAGACCCACCTTATCAACCTAGGTTTGGATTCTTGCTTGGCCAGTAGATATTTGAGGGCTGCATGATCAGTGAAAACAGTAACTTTAGAGCCAATAAGATATGATCTGAATTTATTAAAAGCAAAGACTATGGCTAAAAGTTCCTTCTCTGTAGTGGTGTAGTTTCTTTGATTCTCATTGAGAACTTTGCTAGCATAGTAGATAACATGTACTAGCTTGTCTTTCCTCTGTCCTAGAACAGCACCAACAGCAAAATTAAATGCATCACACATCAATTCAAAGGGTAGATCCTAGCTAGGTGGTGCTATAATAGGTGCAGAGGAAAGTCTGTTTTTAAGTTCATTAAAGGCTAACATGCACTCTCCATCAAAAACAAAGTGGGTATTTGAAACAAGTAGGTTGCTGAGAGGTTTAGCAATCTTTGAAAAATCTTTAATAAACATCATATAGAACCCAGCATGTCCCAAAAAGCTTCTAATTGCCTTGACATTGCATGGTGGAGGCAATTTATCAATTACTGTCACCTTTGCCTTGTCCACTTCTATACCCTTTTTGGAGATCTTATGGCCAAGAACCACCCCTTCAGTTACCATAAAGTGGCACTTCTCCCAGTTTAAAACCAGGTTGGTTTCTTGGCACCTCTTCAGCACCAGGGCGAGGTGATGTAGGCAATCAGAATATGAATCCCCAAACATAGAGAAGTCATCCATAAACACTTCTATGAACTTCTTAATCATTTCTAAAAAGATGGAGAGCATGCACCTTTGGAATGTTGTAGGTGCATTGCACAATCCAAAGGGCATTCTCCTATAAGCAAAGACTCCATAGGGACAAGTAAAGGAAGTTTTCTCCTGGTCCTTGGGGTCTACAACTATTTGATTATAGCCAGAGTAACCGTCCAGGAAGCAGTAATATTCATGTTCTGTAAGTCTTTCTAGCACCTCTGATGAGCGGATAATTTATACGCTTTTTGTCATTGTTTTTAGGTAGTTTTTAGTAGGATCTAGCTACTTTTTGGGATGTTTTTATTAGTTTTTATGCGAAATTCATATTTCTGGACTTTACTATGAGTTTGTGTGTTTTTATGTGATTTCAGGTATTTTTTAGTTGAAATTGAGGGACCTGAGCAAAAATCTGATTTAGAGGCTGATAGGACTGCAGATGCTGTTGGATTCTGATCTCCCTGCACTCGAAGTGAATTTTCTGGAGCTACAGAACTCTAAATGGTGCACTCTCAATTGTGCTGGAAAGTAGACATTCAGAGCTTTCCCTCAATATATAATAGTCCATACTTTGTCCGAGTTTTGACGACGCAAACCGGCGTTCAAACGCCCCTTCTCTGCCCAATTCTGAAGTCAAAACACTAGAACTGGCATAAAAGTTGGAGTTAAACGCCAAAACTGGCACCAAAATTGGCGTTTAACTCCAAGAGAAGTCTCTACACATGTAAAGCTCAATGCTCAGCCCAAGCACACACCAAGTGGGCCCGGAAGTGGATTTCTGCATCATTCACCTATTTCTGTAAACCCTAGTAGCTAGTTTCATTATAAATAGGACCTCTTACTATTGTATTTTCATCTTTTGATCATCTTTTGATCTTTTGGAAGACCTCAAGGAACGTCCACCATTCAGTAAGGAGTACCCTAATGAGGAACCAAAGGAATCTGAGGCTCGTATAGAGACCATAGAGATTCCATTAGACTTTCTTTTACCATTCATGAGCTCTGATGATTATTCATCTCCTGAAGAGGATGAAGATATTGTTGAAGGGCAAGTTGCCCAATATTTAGGAGCAATCATGAAGTTGTATGCCAAATTATTTGGTAATGAGACTTGGGAAGGTGAACCTCCCTTGCTCACCAATGAAGTGAATACATTGGTTCAGCAAAATTTACCTCAAAAGAAACAGGATCCTGGTAAATTCTTAATACCCTGTACCATAGGCACCATGACCTTTGAAAAAGCTCTGTGTGACCTGGGGTCAGGGATAAACATGATGCCACTCTCTGTAATGGAGAAATTGGGAATCTTTGAGGTATAGGCTGCCAAATTCTCATTGGAGATAGCAAATAAATCTATGAAAAAGGCTTATGGAATAGTAGAGGACGTGCTAGTGAAGGTTGAGGGCCTTTACTTCCCTGTTGATTTCATAATCCTAGACACTAGGAGGAATGAGGATGAGTCCATCATCCTTGGAAGACCCTTCCTAGCCATAGCAAGAGCTGTGATTGATGTTGACAGAGGAGAGTTGATCCTTCATGTGAATAAAGAATGCCTTGTAGTAAAGACTCAAGGTTCTCCATCTGTAACCACAGAGAGTAAGCATGAAGAGCTTCTCCCAATACAGAGTCGAATAGAGCCCCACATTCAAACTCTAAGTTTGGTGATGGGAGGCCACAGCCAAACTCTAAGTTTGGTGTTGAGAGATCTCAACCATGCTCTGAGTATCTGTGAGACTCCATGGGAGCTCACTGTCAAGCTATTGACATTAAAGAAGTGCTTATTGGGAGGCAACCCAATTTTATTCTAATTTTATATATGTTATTTTATGTTTTCTTTTAGGTTGATGATCATGTGAAGTCACAAAGACACTCATAAAAATAAAGTAGATGTCGAAAATAGCACACCCTGAAGGAAGGATTTACTGGTGTTTAAACGCCAGTAAGAGCAGCACAATGGGCGTTTAAACGCCCAATCTGGCACCTTTCTGCGTGTTTGAACACCAGAACAGGGCACTAGACTGGCATTTAAATGCCAAAACAGAGCAGAAAGCTGGCATTTAAATGCCAAAATTGCACTCTAAGGCGTGTTGAACGCCAAATTAGAGCAGGGATGAGAAATCCTTGGCCCCTCAGGATCTGTGGACCCCACAGGATCCCTACCAACCTCAACTCACTCTCTCTCCTCTTCACACCTTTCTACAACACTCTTCCCCATATACCCTTCACCAATCACCTCCAAATCTCTTCCCCCAAAAACCCCATCCTCCATCTCCTCCATTTTCTTCTTCTTCCCCTTCTTTCTTTCTTCCTTTGCTCGAGGACGAGCAAACCTTTTAAGTTTGGTGTGGTAAAAGCATCACTTCTTATTTTTCCATAATCATTTATGGCACCTAAGGCTGGAGAAACCTCTAGAAAGAGGAAAGAAAAGACAATTGCTTCCACCCCGAGTCATGGGAGATGGAGAGATTCATTTCAAGGGTCCATAGCTCAATAGTAGAGCATTTGACTGTACATCAAGAGAGCCCATTCATGGCACTCAACAAGAGCATGAGGAATTCCCTTATCAAGAAATCCCTGAGATGCCCCAAGGGATACATTTTCCTCCACACAACTATTGGGAGCACCAAAAGCACTAAGGATGGAGCAACAAAGGCAAAGAAGAGACATTGAGGAGCTCGAGCACTCTATAGAATTTTCAAGAGGAAGATGCCCCCCTCACTAAGGTGGACTCATTCCTTAATCTCCTTGTCTATTTATTTTTTTTTTCGATTTTTATGCTGTATGTTCCAGCTATGTTTGTGTCTTCATTACATGATCATTAGTGTCTAGTGTATATGCCTTAAAGCTATGAATAAATGAATCCTTCACCTCTCTTAAAAGAAAAATATGCTTAATTACAAAAGAACAAGAAGTACTTGGATTTCAAATTTTATCTTGAAACTAGTTTAATTAGTTTGATGTGGTGGCAATACTCTTTGTTCTCTAATGAATGCTTGAACAGTGAAATTGTTGGCTCTTGAAAGAATGATGAACAAAGAGAAATGTTATTGATAATCTGAAAAATCATGAAATTGGTTCTCGAAGCAAGAAAAAGCAGTGAAAAAAATTGGCGAAAAAAGAAAAAAGAGAGAAAAAGCAAGAAAAAAAAGCCAATAGCCCTTTAAACCAAAAGCCAAGGGTAAAAAGGATCCAAGGCTTTGAGCATTAATAGATAGGAGGGCCCAAGGAAATAAAATCCAGGCCTAAGCAGCTAAATCAAGCTGAAACAAGATGAAGGCGATATTCCTTGGAATACTTTTAAGGACGAATTTTATAAGAAGTATTTTCCGAGGGCAGCTCGTGATGCTAAGGAGATGGAACTTATGCAGCTGAAACAGGGTAATACAACTATTGCAGAATATGCCCGTAAGTTTGATGACTTGTGCCGTTTCTCTAAGATCTGCCAAGGGAATCCTGCCGACTTTGAGGAATGGAAGTGTCTGAAGTTTGAAGGAGGACTCCGAGAAGAACTGATAAATTCTGTTGTTCCGCTAGAGATATGAAATTTTGCTGAACTGGTGAATAAAAGTAAACTAGTGGAAGAATGTTCGAAGAAGGCGGCGATAGCTCGAGCAGATCGTAGGGAGGCCTCACGAAGAGACCTTATTCAGAATTTAGCCCCTCAAGGTCGCAACTTTAAAGCCAATAATCAATATCGGCACCAAAATAGGAATCAACGGAATGGTGATTTTCTTGCTCGCAACAACAATAACAACCATAACTATAATCTGGGACAGGAACGAGGAGGTCAATCTCAGGGTATTTCGATATGCTCAAGGTGTGGAAAAGATCATGGTAATAGACCTTGTCAGTATGGAACAAACAATTGTTATACTTGCGAAAAACCTGGACATATGGTCAGGGCTTGCCCAAATAGGTTTGTTCAAGATCCAGCCAGAACCCAACTATTAGGACGAATATCTACCATGACTGTTGATGATGCTCTGTACTCAGACTCCGTGATCCAAGGTTAGTGTTATGTCAAGACTTGCTCTTTAAATGTACTATATAATAAGGGTATAATATATTCCTTCCCTTCATTAACTATTGCGCATAATTTTGGAATTCGAAGATAAGGTAAGGGACGATTATCCGAGCCTGTTTACAGGTAAAGGAAATTTTGAGGGCAAAATTTTCTTTTAGGAGGGTAGAATGTAACAACCCCGGTTTTCGAGTACGCGAGATCTTTTCTGAAAGTACGGAGAACTCCGGAGGATCAGTAAGGGGAGAAGCTCTGATATATTATCAAGTATCTCAATCCTAATTGTCATTATGTCATCTTTAAGCTAGAACCTTTTATGAGGCAAGCTCGATAATGCAGTTACGAAGAACATAGTTTTTGAACCGTATCGGTTAGGAGTTTTGATCCGGTTTTTCGTAAATAGTCTCAGTTTGACGAACCGGACTCGATTCATGAGAGAAGAGAGATAATAGGGTAATATCATCATTATATGAGTATTAGAAGCTTCTTGAATGATATTATAAGGTTACCTGGTCAGTTTTAGTTAAAAACAGAAAATCGGTTTAACCGGGTTCACAGTTTACTGGTGCAGCTTAGCACCAGCACTCTCTGATGACTTTGGCGATGCCAAGGCATCATTATTCATGTCTTATTCTTATAATAAATATGTTACTAGTGTCATTTATGCTAGTATCTCAGAAAATAATTTTTAGAGATGTTTTTGCAAGTGTTCCGATACACCTAGTTTTAGTAGTTATACACCTGAGATATTTTAATATTATTTTAATCCACCTCCAAGCCAACCAATCACAACTCACCCTACACCCCCAAAACCCCAAGGCTGGCTCATTTTCACTTTGTGGCCGAAAATAGGTAGAGAGAAAAAGAGAGAAAAGTTCTTAGTTCCAAATCTTCAAAGCTTGATTTCTGCTGAACTAAAACTCAAATCAAAATTCCAATCCGACCAAAATGATCCTCTCTTCTTTCTCTACATGATTATATGATTTATCAAGGCTGGGATCAAGGTGAGTTGGCTGCACCATCTCTCTTTTGATTCAGTTTCAAGGAAACATGGTTAAATATGTGTTTCTTGGTGTGATTTAGGAGGAAAAAGTGCTTAAGGACCACCTGAAAGTTTGATTGAATTAGGAGCAGCAAAACTAGGTAGGGTGTCACGAAATTAATCTTGATTATTTGTGTTTGAGATGTGTGAATGTTGTATTATTTGGCTGTGCTAAAAATTGGTTGCATATATGATTGATTCTTGGTGAAAATTTGGTGAAATTTTGATGAAATTTGATGAAATTCAAGCTTTATGTTCATGTTCTTGGAGCAGCTGGAAAAACGAAACCCTAAGCTTAAATTGAGGTTCAATTTATGTTGAAATCATGTAGAAAAGATGGGGTTTTAGTGGCTGCTAATTTATTTTGAATTATGGTAAAAATCGGTTGCTGAAAAGACTGAAAAACGGGTAAAAACAGAGAAAGAATTTGAAGAATTTATGAAGAACATGAAGAACACTTTGAGTGTGATGAAGAACAATGAAGAACAGGCCTTAGATCTTAAAAAGGGCAAGGAAGTAAAATTTTTGGTGTTTAAGGGGTTGTTTAGTAATTTCTGAAAGTTAAAGTGGTAAAAGTAGAAATATTAAAAGTTACGGGTAGTAAAAAGTGAATTTTAAAGGTTAAAAGTAAAAGGTAAGTTAATTTTCGAAAATTAATAGTAAAATAATAAATAATAATAAAATATTAAATAATAATATTTAAATAAAAATAATATTTTAATAAAAATAATAAAATAATGCAGAAAAGGCAGTTTTCTGTAAAAGCTTTAGAAAGACAACTTTAAGTGCAGAATTCTCCTAGTTACCTTCATAAAATACTTAGGGAGTGGTAAGAACATATTAGTGAGGTAAAGATAAAAGAAAGATAAAAGTCAAAGGAAAGATAAAAATCGAAGAGAAAGTCTGTAAAATTTTAACAACAGAGAAACAGACAGAGACTAGTGAACAAACTAGGGCAACATAGTTAGTTCTTGATTTGCGAATAGGGTTAGGTATTATATGAAAAGTTAAACTGTTTCAGTATAGACTTAATGAACCTATACTTGGGGCAGGCTAACTAATCATATCAAAATTTACATAAGCTTTAAATACATACATTAAACAGAAAAATCAGAACAGAGTAAAGAAACACAGAGAACAGAGTAACTAGAGCAGAATAAAGGGATACAGAGAAAAGAGTAACCAGAGCAAAGTAAAAAGAAAAAGAGAAAAGAGTAATGTGATAGAGAGAAATGGTTTGAGTTACGATGTTGAAAAAGTAAAAGCTGTAAAGTTTGTATAGCATGATTGAACAGAGAAAGAAAGAGGTACTGCATAAGAATGTGAAAGTGACGATGATAATGAGAATGATTATGTGATGATCTGCTGCGTGAAGGCAGTCAGATAGATGGTGGTACGACCACTGAGAGTGCTTTCCTGGGATACTTAGCTATAATGCTATTCTGTAAGTCAGAGGACTCTTACAGAGGTATCGAGAACACATGACTAGCATATACTCCTGTAAGTCAAAGGACTCTTATAGTGAGAGTGTGTGTATGCTCTTGTAAGTCAAAGGACTCTTACAGAGAGTGTGTTGGGCAGATATAAGTTAACTAGCTCCGCCATGCAAGTCAAAGGACTCTTGCAGTGGGTTGCTAGTGCCGCCCTGCAAGTCAAAGGACTCTTGTAGTGGTTTGCCTCACAAGTCAAAGGACTCTTGCGAGGGACATTGCCAACAGGAAAGCCTTACCTGGTCAGAGGACTCCGGGTAACGTCGGGAGCGGGTATGTAACCGACAAATGAGCTCATTACCTGCGCTAGGACTAGACATGCATCATACTTGGTTGTGCATTTTCTCTATTATGATTGTTGCATGAATGTATGCTTCCTTTGTTTGTATTCTATTCTCTGTGTTTATGTCTGTGTTTTACTTTCTTGTATTCTTCTGTTTGTGATCTTTTTCTATTTTCTCTATTTTCTCTATTTATCTGTCTACTGTTTACTACTTCTCTATATTCTGTTATTAGTCTGCTAAACAACACAAAATTAATGAACGTAACTAATAACCCCGACCCTACTAAGAACTCCCCAGTTCTTACCCCTTCTCTCTCCCTTCCCCCTTCAGATGGAAGCAAGAGTTTCTTTCCGTAGTTCGCTGACGACCGTTTGCAAAAAGGATTCTGCTCTAGGTAGTCTTCTGAGTCTAGGGTGAATCCCATTCTCTGTTTATATGTATATACTGTGAGGCCAGCCAACGTCTGCACCCTGCTTATCTACAAACTTTAACCTAAGTCCTCCGTACGATGTTGCTATTATGTGGCCACTCGATGAAGTACTTGAGAGACGCTCTTTGATGACATATGATCGTGCAGAGGACTAGAATGTACTTTCCCTTGCTTTAGTAGTTTAGAGGGACTAGGTGAGTATAGAGTCTAGACTAGCCTAGGCGCCAGCTTAGGGACTTCTTGAACAGGTCAGGGCCTAGGATGTTGTATGTATATATATGTATATAGATATTATTTAGCTATATCTAGGGGTGTTCTAACTAAAGGTCTATACTCTAATAAAGGCTGGATCACTGAATCTTGTTAGCTGCTTGTGATGTATTTATGTGTGGTTGTTTATAACTGTTTTAATCTGTTATTATTTGTGAATTGATTATAAATGATTATGTTTATTAATCCAAACTTTTTCAGAAAAAAAAATACACCTCGCAAATTAACTACGCTTTTAACAACGAATCAGGCTCATATGATAAATAATAGATAATAACTAGGAAGTCAAATTAGTAGCGCTCAGTTTCCGGTGTGTCCTAGGCGTACTGAAAATTGGGTCGTTACAGCCAAGACTCATAAAGTAGCTGTGTTCAAGAATCAACATACTTAACTAAGAGAATCAATAACACTATCTAAAATTCTAAGTTCCTATAGATGCCAATCATTCTGAACTTGAAAGGAAAAAGTGAGATGCCAAAACTGTTCAGAAGCAAAAAGCTACAAGCACCGCTCATCTAATTGGAACTAAGTTTCATTGATACTGTGGGATTCATTGTATATTCTCTTCTTTTTATCCTATTTTGTTTTCAATTGCTTGGGGACAAGCAACAATTTAAGTTTGGTGTTGTGATGAGCGGATAATTTATACGCTTTTTGGCATTGTTTTTAGGTAGTTTTTAGTAGGATCTAGCTACTTTTTGGGATGTTTTTATTAGTTTTTATGCAAAATTCATATTTCTGGACTTTAATATGAGTTTGTGTATTTTTCTATGATTTCATGTATTTTTTGGCTGAAATTGAGGAACCTGAGCAAAAATATGATTTAGAGGCTGACAGGACTGCAGATGCTATTGGATTCTAACCTCCCTGCACTCGAAGTAGATTTTCTGGAGCTATAGAAATTCAAATGGCGCGCTCTCAATTGCGTTAAAAAGTAGACATCTAGAGCTTTCCAGCAATATATAATAGTCCATACTTTGCCTGCATTATGATGATGCAAACCGGCGTTCAAACACCCCTTCTCTACCCTATTCTGAAGTCAAAACGCTATAACTGGCATAAAAGTTGGAGTTAAATACCCAAACTGGCACCAAAGCTGGCGTATAACTCCAAGAGAAGTCTCTACACGTGTAAAGTAAAATGCTCAGCCCAAGCACACACCAAGTGAGCCCGGAAGTGGATTTCTGCATCATTCACCTATTTCTGTAAACCCTAGTAGCTAGTTTCATTATAAATAAGACCTCTTACTATTGTATTTTCATCTTTTGATCATCTTTTGATCTCTTGATCACATTTTGGGGGCTGGCCTGATGGCCATGCCTGAATCTTGTTCTTATGTATTTTCAACGGTGGAGTTTCTACACACCATAGATTAAGGTGTGGAGCTCTGCTGTTCCTCGAGTATTAATGCAATTACTATTGTTCTTCCATTCAATTCAGCGTATTCTTATTCTAAGATATTTGCTGCACTTCAACATGATGAATGTGATGATCCGTGACACTCATCATCATTCTCACCTATGAACGTGTATCTGACAACCACTTCCGTTCTACCTTAGATCGAGCGTGTATCTCTTAGCCTCCATTCTGAAAGATCGGAGTCTTTGTGGTATAAGCTAGAATTATTGGCGGCCATTCCTAAGATCCGGAAAGTCTAAACCTTGTCTGTGGTATTCTGAGTAGGATCTAAGATGGGATGACTGTGACGAGCTTCAAACTCGCGAGTGTTGGGCGTAGTGACAGACACAAAAGAATCACTGGATTCTATTCCAACATGATTAAGAACCTACAGATGATTAGTCGTGTGGTGACAGCACATTTGGACCATTTTCACTGAGGATGGGAGGTAGCCATTGACGCCGGTGAAACCCGAACATACATCTTTCTATGGAAAGGAGTATGAAGGATTGGATGAAGGCAGTAGGAAAGCAGAGATTCAAGAGGAATGAAGCATCTTCATACGCTTATCTGAAATTCTCACTAATGAATTACATAAGTATCTCTATCTTTACTTTATGTTTTATTTATCTTTTAATAACCCATTTGAATCTGCCTGACTGAGATTTACAAGGTGACCATAGCTTGCTTCAAGCCGACAATCTCCGTGGGATCGACCCTTACTCACGTAAAGTATTACTTGGATGACCTAGCGCACTTGCTGGTTAGTTGTGCGAAGTTGTGACAAAGAGGTGAGATTACAATTATGTGACCAAGTTTTTGGCGCCATTGTTGATAATCACAATTTCGTGCACCAGCCTCCTTCTACACCACTTCATTCATTGTTGGATTTAGTTTCCTCTACTGCTGTCTTGAGGGCTTTGCACCTTCCTCAAGTAGGATTTTGTGCATGCATATTGAAGGGCTAATTCCTATTAGGTCCGTAAGTGTCCATCCAATAGCATCTTTGTGTTGCTTTAGCACTTGGATTAGCTCCCCTTCTTGTTGTTCATTTAAACTTGAGTTGATGATCACTGGGTATATGTTGTTGTTACCCAAGTAGGCGTACTTCAAGTTTGAAGGCAAAGTTTTCAACTCCAGCTTTAGTGCTTCCACTTCCATTTTGCTTGTCTTGTCCATCATTATTGATTCATCCATAATCTCCAGTCGTGGCTCACCACATGGGACTTGTGGATCTTGCTCTTTGATATCTTCATATTGTTCTTCCTCTAGGACTCCTTGAACCAAGTTTTCAATTGTACCCACCATCATGCATTCACCAATGGCTTCCTTTGGGTAGCTCATTTCCTTGAAGACATTGAAGACCATCTTCTCTTCATGCAATCTTAAGACTAGCTCCCCTTTTTGAATATCAATTATGGCTCCAACAGTAGCTAGGAATGATCTTCCTAGGATGATTGATGTGTTGGCTTCTTCTTTCATATAAAGCACAACAAAATTGGCTGGAAAGATGAACTCCCCTACTTTCACCAACAAATCCTCCACTACACCATGGGAGAATTTGAATGATCTGTCAGCCAATTGGAGTGCCATTCTAGTTGGTTTGGCCTCCTCAATCCTCATCCTTTTCATCATTGCCAAAGACATGAGGTTGATGCTGGCTCCTAGGTCACATAGTGCCTTCTCAATGTTTATGTCCCCAATAATACAGGAAATTTGGAAGCTCCCATGATCTTTCAATTTCCGGGGGAGCTTCTTTTGTATTATGGCACTACACTACTCAGTGAGCACTACAGTCTCCTTTTTTCCCCAATTCCTTTTTCTTGTCATGAGCTCCTTTAAGAACTTGGCATAGAGTGGCATTTGTTCTAATGCTTCAGCAAAAGGTATGTTGATCTGGAGTCTCTTGAAGATTTTTAGGAATCTAGAGAACTGGCTGTCTTTCCCATCCTTCCTCAGCCTTTGTGGATAGGGTGCCTTTGGCACATAAGGCTTCAAGACTTGATTTGGTGAGGATGGTGCATGAGTCTCTTCTTCCTTCTTGGTTTTAGGTTCCTTTGCAGCTTCTTCTTCTTGGTTCCTTTGGCTTGGGATTGCTTCTTCTACAACTCCTCCACTTCTTAGTGTTATAGCTTTACATTCCCCTCTTGGGTTGGCCATGGTATCACTGGGAAATGTATGTGTAGGCATTGGTATTTGTTTAGACAAGCTCCCTACTTGTGCTTCCAATTTTGAAATTGCTGCCCCTTGATTCTTTATGTTGGATCTGAACTCTTCTTGGTTTGCATCTATCTTTCTTTCAGCCAGTAGTTGTTTCTCCATAACAGTGGAGATAGTTCCGGTAAGTTGTGCTAACAATTGTGCTATAGCAGCCTCCAATTTTGAGAAATTACTGCTGGTTTCACTTGGTTGCATGGTGGGGGTTGATGTATCTTGGTGGTGGTGGTTGTGTGTTTGCTATGTAGAGTGATATAATGTATTGTGTGAGTTATGATAGGGTCTGTTGTTGCTTGATTGATGGTAGGGATTGTGGTTGTTGTATTGGTTAGAGTGGTATGGGTTGTGGACTTGTTGGTTTCCCCACCCAAAATTTGGGTGGTTCTTCCAACCTGGGTTGTATGTCTTAGAGTTTGGATCATATGGTGGTCTAGAGGGGTTATTCACATAATTTTCATCTCCCATTCACATTCAGGTTCTGGTGCATCTCCTTCTTATGGTGGTGTTTAGGCCTGGACAGCTGAGACTTGGCTTGCTTCCATCTTCTTTGTTAGGGCTGCTAATTGTGCTGCGATCATCTTGTTCTGTGTCAACAAGGCATCCATAGAATTGAGTTCTAGCACTCATTTCTTTTAAGCTCTTTCTAAAGCATAGAAGTACTCATTTTCAGCTACAATTTCAATAACATCTATGGCTTCCTCGATGGATTTCTTCTTGTTGAGTGAACCCCCTGAAAAGTGGTCCACAGCTTTCTTCGCTTCATATGATAGCCCTTCATAAAAGATGTGTAGTTGAACCCATTCGTCGAACATATTTGGAGGGCACTTCTTTGTCAGGTCTTTGAACCTCTCCCAGGTCTCATAAAGCGTTTCACCATCTCGCTATCTGAAGGTTTGCACCTCAGTTCTCAATCTATTGACTCTCTGTGGAGGGTAAAATCTTGCTAGAAACTTGTTCACAACTTCATCCCAAGTGGTCAAGCTCTCCTTGGAAAATGCTTCTAACCACTTTGCTACCTTATCTCTAAGAGAAAAAGGGAACAAAAGTAGTTTATAGGTGTCAGGATGTACGCCATTGGACTTTACAGTGTCACAGATCCTCAAGAATGTATTGAGATGTTGGTTTGGGTCCTCTTGGGCACCTCCTCCATATGAACAATTATTCTGGACAAGTGTGATGAGTTGAGGTTTCAACTCAAAGTTGTTAGCATAGATTGTTGGCTTCAGGATGCTACTGCCACAGTTTTCTGGGTTTGGGTTGATGTAAGAGCCTAAGACTCTCCTCTCTTGCCCAACATGATTGCCAGCATCTTCTCCAACATGGTTATGCACCTCTTCCTCCATGGTATCTGATGAATGAATTTTTGTGTGGTATAGAATTCACTAATAAATTCTCGTTGCAAGTATAGCTTCTAAACCAACAATAATCCTTTCATACAAAAATTTGTTTGTTACTACAACAAACCCCTAAAATTAATAACCGAAGTATTCAAACCTCGGGTCGTTCTCCCTAGGAATTGCAATAAAGTGTTCTTGTTATTGGTTAGAGGTGTGTTTTGGGGTTTTTGGCATAAGAGACAAGAATTGTAAATTATAAGGGAAGTAAACTAATAACTATTAAAGCTCTTGGCAAGGTGTGAGAACTAGATGTCCTATCCTAGCTATCCTTATCAATTATGGTGAAAGTTGTTCATTGCTCCCACTTGGTTGACCTCTAACCATGAAAGAGAGTCAAGTGGATGAATTAACTTGATTCCACAAGTCCCAGCCAACTCCTAAGGAAAGACTAGGTTTAGAGGCATTCAAGTCAATTAGCAACCTCTAGTTATCAATCAACAAGAGAGTTTGATAACTCAAGTGTCACTAATTTCTCTACCTAGGTCAAGAGGAACAAAATCTAACTTATAACTAATAGAAGCATTTCATCAAACACATAAAAGGTAATAAAGGTAAACAACATGAAATGCAAGAATTAAGGAGAGATCTAACCACAAAAGTAAAAGATCTAGAAAATCAAAGCAACATGAAAAGACATGGAAATCATAAATTACATTGGAAGAGAAATAGAGATCTACATAGGAATTCATAAAGCAAAAGAAAAACTGAAGCAAGAGTAGAAGTAGATCTAGATCTAAGAAATTAAACTAAACATAATCCTAATTCTAGAGAGAAGAGAGAGCTTCTCTCTCTAGAAACTAACTTTCCCTCTAAAACTAAACTAAAATAAATTAACGTGATGAAAGCTTTTTTTCCCCTCTGAATTCTGACTTAAATAGCATCAGAGATGAGTTGGATTTGGGCCTAGGAAGCCCAGAATTTGCCCCTGGTGTTTTGCCTTTAAGTGAGTCACGTGTGAGCATCGACGTGTACGCACCATGTATGCGTACGTGCCGCTTGGCAATTTTGCTTCCACGCATACGTGCCACGTACGCGTACGCGTCGCCATGCGACGTCACCTTCCACGCGTCTGCGTCTACTGCGCATGCACATCGACAAGTTCATCCCGAATCCTTTATCCTCCATGAGTTTTACACTTGCATGCTTTTCTTTTTCATCCCTTTAATCCATTCCTAGCCCTTTTCAATCTGAATTCATTAACAAACATATCAAGGCATCTAGTGGAATCAAAGGTGAATTAAATTTAGCTAATTAAAGGTCTAAAAAGCATGTTTTCACACTTAAGCGCAAATAAAGGAGAATATACAAAACCTACCTATTTTGTTGGATAAATGTGGGTAAAAGTTAATAAAGTCTCATAAATTAAGCACAAGAAAACCCTAAAAATGGGGTTTATCAACTTTCCCACACTTAATCCATAGCATGTCCTCATGCTAAAATCAAGAGAGAAACAAAGGGTATCGACATTTATTAAATGCAAACTGACTAGATGCAATCTATCTACATGCAACTATCTAAATGAATGCAACTACTTGGTCAAAATAAATCAACTCCCAAGGAAACATATATAAGCTTAAGGGCTAAAGCGATAGCAATCAAATCAAATCCACAATTGAATTGAGTTATTAAATATTTTTACAAACTTGCAAGAAAAGTGATGATTCCATGCGAAAACATGTAATTGAGCAATCGAACCCTCACCGGATGTGTTTGCACTCTAGTCACTCAAGTGTTTAGGGTTGATTCACTTAATTCTCCCCTAATCATGCTTTCCAAGATTTGTTTTTCTTCTAACAATTGATGATCAGATTCTTGACGGTTTAGAATTCATCTAATGGAGTCTCGTTGTAAAGTATAGTTTCCAAACCAATCAATAATCCTTTCATGCAAAAATTTTGGTTGTCACAAAGAACAAACCCCAAATAAGAATTAACCGGAGTATTTGGACTCCGGGTCGTCTCACAAGGAATTGCAATGAAGTGCTCAATTATTGGCTAGATAGTACTGAAAATAAACTAACAACTAACAAAGCTATTGGCTAGATATGAGAACTAGAAGTCCTATCCTACTTATCCTCCTTAATTGTGATCACAAATTGTCCATTGCTACCACTTATTTAACCTCTAACCATGGAGGAAAGTCAAGTGGATGAATCAACTTTGATTCCACAAGTCCTAGCCAACTCCCAAGGGAAAGACTAGTGTTAGTGGTATCCAAATCAATTAACAACTTCCAATTGTCAATCAATCAAAGGAATTAGATAACTCAAGCGTCACTAATTACTCCACCTAGGCCAAGAGTAAAGAGAACTACTCAAAAACTAGAGGAAACATTCTATCAAACACCTAGTGTGCAAGAAAGGTAAACATCACAAGTTGCAAGAATTAAAAGAAACCCATAATTATCAATAGCAAGAAATCAATAATAGTAAGCAAGATTAACATAAAAGAATATGGAAACATAAAATCGCATTAAAGAAAATTAAGATCCAACAATTGTTCATAAACATAAAAAATGGCAAAATAAAGGAATTGGCAAGTAAAACTAGAAGAATAGATATGTAATAACAAGAAATTAAAAGGAAGAACTAAATCAAAACAAGAATTATAACTTGGATCCAAGAAGAATTAACTAAAACTACTCTAAAATCTAGAAAGAGGAGATAACCTCTTTCTCTCTAGAATTCTAGCCTAAAACATGATGAAAACTCAACTATGACTACTTGGTTCATTCCCCCCTCAATCCTTGGGTTCAATAGCATCATAAATGAGTTGAATTGGGCCCAAAATGAGCTAGAAATCGCTGGCCATGAGTTACTCTTTAGTGGGTCACGTGCTCAATCGGCGTGTCCACGCACATTGCACGTGCGCGCCCTTATACGCAAAGCAACATATGACAAATTTATATCATTTCGAAGCCCCGGATGTTAGCTTTCCAACGCAATTAGAACCGCTTCATTTGAACCTTTGTAGCTTAAGTTATGGTCAATTGAGTGCGAAGAGGTCAGGCTTGACAGCTTTACGGTTCCTTCATTTCTTCATGAGTTCTCCCACTTTGCATGCTTTTCTCCTCACTTCTTCCATTCAATACTTGCCTTTTGAACCTGAAATCACTCAACAAACATATCAAGGCATCGAATGGAATTAAAGTGGATTAAATTTAGCTATTTTAGGGCCTAAAAAGCATATTTTCACATTTAAGCACAAATCAAGGGAGAATTGCAAAACCATGCTATTTCATTGAATAAATGTGAGAAAATGTGATAAAATCCTCCAAAATAAGCACAAGATAAACCACAAAATCGGGGTTTATCAAATCTTCCCACACTTAAACTAAGCACGTCCTCATGCTAAAAGTAAAGAAGGACAAGAAAGGGGTATGAACATTTATTCAATGCAAATAAACTATATAAACCTATCTACATGCATGCAACTAAATGCAAAATGATTCTATCTACTTAGTTAAAAGTAAATCAATCTCCAAGAACATATATAAGCAAGTAGGGCAAAGGTTATATGACGACTCACAAACTCTACCAATTCAAATATCAAAATGAAGTTCAAATAGACTTGCAAGAAGAAAGCTCATGAAAGCCGGGAACAAGGAATTGAGCATCGAACCTTCACCGGAAGTGTATCCGCTCTAGTCGCTCAAGTGTATAGGGTTGATTCACTCAATCCTCTTCTACTCATGCTTTCTAAGATTTGTTTTTTATCTAACAATCAACAATTATTCAATGCATGTATACATTCATCATGAGGACTTATTTATAGGTTGTAATGGGGCTAGGGTCAAGGTAGGATGCATATAGTCAAGTGAGCTTGGAATTTGAATCTTTGATTAATCTAATACACAACCTAGCTACCCATGATTCCCACTTTTTCACATAGTCATGCATTCTTTTTAATTCACATTCCATATGCATTGATTTTTATTGAACTTTACCTTGGGGCATTTTTGTCCCCTTTTTATTTCTTTTTCTCTTTTTCTTTTTCTATATATATATTTTTTTCTTATATATATATATATATATATATATATATATATATATATATATGTTCTTTTTTTCTGTTTCTTTGTCATTTTTTCAAAAGTATATACAAACGTATCAATGCATATGGTTTTACATATAGTGCATAAATATGTACCCAATTCCCAAATTTTTCAATACAAATAAAAATTACACTTTTATCTCAACCAATGTCCCAAGTTTCCCATACCCAAATGATACACATCCTCACTAGCCTAAGCTAATCAAAGATCCAAATTAAGGACATTTATTATTTTTCACTTAGGGGTAGTGATGTGCTAAAATTAAGAACAAAAGGGATTAAATAGGCCCAAATTTGGCTAACAATGGTTGATGAAAGGTAGGCTATTTGGGTAAGTGAGGTAAATGAAATGATGGCTTCAATCATATAAATGCATGTATACATGGAATAATGGACATATAGACTCAAACAAAGCAAGGATTACAATCATAGAAAGAGAATAATGCACACAAGAATGGAAATAAGTGGTTATAAGATGTAACCACACAATTGGGCTCAAAACTCACATGCTTGTGTTCTTAGCTCAAAAACCATGTTCCAAAATAAATTCTTCAAGCAAGTTCACAAAAAGTTTTTCAAATTGGTAGGGTGCCCTAAAATTAGATTTCTTGGAAAAGAGTTCATCACCCTAACCAAGTAGTTCTAACATAAAAAGAAATGGTAAAATATATACAAATTCTAACTAACATGCAACCTATCATGCAATGCAAGCAACTAACTAAAAAAGGAGATCAAGAATTGGTGTTGAAAGAGGAAATTGTTACCAATGGAGATCGGTCGGACAACCTCCCCACACTTGAAGATTGCACCGTCCTCGGTGCATGCAAAAGAAGAGCAAGGTGGACGGGTCGTTACAATTGATGAGCTTCTTCAAAGGATTGTGCGGATGACTTGTTTGTTGCCCCATTTAAAAGCTTTCCTTTTTTCCTTCTTGTTGGCCAACCTAAAAGGAGAGAAAAAGAAAGAAAATTAAGCCTATAACAAAGATATCAAAGCAAATAGAACATAGGCGGGGGCTAATGCCAAGTAAGAGTAGGGTCTTCACTACATGGTAGCTACAATATGTGAGTGAGAAAACAATATAAGTTAAGGCATATTACCTAACACTTGATGCAAGAGTAAAGTCAAAGCATAAGTTCATGACATGAAGAGCATGTTGCATCAAGCTTAATCAACAATTGACAAAAACAAGATTAGTGATAAGCATGAGAGCATTTGGTCCCATCCTAACTCAATGATGATGAGGTATAAAAACAAGGGATCACGAGTCAGGAATGACTAAAATACTAATCTTGTGTGTAGAGCAAATTTAATGCCAAACAAGTCATGAAGCACCAAGAGTAACCAAGAAATTCTCAATAATTGAGTAAGAGCATTCAACACCATTATTAAAATAAGAAACTTAAAAAGAAAATAAGAACAAGTTATAAAAACAAAATTAAAATGCAATGGGTGATAATATGCAAATGCAACATATAAAAGAAAATGAAAATAAGAAAAATAAAAAAATGGAATTTTGAAAAAGAAAAGAAGAAGGGAAAAAAAGTAAGAAAGGAAGAAAGAAGAAGAAAGAAGAAGGAAGAAAGAAAGATAAAGAAAACAGAGCAGAAAACAGGGGAAGCAGGGCGCGGAACCGACGCGTACGCGCACGGCACGCGTGCACGTGGGTGGGCAGGCAGGACAAGCGACGCGTATGCGCATAGCACGCATACGCACGAATGTAAAGATGGCGACCGATGCGGACGCGTCATGCACCCTCGCACGTGGGTCGCGAAGACGGAGTACGCACAACTTTAGCACAACTCTCTATTTTTTGTACCAGGAGTGCGATATGCACCACCAGCGCGCGCGCACAGCGCGCTCGCGCGCAGATGCTCTTTTTTTTCAAAAATAGGGCACTTTCCTAATTTACAAGGATTCTAAAACAATCAAAATTAAATTCAACAACAAATTTTTTTGGTTTCTGAAAAATTTTCAAATACACTAAAAACAAAACTTATACTACAAGCAACCTACTTAATCAACAATCTAAACTAATCAAAACACACTACTATAACCTATCATCGAAACAAAATGTATAAGAGTGTAGAAAAACTACCTATAATGGCAACTCCAATCACTTATTCAACCAAATATAAAAGAGAGTAGAAAGAGTTTACCATGGTGGGGTGTCTCCCACCTAGCACTTTTAGTTTAAGTCCTTAAGTTGGACATTTAGGAGGCTCCTTGTCAAGGTGGCTTGTGCTTAAAGCTATCCTTGAACATCCACTAATGCTTGAATCTCCAATAAGCTCCATTCTTCAAATTTAATAGCTCCAAGCTTTGATGGAGTTCTTCATAAGTCATGGGCTCCCAAAGGTGATCCTCATGTATTCCCGGATCCCATACCTTATTTCGACACCCATCTTTAAGTTGATCATCGTTGTTCCATTCGGGTGCCATAATCTTGGAATTCTCATTTAAGTGACCAAACATCTTCCTAGACCCAAGCATTCTAGTTCTACACCAACCCTTGCAATTGAGCTTTGAACATATAGCCATAGTGAACCTAGAATGATTTTTCCCACCACTAACCATCTCCCTTTTGCTCTTAAAGCCACAAATATGTCTAAGTGGACCATCCATTTCAATCAAACCATATTCAAGGGGAATAATAAAGCTTAAGTATAAGGAATTTACCCACTTGAATGAAAGAATGGATGGTGGTGGCTTGGGGAGAGGTATTTCCAATGTCCTTGTAAGCTCTACTCCCTTGTGTTCTTCCTTGTCAATCTCCACCTCTTCATAAAATTCTTTAATTTCAATCCTTTGTTCATCATTTTCATCCAACTCTTCTCCATCACCCGAATCATAAATGGGAGGTTGAGAGAAATCTACCTCCACATTACTTTCCATCTCATTAGTAGAAGGTTTTTCAAATTCAAAGGATTCACCACCAAGAAGGTTGGATGCATGGTCTTCATCACCAAGGAAACTCAACTCTTGCTCCATTCCTTCCAAGTCTTCATTCAATAATTGTTTTAGAGGTTGTGCACTTTCCTCCTCAACATTAAATTCAATCTTCTTGGAGGAATTTTCTATGATTTTAGCTTCCTATGGAGGATCCGCATCTTCTTCTTCATTAACAATTTCTTCATTCTCCACTTGGTGCAAGACATACCCCATATCCTTGTCCTCATGTTGAGATTCTAAAATCTCCTTTATGCTCCTTTCTTCTGTTGATTTCTCACATTCATCTATGGAGATGATTTGCTTGTTGAATGAGTCCCATGAGTCCAAGATAGCAGTAATGTTAGCAAACTGAGCCATGATTTTTTCAAATATGGGAGGTGATTCATCTTGTGGTTGAGAGTTCTCATACATTGGAGGTGGTTCATCTTGGTAATAGTATGAAAGTGGTGGTTCTCAAGGGTATTGGGGGTTGAATTGGGGTGGTTCTTCATATGGTTCACAAGGTGGTCTGTATGGTGAATATGGGTTGGGGTCATATGGAGGTGTTTGGTAAAAAGGGGCTTGTGAGTAAGGTGGTTCAAAATCATGTTGAGGGGGTGGTTCATAGGCATGTGGTGGTGGTTTTTGACAATCACAATAAGGGTCACCACATCCATTAGATTGATATGCATTAGGATGAGAGTTATACCCATAAGAAACCGGAGGTTGTTGTTGCCAAGAAGGATGATCAATCCTTTGAGGCTCCTCTCATCTTTGGTTGTACCTAAATCCTTGATGCATATTGTCATGGTAGCTCCCATTTCCTACAACATAATTTGACCAAACTCATAGCCAAAGTGGTGAGAATTCATAATAGCAAAGAAAAACAAAATTAACAAAAATGAGAAGTAAAGTCCTAAACCTAACAAAAACCAACAAACAAGCAAATGACAAACATATTCACATATTCACAATAGCCAATAATGTAACACCATTTCAACTCCCCGGCAACGGCGCCATTTTGATGATTGGATTCTTGACGGTTTAGAATTCATCTAATGGAGTCTCGTTGTAAAGTATAGTTTCCAAACCAATCAATAATCCTTTCATGCAAAAATTTTGGTTGTCACAAAGAACAAACCCCAAATAAGAATTAACCGGAGTATTTAGACTCCGGGTCATCTCACAAGGAATTGCAATGAAGTGCTCAATTATTGGCTATGAAGTATATTTTGGGGTTTTTGGGATACGAGACATGGAATGTAAATAGTAATGAAAATAAACTAACAACTAACAAAGCTCTTGGCTAGATATGAGAACTAGAAGTCTTATCCTAGTTATCCTCCTTAATTGTGATCACAAATTGTCCATTGCTACCACTTAGTTAACCTCTAACCATGGAGGAAAGTCAAGTGGATGAATCAACTTGATTCCACAAGTCCTAGCCAACTCCCAAGGGAAAGACTAGTGTTAGTGGTATCCAAATCAATTAGCAACTTCTAATTGTCAATCAATCAAAGGAATTAGATAACTCAAGCGTCACTAATTACTCCACTGGTGCACGAAATTGTGATCTCTTCTTTTCACAACTTAAATAATCCCCGGTGATGAATCCAAAAACTTGGTGTTCAATACCATGGCATAAACACAACTTTGCACAACTAACCAGCAAGTGTACTGGGTCGTCCAAGTAATAAACCTTACGCGAGTAAGGGTCGATCCCACAGAGATTGTTGGTATGAAGCAAGCTATGGTCACCTTGTAAATCTTAGTCAGGCAAACTCAAATGGTTATGGATGATGAATAAAACATAAAGATAAAGATAGAGATACGTATGTAATTCATTGGTGGGAATTTCAGATAAGCGTATGGAGATGCTTTGTCCCTTCCGTCTCTCTGCTTTCCTACTGTCTTCATCCAATCCTTCTTACTCCTTTCCATGGCAAGCTGTATGTAGGGTTTCACCGTTGTCAGTGGCTACCTCCCATCCTCTCAGTGAAAATGTTCAACGCACCCTGTCACGGCACGGCTATTCAGCTGTCGGTTCTCGATCATGTCGAAATAGAATCCAGTAATTCTTTTGCGTCTGTCACTAACGCCCCACAATCGCGAGTTTGAAGCTCGTCACAGTCATTCAATCATTGAATCCTACTCAGAATACCACAGACAAGGTTTAGACCTTTCGAATTCTCTTGAATGCTGCCATCAATTCTAGCTTATACCACGAAGATTCCGGTTAAAGAATCCAAGAGATAAACATTCAAGCCTTGTTTGCTTGTAGAACAGAAGTGGTTGTCAGGCACTCGTTCATAAGTGAGAATGATGATGAGTGTCACATAATCATCACATTCATCATGTTTTTGGGTGCAAATGAATATCTTAGAACAAGAATAGGCTGAATTGAATAGAAGAACAATAGTAATTGCATTAATACTCGAGGTACAGCAGAGCTCCACACCTTAATCTATGGTGTGTAGAAACTCCACCGTTGAAAATACATAAGTGATAATAGTGATCATTGGCTTCGGCCCCAGAGAGGGAACCAGAAGAGCCAAGATCTGATCTAAGAACAAGATGTCCAAAGATGAAAATACAATAGAAAAAGGTCCTATTTATAGAGAACTAGTAGCCTAAGGTTTACAAAGATGAGTAAATGACATAAAAATCTACTTCCGGGCCCACTTGGTGTGTGTTTGGGCTGAGCATTGAAGCATTTTCGTGTAGAGACTCTTCTTGGAGTTAAATGCCAGCTTTTGTGCCAGTTTGGGCGTTTAACTCCCATTCTTGTGCCAGTTCTGGCGTTAAACGCCGGGCAGTTTTGAGCTGATTTGGAACACCGGTTTGGGCCATCAAATCTCGGGCAAAGTATGGACTATTATACATTGCTGGAAAGCCCAGGATGTCTACTTTCCAACGCCGTTGAGAGAGCGCCAATTAGGCTTCTGTAGCTCCAGAAAATCCACTTCGAGTGCAGGGAGGTCAGAATCCAACAGCATCTGCAGTCCTTTTTAGTTTCTGAATCAGATTTTTGCTCAGGTCCCTCAATTTCAGCCAGAAAATACCTGAAATCACAGAAAAACACACAAACTCATAGTAAAGTCCAGAAAAGTGAATTTTAACTAAAAACTAATAAAAATATACTAAAAACTAACTAGAACATACTAAAAACATACTAAAAACATACTAAAAACAATGCCAAAAAGCGTACAAATTATCCGCTCATCATCCACCTAGGCTAAGAGTAAAGAGAACTACTCAAAAACTAGAGGAAACATTATATCAAACACCTAGTGTGCAAGAAAAGTAAACATCACAAATTGCAAGAATTAAAAGAAACCTATAACTATCAATAGCAAGAAATCAATAATAGTAAGCAAGATTAACATAAAAGAACATGGAAACATAAAATCGCATTAAAGAAAATTAAGATCCAACAATTGTTCATAAACATAAAAAATGGCAAAATAAAGGAATTGACAAGTAAAACTAGAAGAATAAATATTTAATAACAAGAAATTAAAAGGAAGAACTAAATCGAAACAAGAATTATAACTTGGATCCAAGACGAATTAACTAAAACTACCTTAAAATCTAGAGAGAGGAGAGAGCCTCTCTCTCTAGAATTCTAGCCTAAAACATGATGAAAACTCAACTATGACTACTTGGTTTATTCCCCCTCAATCCTTGGGTTCAACAGCATCAGAAACGAGTTCGATTGGGCCCAAAATGAGCTAGAAATTGCTGGCCACGAGTTGCTCTTTAGTGGGTCATGTGCTCAATCGGCGCGTCCGCGCACATTGCGTGTGCACCCCTATACGCGAAGCAACATATGACAAATTTATATCATTTCGAAGCCCCGAATGTTAGTTTTTCAACGCAACTTGAACCCCCTCATTTGGACCTCTATAGCTTAAGTTATGGTCGATTGAGTGCGAAGAGGTCAGGCTTGACAACTTTACAGTTCCTTCATTTCTTCATGAGTTCTCCCACTTTGCATGCTTTTCTCCTCATTTCTTCCATTCAATACATGCCTTATGAACCTGAAATCACTCAACAAACATATCAAGGCATCGAATGGAATTAAAGTGAATTAAATTTAGCTATTTTAGGGCCTAAAAAGCATGTTTTCACATTTAAGCTCAAATCAAGGGAGAATTGCAAAACCATGTTATTTCATTGAATAAATGTGAGAAAAGGTGATAAAATCTCCCAAAATAAGCACAAGATAAACCACAAAATTAGGGTTTATCAACAATCAAAATTTATTTCATGCATGCATACAATTATCATGAGGTTTTATTCATCGGTTGTAATGGGGTTAGGGTTAAGATAGGATACATATTTGGTCAAGTGGACATGAGATTTGAATCTTTGATTAGCCTAGACTTTTCCACCTAACCTATGATAACTTATACAATTAAGTTCTAACCTAACTACACATTCCTCACTTTTTCACATACTCATGCATTCTCTTTTGATTACCACACATTTGCTTTGATCTTTATTGAGCTTTACTTTGGGGCATTTTGTCCCCTTTTTATTGCTTTCCTTTTTTTTCCTTTCTTTTCTATATATTTTTTTCCTTTTTCTTTTCTTTCCTTTTCTTTTCTACCTTTTTTTTCATTTTGTTTTTCTCATATTATTTTTTTCTTTCTTTCTTTCAAACTATATACACAAACATCAATGCATAAGGTTTAATATTTGATTAATACATGAGTATGTACCCGATTCCTAATATTTACAAGAAAAACAAAAATACTCCTTTTATCCCAACCAATGTTTCCCAACCTCCCCAAACTTGAATAATAAATACTCTCACTAGCCTAAGCTAATCAAAGATCCAAACAATGGACTTTTATTATTTTTCGCTTTAGGCTTGTAATGTACTAAAATAAAGAATAATTGGGTTAAGCATATGCTCAAAATTGGTTACAATGGAAGGTAAAAGGTACGCTCTTTAGGTAAGTGAGCTAATGAAACAATGGCTTCAATCATATAAATGCATGAATACACGAAACAATGGACATAGAGAATCAAACAAATCAAATATTACAATCATAGAAAGAGAATAATTACACACAAGAAGGAAAATAAGTGGTTATAAGATGTAACCACACCATTAGGCTCAAAACTCCCAAGGTTGTGTGTTCTTAGCTCAAAAACATGATCCACAATATATATAATTCAAGCATGTTCTATGAAAAGTTTTTCACTGAAATCAATTGGGATGTCAATGCCCTATTAAGAATGTTTTTTTTCTTTCTTGGAGAATTTCATTATTTTAACTAAGCTTATTATACATACTCATGCAAAAATAAAAAAATGCAACTAAAATCCTAAAAGACCTAAAATGAAATGCAAAAGTGTTGGGATTAGAAATTTGTCACCCAAAATCGCCGACCGGTCGGACGACCTCCCCATACTTAAAAGTTTGCACCGTCCTCGGTGCACTCAAAGATGAGCAAGGGGGTACGGCGACTCTCCGACTTGCTACTTTCAGCTGATAGGTCAATCGGTTGCTGCGTGTTCTTTTTCTCGCTTCCATTTTTGCTCATTACAATACATCCTGAAAATAGAAAACAGCATAGTGAGAAAAGTAAATGCGAAAGCAAGGAAGCATACATTGTTGGAATGAGGTAGGTCACTAGAATTGGGTGAGTGAATTAGTGTGACATTGATGAGAAATAGGTGTGTGTGTTCTAAGATGCACGCGGTCTAGAACATACACTAACATGAAAAGCGGTGTCACAATTACACAAAAGAATTATCCACTCTACTCATTCTAGTGTGCTTGAGATGCTCTAAACATGTGGGTCAAAACAACCAAACAAGTAATAAAGAAGCATGAAAGCATTCAAGCTAAAAATATATGGATGCAAATGATCAAGTGGTGCAATGCATTAAGGTAAATGCACAACATCCAATATCAAGAAATTTCCTAATCAAAGAAAAGGATTCAAATCACATGGTGGCTAGCTACAACATGCAATTTAAAAGGAATTAGAGTGCTTGAAAGGAAATTCTCATGTACTTGGTAGTTACAAAATTAAGCATAAAAAGTGCAAAACCAAGTAATGAATCGTAACCTCAACAAAGAATCCAACAATGAAAATTAATAACACTGATGTTAAAATAACATCTCATCAGTAATCAGCAACAATGAATAGTAAACAAGATTAATAATCCAACACTTAGTATGAAAAAGAGAAAATAAAATGAAAATTAAACTAACTAAACAACTAACTAACCAAAAAAAGTGGTTGTAAATGGTGTTTGGTAGTGTTGGATGAGGGGTAGGAGAAGGGAAGAAGAAAGAAGAGGGAAGGAAATGAAAAGAAGAGAAGAAAAGGAGTGTGATGAAGGGAGGCGATCCACGCGTACGCGTCCTTCAAGCGTACACGTGGGTTGACTTGTGCCTCAGGCACAACGTTCGCACAGTGTAGGCACAACTCTCGGGTGGATGTATGGAGGGATGAAACTTCTGGATCCACGCGTATGCGTGGGTGACGCGTGCGCATGGATGGGCGAAAATGCTTGAGACACACGTACGCGTGGGTTGGTGCTCTATTTTTCAAAAATTTCCTATATTTTTGCACCAATCCAAGCATTCCAACCTCCAAACAGTTACCAAAACACCATAAAACCTTATTTGACATCCTAGACTACCAATTAAACTCAACAAACTAAACAAAACATGAAATTAAACTGACCTTACCAATTATGTACAAAAGAGAAAATGAAATTTTTTTACCATGGTGGGGTGTCTCCCAACTAGCACTTTTATTTATTGTTCTTAAGTTGAACTTATGGGGAGCTCCTCATCAAGGTGGCTTGTGCTTGAACTCATCTTGGAACATCCACCAATGCTTGAATCTCCAATAATATCTATTCTTCAAAGATAATAACCCCAAGCTTTGATGGAGTTCTTCACAAACCATGGGCTCCCGAAGTTGATCCTCATCTTGTAATCCGGGATCCCACACTTTATTTTTACAACCGTCTTGAGGTTGATCATCATTAATCCATCCGGGCGGCAAGAAAGATGAATTTTCAATGTGATACCAAACTCTCCTTTTAGACCTGTTCAATTGAGCACTAGCCCAACCCTTACATCTAAGCCTTGAAGTATCAACCAACATGAGCCTTGATTTGCAACACTAACCACTAAACATTATTCTCTTACGCTTTATCCCACAAATCATCCTAAGTTAACCATCTGTTTCAAGCAAACCATACTCAAGTGGGACAAAGCTAATAGAAATGAGTTTCACCCACTCAAGTGAAGGAATATATGATAACCTAGGCAAAGAAGCTTCCATGGATCTTGACAAAGCGTACTCAACCCCCGTCCTTCTTCTCCTATGGACTTACACCTCTTCACAAGATTCTTCAAATTCAATCCTATGTTCATCAATGTCATCTAACTCTTCTTCATCACTCAAATCATAAATGGGAGAAAGAGAGAAATCTACCTCCACATCGCTTTCTATCTTGTCGGGAGAAGGTTCTTTAAGTCCAAAGGATTCACCACCAAGAAAATTTGATGCTTGATCTTCCTCACCAAGGGGACTCAATCCTTGCTCCATTCCTTCCAAGTCTTTATATGGGAAATGCCTTGGAGGTTGTGCACATTCCTTCTTGACATCAAATTCAATCTTCTTGGAGGGGTTTTCTTCAACCTTAGGTTCCCATGGAGGTTCTGCATCTCCTAAGTCTTCAACCACTTCTTCCTCTTCTTCAATAATCATAGGTTCCTCCAATTGTTCTAACACAAAGTAACATTCCTCATTCTCCACCGGCTTTTTCAATCTCTCCTTCATGCTCCGCTCTTCATTCGATTCTCCACATGTAGTCATAGGAGTTCCTTGGGCATTCAAGCATTGGGTTGCTAATCGGTTCACCACCTCATCCAAGGCGGCCGTGAAGTTTTGTACGTCCCTTTTCAACTCCTCTTGTCCTTGAACTAGCAAAGTGAGAGACTCATCATCTATTGGGGCTTAGGGTGGATAGAAATGTTCATTGTTTTGGAGAAAGGGTTCATAATAGGAAGGTGGTTCTTCTTAGTGGGATTGTGGCAGTTCAACACTCTCCATTTTTTCCACTTATTGCACAATACACTCCATAGTTTCTTGAAATTGATCCAATGCTTCCTTGAGATGATCCTTTGACTCTTGTTCTGCTTGGATAACATGATTAAGATCATATGGCTCTTGGAACAATGGACATGAATATTCTTCCATGGTGGTGAAAGGTAGAATTCATCTTGTGGTTAAAAATTTGCATGCATTGGAGGTGGTTCATCTTGATAATCGTATAGAGGAGGTGGTTCTTGGAAGTATTGAGGTTGGAGTGGTGGCGGTTCTATGTATGGTTCATATGGCTCATATGGTTGTTGGAATGAGGGATATGGATTAGGGTCATATGAAGGTGGTTGGTGACAAGGGGCTTGTGAGTATGGTTGAGGGTTATGTTGTGGGTATGGCTCATAGGCATATGGCGGTGGTTCTTGAAAGTCACATGGAGATTCACCATAGCCATTTGATTGGTATGCATCATAGAATAGCTCTTGTTCATAGTACTCCTTTCTTTTGAGCGCTTTCTGAAGCCCAGAAGTACTCATTTTCGGCGACAGTTTCAATAACATCTATGGCTTCCTTGATGGTTTTCTTCTTGTTGAGTGAACCCCCTGAAGAGTGGTCCACAGCTTTCATCGCTTCATATGATAGCACTTCATAAAAGATGTGTAGTTGAACACATTTTTTGAACATATCTGGAGGGTACTTCCTTGTTAGGTCTTTGAACCTCTCCTAGGCCTCATAAAGCATTTCATCATCTTGTTGTCTGAAGGTTTGCACCTCAGTTCTCAATCTATTGACTCTTTATGGAGGGTAAAATCTTGCTAGAAACTTGTTCACAACTTCATCCCAAGTGGTCAAGCTCTCCTTGGGAAATGCTTCTAACCACTTTGCTGCCTTATGTCTGAGAGAAAAAGGGAACAAAAGTAGTTTGTAGGTGTCAGGGTGTACGCCATTGGACTTTACAGTGTCACAGATCCTCAAGAATGTATTGAGATGTTGGTTTGGGTCCTCTTGGGCACCTCCTCCATATGAACAATTATTCTGGACAAGTGTGATGAGTTGAGGTTTCAACTCAAAGTTGTTAGCATGGATTGTTGGCTTCAAGATGCTATTACCACAGTTTCCTGGGTTTGGGTTGATGTAAGAGCCTAAGACTCTCCTCTCTTGCACAACATGATTGCCAGCATCTTCTCCAGCATGGTTATGCACCTCTTCCTCCATAGTAGCTGATGAATAGATTTTTGTGTGGCATAGAATTCACTAATAAATTCTCGTTGCAAGTATAGCTTCTAAACCAAAAATAATCCTTTCATACAAAAATTTGTTTGTTACTACAACAAACCCCTAAAATTAATAATCGAAGTATTCAAACCTCAGGTCGTTCTCTTTAGGAATTGCAATAAAGTGTTCTTGTTATTGGTTAGAGGTGTGTTTTGGGGTTTTTGGCATAAGACACAAGAATTGTAAATTGCATGGGAAGTAAATTAATGACTATTAAAGCTCTTGGCAAGGTGTGAGAACTAGAAGTCCTATCCTAGCTATCCTCATCAATTATGGTGAAAGTTGTTTATTGCTCCCACTTGGTTGACCTCTAACTATGATTCCACAAATCCCAGCCAACTCCTAAGGAAAGACTAGGTTTAGTGGCATTCAAGTCAATTAGCAACCTCTAGTTTTCAATCAACAAGAGAGTTTGATAACTCATGTGTCACTAATTACTCTACCTAGGTCAAGAGGAACAAAATCTAACTCATAACTAATAGAAGCATTAAATCAAACACATAAAAGGAAATAAAGGTAAACAACATGAAATGCAAGAATTAAGGAGAGATCTAACCACAAAAGCAAAAGATCAACAATAGAAAATCAAAGCAACATGAAAAGACATGGAAATCATAAATTGCATTGGAAGTGAAATAGAGATCTACATAGGAATTCATAAAGCAAAAGGAAAATTTAAGCAAGAGTAGAAGTAGATCTAGATCTAAGAAATTAAACTAAACCTAATCCTAATTCTAGAGAGAAGAGAGAGCTTCTCTCTCTAGAAACTAACTTTCCCTCCAAAACTAAACTAAACTAAATTAATGTGATGAAAGCTTTTTTTCCCCTCTGAATTCTGACTTAAATAGCATCAGAGATGAGTTGGATTTGCACCTAGGAAGCCCAGAATTCACCCCCGGCATTTTTCCTTTAAGCGAGTCACATGTGAGCATCGACGCGTACGCACCATGTACGCGTATGCGTCGCCAAGCGACGTCACCTTCCATGCGTTCGCGTCTGCTGCGCGTGCGCGTCGACGAGTTCATCCCAAATCCTTGATCCTCCATGAGTTCTCCACTTGCATGCTTTTCCTCTTCATCCCTTTGATCCTTCCCTAGCTCTTTTCAATCTGAAACAAACATATCAAGGCATCTAGTGGAATCAAAGGTGAATTAAATTTAGCTAATTAAAGGTCTAAAAAGAAGGTTTTCACACTTAAAAGCAAATAAAGGAGAATATACAAAACCATGCTATTTCGTTGGATAAATGTGGGTAAAAAGTGATAAAGTCTCCTAAATTAAGCACAAGATAAACCCTAAAAATGGGGTTTATCAGTAGCTCCCAGATCTTCCTCCACTACTTCCTCTCTAATTATGCCTTTGCCTCTTGCTTCCCTCCTTAATCTAAGAAAGGTCGTCTCAGGTTCACTATCGAAGGAGGATGAAGTTTTTCCCCTTCTACCTGTCATACATTCAACAGCAGCAAGCAGAGGACAAGTGAAGTAGAGAAAAAATCTTGTTGAGATTAGTGGTTAGTTTGGTTGATGCAATTAATCAAACAGTTAATGGAGCAGTAAAAAAATAGATAACTATAAACAATGAATAACTAAAATTATCGAAGTAAAAGGAAACAAAATATAAAAGGTGAAAATTAAAGAACTAAGAAAGAAATAACAATGTAATTAAAATGCTTAATCTAGCTTCCCATCAATTTAGTCATTGTCAAATTTAAACCAATCCCCGGTAACGGCGCCATAAAACTTGATGACCGGAATTCACTCCCCATATAAAATCATGGATCCGTCTTTTTGGCAAGCGCACCAAAATTATCGTCAAGTAATAACCCACAATGGAGTGGGATCATATCTAGAGAGATTAGTAGATTTGAGCAATTTTAATTAATGGGTAAATTAGTCAAGCTGAGTAATATAGAGTGTGATTGTAGAATTGTAAATAAGCAGGAATGTAAATGACTCAAAAATAAAGAGAAGCAGTAAAGTGCAGAAAGGGAAATGGCAAAAATGTAAAGTGCAGAAACATAATGACTTAATTGTAAATGGGAATGGGGATCAACAGAATGTAAAGAAAGCTATAAAGAATGGGTAAGATAAGAATAGTGGAATTCATTGAGATCAGGAGATGTTGTTCTCTTGGATTAATTCCAGCTCATCTCTTCTTCAATCATGCAACTTATTGACCTCTTGGCAATCATGATTGATTGAGCCCCAATCCCTTGGTGACTCAATCTCTCAAATCTTGATAATCAGCCAATTCCTTAGTCTAATTGCTCATGATGAAAGATATGCTTGGTCCCTAATTATACCACACATCATCATAGATCCCAATAGTGGGTGGATTATATGTCACCATATCCAATCACCAAAATCCAGATTCTACTCAAGTGTAAGAAGGGATTTCAAGCATGATTTCATGTTTCCTCTTCCAAGGTTCCCATGAAACCCATTTTGCATTCAACAATTTTCCCAAGATGATTGAACACTAATCATTAAAACGAAATTCCTTCTAGCAAATCAAAGAGAAGATGAAGAGAAGAAGAAATTCACTATCATTAATCCATCAAGAACAACAGAGCTCCCTCTCTCAATGAGAGGGAAGTTAGCTACTCATAGCTAAAGAAAAAGTACAAGAGATGGAAGAAGATGAAAAGTAAATCTAACTATGCTTTCAACAAAAGCTACCACTCAACTCCAACAATAACAACCTTTTTCTCAGTACTTCCAGGGGGTTATTTATACTACTCCTACTACTAGAATTAAAAATTACAAAAAAAGGGAAATGAAAATTACAATTGGAGGGAAAAAAACTCAATAAACGTGACCTCCAGTGGCTGGCGCTTCAGTGGCGTGCCACGCCCAGCTCCAATTCTGGCTTAGCGCGCCACGCCTAACTCATCAAGTGGCACGCCTCTAACATTGGCAACCCTGGCGTGCCACGCCTTCGATCTCAGGTGGCACGCCAGGGTTCTTTAAGCACTTGTGTAGCCTGGCATGCCAAGCCTTCGAGCTCAAGTGGCACGCCCATGCTTTCTCCTTCTTCTCCTTATTTCTCAAAAGTTGAACTAGTGTGGCATGCCCAGGAACTGGCGTGCTATACCAATTTGTATGCTTGGTTCCTTCATTGGCGTGCCACGCCAGAACTCAAGTGGCACGCCCAGGTCTTCTTCTTGTTGATTGGTGATGCTGGCGTGCCACGCCTGAGACTCAAGTGGCAAGCCCAAGTGAGAAATGATAGCTGGCATGCCACGCCTTCGACACTAAGTGGCACGCCAATATGGTTGGCCTCCTATCTCCTTTTCTAGAAAAAATAACTGGCGTGCCACACCCTTGATGCTCAAGTGGCACGCCCACTTCAATGTGACTCTATTAGCTTGGCGTGTCACGCCTGGGTCTTCAAGTGGCACGCCCAAGTGAGAATGAGAGCTGGCATGCCACGCTTTCGATACCAAGTGGCACGCACTAGTGAATTCCTTTTCTGGTTGATGAATTGGCGTGCCACGCCCAGCTTGGCGAGCCACGCCTTTCTTGTGGTCTTCATCATTGCTCTTTGGGATTTGCTACTGGCGTGCCACGCCCTGATGCTGGCGTGCCACGCCCATTCCTTTTTGTGGTGTTTGTTCCAAGTGACACGCCCTCTTCACACGCCCAGCTTTTACATGTTGTTTTCTTCTCTTTTTATTGCTCTTTTTACCTGAAATTCATCACAAACCCATTTCAAAGCAATGTATCATAATACTTATCATTTAGCTCATGAAATTGCATTGAAACAATGAATATGTGCTCTTTTTATGGTCCTTTTGCATAGGTAAAAAGGGTAAATGATGCAAGTCATCACTACCTTGCAATTCCTGATAGACGACCCGAGGTTTAAGTACTTCGGTTTATTTTTATTGGGGTTTGTACTTGTGACAAACAAATTTTTTTTATTGAGGAATTATTTGTTGGTTTAGAACTATACTTACAACAAGATTTCATTTGTGAAATTCTTTACCGATAGACAACTTTCGCTCATCAAAATGGCACTGTTGGCAGGAAGTCGCAATTGTGTGCTTGTTATTGGTTATTGTACATATGTTGATATTGTATATATCTTGATTTTTGGTTGTTTTGCTAGTTTTAGGATCCAGTTTTCCTTGTTTCTTGTTACTTTTTATTTTCATTTTGTTCTTTCATTATGAGTTCTCACTTTGGCTATGAGTTTTGTTCTAACTATGTTGTAGGAAATGGGAGCTACAATGAAGATGTGTGATGAGCGGATATTTTATACGCTTTTTGGGGTAATTTCATGTAGATTTTAGTATGTTTTAATTAATTTTTAGTAGAATATCATTAGTTTTTAGGCAAAAATTATATTTCTGGATTTTACTATGAGTTTGTGTGTTTTTCTGTGATTTCAGGTGTTTTCTGGCTGAAATTGAGGGAGCTGAGCAAAAATCTGAGTTAGGCTGAAAAAGGACTGCTGATGCTGTTGGATCCTGACCTCCCTGCACTCGAAATGGATTTTCTGGAGCTACAGGAGTCCAATTGGCGCGCTCTCAACGGAGTTGGAAAGTAGACATCCAGGGCTTTCCAGCAATATATAATAGTCCATACTTTGCGCGAAGATAGACGACGTAACTTGGCGTTGAACGCCAAGTACATGCTGCTGTCTGGAGTTAAACGCCAGAAAAACGTCATGATCCGGAGTTGAACGCCCAAAACACGTTATAACTTGGAGTTCAACTCCAAGAAAGGCCTCAACTCGTGGATAGCTTTAGTCTCAGCCCCAGCACACACCAAGTGGGCCCCAGAAGTGGATTTCTGCACCAATTATCTTAGTTTACTCACATTTTGTAAACCTAGGTTACTAGTTTACTATTTAAACAACTTTTAGATACTTATCTTGTACCTCATGACATTTTCATATCTGAATTACATACTTTGTGACGGCATGAGTCTCTAAACTCCATTGTTGGGGGTGAGGAGCTCTGCAGCGTCTCGATGATTTAATACAATTCCTTTTTTTCCATTCAACCACGCTTGTTCTTATCTAAGATGTTTATTCGCGCTTAATTATGAAGAAGGTGATGATCCGTGACACTCATCACCTTCCTCAATCCATGAACGCGTGCCTGACAACCACCTCCGTTCTACATCAGATTGAATGAATATCTCTTAGATTCCTTAATCAGAATCTTTGTGGTATAAGCCGGATTGATGGCGGCATTCATGAGAATCCGGAAAGTCTGAACCTTGTCTGTGGTATTCTGAGTAGGATTCTGGGATTGAATGACTGTGACGTGCTTCAAACTCCTGAAGGTTGGGCGTTAGTGACAGACGCAAAAGAATCAATGGATTCTACTCCAACCTGATTGAGAACCGACAGATGATTAGCCGTGCTGTGACAGAGCATAGGAACGTTTTCACTGAGAGGATGGGAAGTAGCCACTGACAACGGTGATACCCTACATAGAGCTTGCCATGGAAGGAGCCTTGCGTGTGTTGAAGGAATTCAAGGAAGAGTTGAAGTCAGAGGACAAAACATCTCCAAAACTCCAACATATTTCCCATTACTGCACAACAAGTAACGATTTGATTCTCTCTTATTTTTCTTACAATTTTAAATACTTTGACTTCTTACAATTAAATCCAAATAACCTTATTGGCCTCCTGACTAAGATCAATAAAATAAACGTTGATTGCTTCAAACCAATAATCTCCGTGGGATCGACCCTTACTCACGTAAGGTATTACTTGGACGACCCAGTGCACTTGCTGGTTAGTTATGCGAATTACAAATTCGCGCACCAAGTTTTTGGCGCCGTTGCCGGGGATTATTGAGTTTGAACAATTGAAGGCATATTTTATTTCTTAGATCAGGAATAATTTATTTTTATAGAGTCATTAAATTCTGATAGGATAATTTCTTTTCAAAAATTTCTTTTCAAAAAAATTATTTTTCTTAATTAATTGTTAATTTTTCGTGAGTCTAGTGTCTTGTTCTAAGTTTGGTGTCAATTGCATCTTTTATAATTTTTTCTAAAATTTTCGACTTGTGTTCTTTGTTCTTCATTGATCTTCAAGTTGTTCTTGTGTATTTTTCTTGATTGATCTTTAATTTTTCTTGTTCTGTGTCTTTTCTTGTTTTTCTTATACTAATCCAAAGCATTAGTCTTCTAAAAGGAATATACCCATTCAGAACAATTGTTACCTTTTCTGCCCATTTGGCTAGAATATTGGTTTATATTCTTGATAAGGGAGCACCAATACTTTTGGAAATCTTTTTCAAAAATAATTTTTCTTTGATTTAATCTTGTGCCAAACTTTAAGTTTGGTGTTTTCTTGTTAATCTTTTCATAAATTTCGAAAATTTATTTTGATTTTCTAAAAATTTTAAGTTTGGTGTTCTTTCTTTTGTTCTTGGTGTTCTTGTGAATCTTCAAGGTGTTCTTGAGTTTTTCTTGTGTCTTGATCTTAAAATTTTTAAGTTTGGTGTTCCTTGGTGTTTTCCCTCCAAAAATTTTCGAAAATAAGGAGCATTAGATCTAAAAATTTTATGTCTTGTGTCTTTTATGTGTTTTTCTCTTTCATCATAAATCTTTTCTAACCAATTTTAAAACTACATTTTCGAAATTTTTTATATAAATTTCAGATTTCAATTTCAAAATTTTTCGAAAAATTTTCACAAAATATTTTTAAATTCTTTTTATATATTTTGTTTTTATTTATCCCACTTTTATAAAATAAATAAAATCAACATATAAATTATCTCTTGTAATCCATCATGGAAGCAAGTAGGAATGAACAGTCCAAGAGGACTCTGGGGTCATATGCTAACCCCACTACTGCTTCATATGGGAGTAGTATCTGTATACCCTCCATTGGAGTTAGTAGCTTTGAGCTGAATCCTCAGCTCATTATCATGGTGCAGCAAAACTGCCAGTATTCTGGTCTTCCACATGAAGAACCTACAGAATTTCTGGCACAATTTCTGCAAATTACTGATACAGTACATGATAAGGACGTAGATCAGGATGTCTACAGATTATTACTGTTTCCATTTGCTGTAAAAGATCAAGTTAAAAGGTGGTTAAATAACCAGCCTAAGAACAGCATAAAAACATGGAAACAGCTGTCAGAAAAATTCCTGAATCACTATTTCCCTCCAAAACGGATGACACAGCTAAGGCTAAGCATCCAAGGCTTCAAACAAGGAGATAATGAATCCCTTTATGATGCCTGGGAGAGATACAGAGAGATGCTAAGAAAATGCCCCTCTGAAATGTTTTCAGAGTGGGTGCAATTGGACATCTTCTACTATGGGCTTACAGAAAAAGCTCAGATTTCTCTAGACCACTCAGCTGGTGGATCTATACATATGAGAAAAACAATTGAAGAAGCTCAAGAGCTCATTGATACAGTTGCCAGAAATCAGCATCTGTACCTAAGCAGTGAATCTTCCATGAAAGAAGAAGCTAAAACAATAACTGTAGAACTCAGTCCGGTGGATCAGGCTAATGAATTTAATCAGCAATTAGACTTTCTAACTCAGCAGCTAGCCGAATTCAAGGAAATATTACAGGAAACAAGAATGGCTAACAGGAATATGGAAGTGCAATTAAAGCAGACAGAAAAGCAACTGTCAAAACAAATAGCAGAAGAATGTCAAGCAGTTCAATTAAGAAGTGGGAAAACATTAAATACCTCACTTCAAAGCAGCAGGAAACCAAGAAATGAACAAATGGTTACTCAAAATCCCTCTGAGGACAGTCAGAGCCCAGAGAGGAATAAAGCTGGCGCTGAACGCCCATACCATGCTCATTTCTGGCGTTCAACGCCAGAAACAAGCATGAATCCGGCGTTGAACGCCCAAAGGGAACATGGTTCTGGCGTTCAAACGCCAGTAACAAACAAGGAGGTGGCGTCTAACGCCACTCCAGCTTCCACCCCTGGCATTCAAATGCCAGTGGGGGACCAGTCACATACAAGTGCTGATGACAACCCTTCTAAAAAGGCTTCCCAACCCACTTCTGTAGGTAATAAACCTGCAGCAACTAAGGTTGAGGAATACAAAGCCAAAATGCCTTATCCTCAAAAACTCCGCCAAGTGAAACAGGATAAGCAATTTGCCCGCTTTGCAGACTATCTCAGGACTCTTGAAATAAAGATTCCGTTTGCAGAAGCACTTGAGCAAATACCCTCTTATGCTAAGTTCATGAAAGAGATCTTAAGTCATAAGAAGGATTGGAGGGAGACTAAAAAAGTTTACCTCACTGAAGAATGTAGTGCAGTCATTCTGGAAAGCTTACCTGAGAAGCTTAAAGATCCTGGGAGATTTATGATACCATGCACATTAGAGGGTACTTGTGCCAAGCAAGCTTTATGTGATCTTGGGGCAAGTATCAACCTGATACCTGCATCTACTATCAGAAAGCTTGGTTTAACTGAAGAAATCAAACCAACCAGGATATGTCTTCAACTTGCTGATGGCTCCATTAAATACCCATCAGGAGTGATTGAAGACATGATTGTCAAGGTTGGGCCATTCGCCTTCCCTACTGACTTTGTGGTGCTGGAAATGGAGGAGCACAAGAGTGCAACTCTCATTCTAGGGAGACCTTTCCTAGCAACTGGCCGAACCCTCATTGATGTCCAAAAAGGGGAAGTAACCTTGAGAGTCAATGAGGAGGAGTTCAAATTGAATGTTGTCAAAGCCATGCAACATCCAGACACCCCAAATGACTGCATGAGTGTTGATATTATTAACTCTCTGGTAAGAGAGGTCAATATGGCTGAGAGTCTCGAATCAGAGCTAGATGACATCTTTAAAGATGTTCAGCCTGATCTGGAGGAATCAGAGAGAATAGTAGAACCTCTGAAAATCCCTCAGGAAGAGGAGAAACCTCCTAAACCCGAGCTCAAGCCATTACCACCATCCCTAAAATATGCATTCCTGGGAGAAGGTGATACCTTTCCTGTAATCATAAGCTCTACCTTAGAGCCACAGGAAGAGGAAGCACTAATTCAAGTGCTAAGGACACACAAGACAGCTCTTGGGTGGTCCATCAGTGATCTCAAGGGCATTAGCCCAGCCAGATGCATGCACAAGATCCTATTGGAAGGTGACGCCAAGCCAGTGGTTCAACCACAAAGGCGGTTGAACCCAGCCATGAAGGAAGTTGTGCAGAAGGAGGTCACTAAATTACTAGAGGCTGGGATTATTTATCCTATTTCTGACAGCCCCTGGGTGAGCCCTGTCCAAGTCGTCCCTAAGAAGGGAGGCATGACAGTGGTTCATAATGAAAAAAATGAACTGGTTCCTACAAGAACAGGTACAGGGTGGCATATGTGTATTGATTATAGAAGGCTCAATACAGCCACCAGAAAGGATCATTTTCCTTTACCATTCATAGACCAAATGCTAGAAAGACTAGCAGGTCATGAATACTACTGCTTCCTGGATGGATATTCAGGTTATAATCAAATTGCAGTAGATCCCCAGGATCAAGAGAAAACGGCATTCACATGTCCATCTGGAGTATTTGCATACAGAAGGATGCCATTTGGCCTGTGCAATGCACCTGCAACCTTTTAGAGGTGCATGCTCTCAATTTTCTCTAATATGGTGGAAAAATTCCTGGAAGTCTTCATGGATGACTTCTCAGTATTTGGAGACTCATTCAGCTCCTGCCTTAACCATTTAGCACTTGTTCTGAAAAGATGCCAAGAGACTAACCTGGTTTTAAACTGGGAAAAATGTCACTTTATGGTGACTGAAGGAATTGTCCTTGGGCACAAAATTTCGAACAAGGGAATAGAGGTGGATCAAGCTAAGGTAGAAGTAATTGAAAAATTACCACCACCTGCCAATGTTAAGGCAATCAGAAGCTTTCTGGGGCATGCAGGATTCTATAGGAAATTTATAAAGGATTTTTCAAAAATTGCCAAACCTCTGAGCAACCTGCTAGCTGCTGACACGCCATTTATATTTGATAAAGAGTGTCTGCAGGCATTTGAGACTCTAAAAGCTAAATTGGTCACAGCACCAATCATCTCTGCACCAGACTGGACATTACCATTTGAATTGATGTGTGATGCCAGTGACCATGCCATTGGTGCAGTGTTGGGACAAAGGCATGACAAGCTTCTGCACGTCATTTACTATGCCAGCCATGTTTTAAATGACGCACAGAAGAATTACACAACCACAGAAAAAGAGCTACTTGTAGTGGTTTACGCCATTGACAAATTCAGATCCTATTTAGTAGGATCAAAAGTGATTGTGTATACTGATCATGCTGCTCTTAAATATATACTCACAAAGCAGGATTCAAAGCCCAGACTTATAAGATGGGTGTTGCTTCTGCAAGAGTTTGATATAGAAATAAGAGACAGAAAAGGGACAGAGAATCAGGTAGCAGATCACCTGTCCCGAATAGAACCAGTAGAAGGGGCATCCCTCCCTCTCACTGAGATCTCTGAAACCTTTCCGGATGAGCAACTCTTTGCCATCCAGGAAGTGCCGTGGTTTGCAGACATTGCAAACTACAAGGCAGTGAGATTCATACCCAAAGAGTACAGTAGGCTGCAATCAAAGAAATTGATCACAGATGCAAAGTACTATCTTTGGGATGAACCATATCTCTTCAAGAGATGTGCAGACGGAGTAATCCGTAGATGTGTGCCTAAGGAAGAAGCACAGAAAATTCTATGGCATTGCCATGGATCACAGTATGGAGGACATTTTGGAAGTGAGCGAACAGCCACAAGAGTCCTCCAATGTGGCTTCTACTGGCCTACTCTCTATAAAGATTCCTGAGCATTTGTACTTAATTGTGACAGTTGCCAAAGATCTGGCAATCTGCCTCACAGTTATGCCATGCCTCAACAAGGAATCTTGGAGATTGAGTTGTTTGATGTATGGGGTATTGACTTCATGGGACCTTTCCCACCATCATACTCAAACACCTATATTCTGGTGGCAGTGGACTATGTATCCAAATGGGTGGAGGCTATTGCAACACCCACTAATGACACTAAAACAGTGTTAAAATTCCTCCAGAAACACATCTTCAGCAGATTTGGTATCCCTAGAGTATTAATCAATGATGGGGGTACTCATTTCTGCAATAAACAGCTGTACTCTGCTCTGGTACGTTATGGAGTTAGCCACAGGGTAGCTACTCCATATCACCCACAAACTAATGGGCAAGCTGAAGTCTCAAATAGAGAACTTAAAAGAATCCTGGAACGGACTGTAATTAACCGTAGAAGGGATTGGGCAAGAAGCTTGGATGATGCTCTGTGGGCATACAGAACAGCATTCAAGACCCCTATAGGGACCTCTCTATACCATCTTGTGTATGGAAAGGCATGTCACTTGCCAGTGGAACTGGAACACAAGGCCTACTGGGCAACCAGATTCCTGAACCTTGATGCCAAGTTAGCTGGAGAAAAACGATTGCTCCAGCTAAATGAGCTAGAGGAATTTAGACTCAATGCTTTCGAGAATGCAAAAATTTACAAGGAGAAAGCAAAAAGATGGCATGATAAGAAATTGTCATCCAGAGTCTTTGAGCCGGGGCAGAAAGTTCTGCTATTTAATTCTAGGCTCAAATTATTCCCTGGGAAATTAAAATCCCGGTGGAGAGGTCCGTATGTGATTACAAGTGTATCACCATATGGATACGTAGAGCTTCAGGATAATGACTCTAACAAAAAGTTCATTGTTAATGGACAAAGAGTTAAACATTATCTTGAAGGCAATTTTGAGCAAGAATGCTCAAAACTGAGACTTGATTAAAAGCTCAGTAACAGTCCAGCTAATGACATTAAAGAAGCGCTTGCTGGGAGGCAACCCAGCCATTTACAAAGTTTATTTACTAATTAAATAAATTTCCTTTTTTTACAGGTATGAGTCCAAGTATCTTCAAAGGGTAAAAATAGCAATTGATTGAATTCACAGAGTTACAGGGAAATTTGGAAGTTCACTGGCGTGAAAAAGCCAGTAAGAAACATTTTGGGCGTTGAACGCCCAAAAGAAGCACCCACTGGGCGTTTAACGCCAGTAAGGCTAGCCATCTGGGCGTTCAACGCCAGAAAGAAGCATCAGCTGGGCGTTGAACGCCCAGGAGAAGCAACAATTGGGCTTTAAACGCCCAAAACATGCACCAGTTGGGCGTTTAACGCCAGAATGGTGGGGAGGAGATAAAATTCGTTTTTCTTCACAAATTTTCTAAATTTTATGTTTCAATTCATAATTTCTTGCATAAACATGTTTTAAAATATCATTCTTCAATTCCAAAAATTTTAATCCTAATTTCTAAAAACATTAATTTCTAAAATCCCTTTTTCAAAAATATCAAATATATCTTAATCCATAAACACAAATCTTTTTCAAACTCATCATATCTTTTGAATTTCGAAATAGCCTCTCCTTCTATTCCTCTCCTTTCCTTTCTTTTGCTTGAGGACAAGCAAACCTCTAAGTTTGGTGTGATTTGCCATGATTATTGAGCTAAAACTCATTAAGATCATGGCACCTAAGGGAACAGGAAGAGCAAGGATGTGAACTTAAGGGAGCTGAAGCGTCAGAAATTAATTCTTGAAGGCACCCCACAGACTAGAGGAACATCCACTTCCCAAAACACAGGTCGTTGAGTTCTAATCTTTGCCTTAACTCTGTGATAACTGTTCTTATTAGAAATTTACCTTAGAAGTTATATATTAGTAGTAGTAATTAGTATCTCTACTTTGATTTTAATTCCAATTAAGTTATAATTTATTTTTCTCATCATCATCAAACATGAATAAAATAGTAGATTTTTAGAATAAAGAGGCAATATTTTTTCGAGTTCTTAATAAGAAAAATTCTAATTAATTATATGTGGTGGCAATACTTTTTGTCTTCTGAATGAATGCTTGAACAGTGCATATTTTTGATATTGAATTTTATGAATGTTAAAATTGTTGGCTCCTGAAAGAATGATGAACAAGAGAAATGTTATTGATGATCTGAAAAATCATGAAAGTGATTCTTGAAGCAAGAAAAAGCAGTGAAAAAGCAAAAGCTTGTGCGAAAAAAAAAAGAGAGAAAAAAAATAGAAAAAGAAAAAGCAAGCAGAAAAAGCCAATAGCCCTTAAAACTAAAAGGCAAGGGTAAAAAGGATCCAAGGCTTTGAGCATCAATGGATAGGAGGGCCCAAGGAAATCAAATCCAGGCCTAAGCGGCTAAATCAAGCTGTCCCTAACCATGTGCTTGTGGCATGCAGGTCCAAGTGAAAAGCTTGAGACTAAGTGGTTAAAGTCGTGATCCAAAGCAAAAAGAGTGTGCTTAAGAACTCTGGACACCTCTAATTGGGGACTTTAGCAAAGCTAAGTCACAATCTGAAAAGGTTCACCCAATTATGTGTCTGTGGCATTTATGTATCCGGTGGTAATACTGGAAAACAAAATGCTTAGGGCCACGGCCAAGACTCAATAAGTAGCTGTGTTCAAGAATCAACATACTAAACTAGGAGAGTCAATAACCTATCTGAATTCTGAGTTCCTATGGATGTCAACCATTCTGAATTTCAAAGGATAAAGTGAGATGCCAAAACTGTTCAGAAGCAAAAAGCTACAAGCCCCGCTCATCTAATAAGAATCTGAGCTTCACTTAAAACTCTGAGATATTATTGCTTCTTAATTTCTTTTCATCCTATTTTATTTATCTAGTTGCTTGAGGACAAGCAACAGTTTAAGTTTGGTGTTGTGATGAGCGGATATTTTATACGCTTTTTGGGGTAATTTCATGTAGATTTTAGTATGTTTTAATTAATTTTTAGTAGAATATCATTAGTTTTTAGGCAAAAATCATATTTCTGGACTTTACTATGAGTTTGTGTGTTTTTCTTTGATTTCAGGTATTTTCTGGCTGAAATTGAGGGAGCTGAGCAAAAATCTGAGTTACGCTGAAAAAGGACTGCTGATGCTGTTGGATCCTGACCTCCCTGCACTCGAAATGGATTTTCTGGAGCTACAGGAGTCCAATTGGCGCGCTCTCAACGGAGTTGGAAAGTAGACATCCAGGGCTTTCCAGCAATATATAATAGTCCATACTTTGCGCGAAGATAGACGATGTAACTTGGCGTTGAACACCAAGTACATGCTGCTGTCTGGAGTTAAACGCCAGAAAAACGTCATGATCCGGAGTTGAACGCCCAAAACACGTTATAACTTGGAGTTCAACTCCAAGAAAGGCCTCAACTCGTGGATAGCTTTACTCTCAGCCCCAGCACACACCAAGTGGGCCCCAGAAGTAGATTTCTGCACCAATTATCTTAGTTTACTCACATTTTGTAAACCTAGGTTACTAGTTTACTATTTAAACAACTTTTAGAGACTTATCTTGTACCTCATGACATTTTCAGATCTGAATTACATACTTTCTGATGGCATGAGTCTCTAAACTCCATTGTTGGGGGTGAGGAGCTTTGCAGCGTCTCGATGATTTAATACAATTCCTTTTTTTCCATTCAACCACGCTTGTTCTTATCTAAGATGTTTATTCGCGCTTAATTATGAAGAAGGTGATGATCTGTGACACTCATCACCTTCCTCAATCCATGAACGTGTGCCTGACAACCACCTCCATTCTACATCAGATTGAATGAATATCTCTTAGATTCCTTAATCAGAATCTTCGTGGTATAAGCCGGATTGATGGCGGCATTCATGAGAATCCGGAAAGTCTAAACCTTGTCTGTGGTATTCTGAGTAGGATTCTGGGATTGAATGACTGTGACGTGCTTCAAACTCCTGAAGGTTGGGCGTTAGTGACAGACGCAAAAGAATCAATGGATTCTACTCCAACCTGATTGAGAACCGACAGATGATTAGCCGTGCTGTGACAGAGCATAGGAACGTTTTCACTGAGAGGATGGGAAGTAGCCACTGACAACGGTGATACCCTACATAGAGCTTGCCATGGAAGGAGCCTTGCGTGTGTTGAAGGAATTCAAGGAAGAGTTGAAGTCAGAGGACAAAGCATCTCCAAAACTCCAACATATTTCCCATTACTGCACAACAAGTAACGATTTGATTCTCTCTTATTTTTCTTACAATTTTAAATACTTTGACTTCTTACAATTAAATCCAAATAACCTTATTGGCCTCCTGACTAAGATCAATAAAATAAACGTTGATTGCTTCAAACCAATAATCTCCGTGGGATCGACCCTTACTCACGTAAGGTATTACTTGGACGACCCAGTGCACTTGCTGGTTAGTTGTGCGAATTACAAATTCGCGCACCAATGTGCATCAAGGATGGAACAATCAAAGGTGGGAGGAGCCATATGCATATGATCAATCCTCTTGGCAACAACCTCCACTAATGCACTATGAACAAGAGCCATTTTATGATGCATTCCAATCAAATGGCTATGGTGATCCTCCTCGTGACTATCAAAAACCACCACCATATGCCTATGAGCCACATCCTCAACATAGCCATCAAACACCTCCATATGATCTTAATCTATGTCCACCATACTAATCACCTTTTGAGCCATATGAACCAAATATGGAACCACCACAATATCAACAATTCCAAGAACCACCTCCTCCATACTATGACCAAGATGAACCACCTCTAATATATGTGAACTTTCAGCCACAAGATAAATTCTACTTTTCACCACAACCCTCCATAGAAGAATATCCGTCTCCATCAACCCAAGAGCAATATGATCCTATTTATGTTAGCAAAGTAGAACAAGAATTAAAGGATCATCTCAAGGAAGCAATGGATCGGCTTCAAGCAACCGTCTGACAAAGGTTGGACTCATGGGATTCGTGTCACATATCCAAGGATGATTGTGGAGGAGCAACCGAAGAGAGGGGTATGAAGGGGTTTATAGAATCTCAACTTGAGGACAAAGGACTTGTGGACTCAAGTTGATTATATCCACTTGACTTTCCTTCATAGTTAGAGGATAGCTAAGTGGAGCAATGAACAATTCGTGTCACAATTGATAAGGATAACAAGGATATGACCTTTAGTTCTCATGCCTTGCCAAGAGCTTTCTTATTTGTTAGTTTATTCTCTTTTGTCATTTACTTTTCTTGTTCTCTATTACGAAAACTCCAAAACATTACTTCCTAACCAATAACAAGGATACTTCCCTGCAATTCCTTGAGAGACAACTCGAGGTATTAATACTCTCGGTTATTTTTTATTGAAGAATTATTTGTTGATTTAGAACTATACTTGCAATGAGATTTTATTTGTGAAATTCTTTACTGACACAACAAATTTCCGTTGGTCAGCGCTTCAGTTACCCGCAAAACCCTACCCCTTTCTTCTTTTCCCCTTTCTCTGAACCCAAATCACCTCTAACCCTTAACCCAGCAACCCAGCCCTCGACACCACCATCTCGTCCACCCCACGCCACCACTGGCGACCACACCACCGTCATTTCTCTCTCTCCCTTCCCATTCTCTCTCATTCTCTCTTCTTTTTCCTTTTCCTCCACTTTCCCCTGTCTCTGCACTGCACTCTGCTGCGCCACAGCCAGCCCTAGTTCACACCTCCAGCTCAGCAAACACCACGAGCAGCGGCGAGCTTCTGTGCTACCGCGACATTTACTGTCGCCCCTCCTTCCCTTTTTCTTCTGCCCTCTTCTACATTACAGGTTCCAATTCTTTCCATGTAACCTGCTTCTCCACTGTTTCTGTTTCATTTACTTTCTTTAACTGCTTTTTAATTTTTGTTTTAATGATTAGGAGGCTTTAGGTTAGATGACTTCTGTTTATGGATTGAATGCTTTAGGCTGGCTGATTATTTCTGATATCTATGGATCGAATAACTGCTACGTTGAACTGTGAATGCTGATTTTTAATGGATGCACATAACATGCTTGATATACTGCCTGAATGAAGTTTTTTGTCTAATCTCTATGTCTGATCAGCATAGGCCTTTAATTTTTCTTTCATTTGGCATTTTATTTTGTACCTGTGCAATTTTCTGTAGTTTTGGATGCTGCCAGACCTGGAATTATGATTATGCATCTTGTTTATTTAGCTTGAACATCAAACTGAACTTGACTTTACCGCTGTGATTATTGTCTTTGATGTCAATTTTCGCTGTGCATATCGTACTTCAATGGATGCTCTGTTAGTTATGTACTTGGTAGTTGAGTTCGCTTGAAAGACCAAATTGAACTTGAAATCACAACTGTGATCATTCCATTTGGTACATTGTAAGTGCATAACTAATTATGTTTAGTGAATTGATGCTGATGCCTATTCATGAAGTTCTTAAAAGTGGATAACCACATACATAGCCACTTGTTCATTCATGCTTTTGAGCAATGCAACCTGTTTTTCAATCAAGCATTGCTTTGAACAAGAAGTCATGTGTATATGATTATTTATCATCTTCTTAACATGAGTTAGTGCATACTTTCACTGTTACATTGATTATTGCCTTTTGTGCTAATGTTTGCTAATCTTTTCAATTCAATTGCAAAATTGCAATAATCAATTGCTTTCAATTCAATTCACTTGCATTGTTATACCTAATTCATATATGTCCTTTAATTGTTCTTCATTCTCTTTAATGTTACTTAGGTTGCTTGATTGAGGAAAACTGCATTTCTTTTTTAGCATTTGGCTGTTTTATACATGTTTTTCCTTAATTGAGTGTTTGTTTACCTTAGTGGCTCTAATATACTTCACTTGACTATTTTGTCTTAGTTTCTGTGACTTCTATATGTTTCTCCTGAGTTGTATTCTATTATTTTTCTTTTTCAGGATGCCTCGTAATGGAAAGGAGAAAGCCAATCCTTTGGCTCGTCCTTCTCCTGCACCTTCGAGTACTCAACCAGAAACATTCATCAATGAAACGGCCAAAGAACAGTACAAGAAACTAGAAAAGAAAGCCTTTAACTATAAGGGGAAGCTAAACTTACCGGAGAAATATACGGACCAAATACTTGATAGACTAAACTTTTACCAATGGAAGTTTATAGGATTCAACCCGATGGAAATCAATGAACACCAGGTCAAGGAATTCTACGAAAATTTGCTAAAAAGGGACACCCCAACTATTTTGCTGAGAGGTGTCACTCTAGACACCTCCAACCATGCTTTGGAAGCCCTCTTGCAGATACCGCATATTCCTCTGGCTCGAGATGCTTACACTCAGATAGTGAAGGACTTGACATCTGGCAAGCTTTCATTGGACGTCGTTCTGAAGAGGATTGGCCAACCTGAGGCCGAATGGGAATACAACAAGGGAGAAAATGCGGTTCCATTGAGCATTCCGTGCTCCGAGTTGACTCTTGAGGCAAGGATCTGGCAGCAGATCATCGCTGACTATATCCTACCAAGCACGCATGGCACTCATATCCGTGTCTGTATGGCCATGTTACTATGTGCTATTTTGGAGGGGAAAAGGATCTCTGTTCTTCCCATTATCCGAGATTCGATGTGGAAGGTGAACCAACAACAGAAATACAGCATTCCCTTCCCATCGATGATCACCAGATTAGCCACCTTATCTGGAGTGGAGAGACGCCCGATAGACAGGACATCTGTTTTTATTAGCAAATAGCCATTCCTACCATACGGCGAATATGAGGGACCACCGCCACAGAAAAAGAGGAAGACGACTGAGCCGCCATCATCAACAGAGCCTTCAGCTCCTGCACCTCCTGCACCCACACCCTGACCTCAGACACCCTATGAGCAGGGTCGGGAGATCCTTCAGACCCTCCACCATTTCGAGCGCCGCAACGCTCGCCGCTTTCATTGGATTGTGGCGAAGTTTAAGGGTAGAGACCCTACGCCACCTCCTCCGGATACACCAGAGACTGAGCCCAAGACTGAGGAGCCAGCAGCTGAAGCTAGCTAGGCAGTCGAGCCCCTTGACAAAATAGCAGGGGATCCCACGGTTGAGGAGGCAGTAGATTAGAGAGTTAAGGAGCCGGCAGCTGGAGCCGAGTAGACACTACAGATGGCAGCAGAACTAGCTAACCAGGTAATTGAGGAGCCGGCATCTGAGGCCACCGCAGAGTCCTCCTGAGCCATAATTATATATCAGCATCATCACCACCCATATCAGCATCATTTGGGGTTAACTAAGCGAGACTAACTCATGATAATTACCATAGTTGTGGTTATGGAAATGATAGGATTCCTTGGATTCTCATGTCCCAAGTCAAGGCTTTTTACGCATTTATGGCATTTTCACTAGTTTTGATCTTACTTCCTTTTTACTTACTTCAATACCAATTTTGATCATTCCTTAGTTCTTTTATTGCCTAGTTCTTTTAATCTTTCATTCTTTGATTTCAAAACCCCTTTGTCCTCACAATTGAAAGTGTAACACTTCAATTGCATTCCAAGGGAGAACGACCCGAGGTTGTATGACTCTCGATTTATATTTGATTCGAAATTAAACTTTGATGATTGGGATTTAATTGCCGGTTTGGATTATACTCACAATGGAATTATTTTTATCTAATTTATGAACTGGTGCAAATCCTAACACATCAATCGGGTTTTACATCCTACCCTCCTAACAGAAATTTTTGTCCTTGAAAATTCGCTATCAAATCTTCATATAAGCTCTCTCATATTCAACCAACCTCTTACCATTTTTTTATGATTCTTCAAAATCAATTCTAACACCCTATTCCTGATTCCAGCTTAAGCTATTTTTATCCGTTATACGCTTAGCTTCTTATATATTTGTCTCAATAACTAACCAAATGTTATGTTCATCTCACCCTTCATAAAACTTTCTGTGCTAAAAGTACCGATTGTTATTATAATTTAAGATTTCTAAACTTTTCAAGTTCTTTCATAATTCTGGCAGAACCTCCCTTATAAATTTGGGTTTACCGCCCTTCATGGTTTCCCTAAAACTAATCTCAGTGCATTTCAATTTAATATTTACCAAAGTCGTCCTTAAATCCAACCATTATACATTTCAATCTAAATCCAAGGTCATCATGATCAAATCGTAATACTTATCTCTCAAACATGACAATTAGTACTCACTTATCACCTAAATATAATTACATACCCACAATCATTTCTGTATCCACTCCAGAATTAGTCAAAGTTCACAGCCACAATCAAATTCAATTATCTGAGAATTATTACTTGCATTAACCCACTAAACCCTTCGAGTATTTAAAGCTTAAGATATCTTAGTCAACTTTACACCTCCTATACGTAACCATCCTGTGTTACTGCTTCCGCTGCGTCACTCTGATTATTAACCACCAAGAATCTAATCATGAATCAATGTCATATTCATCGATCAAATCACAAAACCTAGGCCCACTTCTAAGCTTTCTCAACCTGACAGAAATAATGCTTATGCTCATCGTGAAACTCAATCACATCCTCTTAAAAATCCTTGATATCCATACTCACATTACCTAATTGTTCAAAACCTATAATATTTGCTGCCTAACAATTTTTCATCCTCCAATTTCTACACAAGTGCTCGATTTTTACAAACTTTCATTCCCATTCAAATCCAACTATACCAATGTTAATTACAAGCCCCTTATGCTCTAAATCATTAGATTTCAATCAATTCAATCCTAATTAAACAAATTGTTCAAACAAGCATTCACCTCTAAGTATTTCACCCAATAATCCAAAATCAACACACTAATCTCACAAATACCAATTGGTGCATGAATCCCCACACTTTCGTACAACTGTACCAATAAGTGCACTTGGTCGTCCAAGTAATACCTGAGCGACTCAGGGTCGATCCTGTGAGGATTGTGGTTTGAAGCAAGGTATGGTTATCTTGCAGGTCTTAGTCAAGCAAATCAGAAGTTAATAGATAAATATTTATGAGATCTAAACTAAGTTGGCATGTAAATAAAGAAAAAAGGTAATCAGTAATAGGAATATAGTTGAGTATTGGAGTTGCTTTGTCTTTTTGAATTAACTCTGGTATTACTGTCTTCTTTGCTTGTGAGTGATTTCTTCAATGGCAGGTTGTATGAGATTAATGCCATAAGCCGGGGTCATTGATCTCCTCTGCTCCAGATTGAACGTCATTGGCCGTGGTCATCCAATCTAACAAAGGGTAAAGCTCTAGCAGTTTATTCTCTTGACAATCATACTCAAAACGCCACAGACGAGGTCGAATCTTCTGGATCAGAGAATGCTGCTTCTTTTGGTTCTAGCCTATACCACAGAGACCCTAATCTCCCCAAAAATTGGTTGAACTTGTGTGTTGAGAAGTCTCCAATGAAGTCATGGATTAGCCGTCTGAGAGATGTATAAACATAGTTGTTGGCTCGCTCTTTCCAGTCACGTATTCACACGAACCCAAGTAGACACGGGTGTTTGTCAGGCACGTTTGTCTTAGTATGATGAATAGATCTGATTGTTACTGATCATCTTATTCACCATGTTGAAGAATGAATATACATCTTAGAAAAATCAAACACAGATCGAAGAAGAAATAGTAATACTTTTATTAGTTCATAGGACTCAGCAAGGCTCCTCCCCTCAACCTAGGAGGTTTAGAAACTCATACTAAAAGGAAAATACAATGTAGAACTCGAAAATAATGTCTAAAGTATGCGTCTTCTACTTGGGGAATGAAAAATACACTTTAAATACTAAATAGATGACTAGTAAGGGTAAAATAGTCTATTTAGTGTTAAAGTCCACTTTTGAGGCCCACTTGGTGAGTGTTTGGTCTGAGCTTTGATGAGATCCACGTGCTATGAGGTCTCTAGGGCGTGAAACACTGGCAAGGGGGTCCTCTCTGGGCGTTTGGACATTGGTCTCTACTCTTTTGGCATTGGACGCCTAGAAGGGGGCAGGAAGCTGGCATTAGACGCCAGTTTTAGGCCATCTAATCCGAAGCAAAGTATAGACTATTATACATTGTTGGAAAGCTCTGGAAGTCAGCTTTCTATGGCCATTGAGAACCTTCATTTGGACTTCTGTAGCTCTAGAAAAGCTCTTCCGAATGCAAGGAGGTCAGATATGGACAGCATCTGTAGTGCTTTCTCTGTCTCTGAATTAGACTTTTGCTCCAGCTCCTCAATTTCAGCCAGAAAATATATGAAATTATCCAAAAATACACAAACTCAAAGTACAATCCAAAAATATGAATTTAACACTAAAACCTATAAAAACTTAATAAAAACTAAACAAAATATACTAAAAACTATATGAAAATGATGCCAAAAAGCGTATAAAATATCTACTCATCACAACACCAAACTTAAATTGTTGCTTGTCCCCAAGCAACCAAAAACATAGTAGGATAGAAAAGAAAATTAAGATACAATAAATCTCAAAGTCTCCAATGTTGCTTAGTTACAATTAGATCAGCGGGACATAGTAGCTTTTTGCTTCTGAATAATTTTGGCATCTCACTATCCATTGAAACTTAGAATGGTTGGCATCAGGAACTTAGAATCTAGATGATATTATTGACTCTCCTAGTTAAGTTCTTTTTTATTCTTGAACACAGGTTTTAGAGTCTTGGCCGTGACCCTAAGCACTTTATTTTCCAATATTACCACCGGATACATAAATGCCACAGACACTTTAACTGGGTGAACCTTTTCAAATTTTGATTCAGCTTTGCTAGAATCCCTAGATAGAAGTGTCCAGGGTTCTTAAGCACACTCTTTTTGCTTTGGACCACGACTTTAACCGCCCAATCTCAAGCTTTTCACTTGACACCTTCATGCCAAAAGCACATGGTTAGTGTTTATACCCTAGGTTGAGCTGTGCGACCCGGGCTGACCAAAGACACAAGCGACCGACCTCTTCAGGTTGGATCGCCACCGACCTCTTCTCAAAGAGTTCGGCCAAATCACCATAGAGGCCCAAGCAAGCCCAAACGAAGGAACACAACCCATTCTAAAGGCGGCAAAGCCAAGAAAGATAAGGCAGTTCCCCTAAAAAGATAAGATAAGATAACTATCTTATCTCAAAGGAAGGTCACTCCACACTACTATAAATACACTGGGACACCCAGGTATAACTCATACTTTGATTCTACATAAAATCCTGCCTAAAAGCACGTGCTAACTTAAGCATCGGAGTCTCTTGTAGGTACCACCACCCTCCAGTGACAAAGGATCAGCAGCACCATCAAGTCCAACAAGTCGGACACGACAGCTCCAGCCACAATAACAGATCTCATCCGAGATCGACCTTCAGTTTCAGGTAACCCTTGGAACAGTTAGGGATAGCTTAGTTTAGTCGCTTAGGCCAGGATTTTATTCCTTTGGGACCTCCTATCCATTAATGCTCAAAGTCTTGGATCCTTTTACTCTTGCCTTTTGGTTTAAAGGGTTATTGGCTTTTTCAATATGCCCTCCTTTTCCTGCATTTTTTGGCAGTAATGGATTTTTCTACTTTATATTATTTTTTTGCCATTTTTCTTTCTTTTCACATGCTTATATTATTTTTTTTGCAACATGCTTTTTATTTTTCTTTTTGCTGCTTTTTCTTGCTTCAAGAATCAATTTTTGAGATTTGTCAGATTACGAATAATATTTCACTTTCATCTTCATTCTTTCAAGAGCCAACATTCATAATTTTCAACTTCAAATATGCACTGTTCATTCATACATTCAGAAAACAAAAGCAATGCCACCACATTAACATAATTAAACTATTTTTATTTTAAACATGAAATTCATGTATCTCTCAATTATTTTCAAATAAAATTTTCTTTTAAGCAAGGTGAGAGATATATGGAACATTTTACAACTTTAAGACATCAATGCAAATGATCATGCAACTAGAACAAGAGAACAGAAAAATAAACAGACAAAAAATAGAAAATAATAAAAGGGAAAGGAAGTAAAAAAGAACAAATCCACCTTTAATGGTGGCAGCTAGTGCTTCTCCTTGAGGATCTAATGTGATGCTTGATCTCTTCAACGTCACGCCTTTGCCTTTTGTTGTTCTTCCCTCATAGCTCTTTGATCTTCTCTTGTTTCATTGAGGGTGATGGAGTGCTCTTGATGCTCCACCCTCAATTGCTCCATGTTAGTGCTTAGTTCTCCAAGAGAAGTTTGCCATTGATCCTAGTAGCTTTGTAGAGGAAAATACATCCCTTGAGGTATCTCAGGGATCTCATGCTGAGGCGGCTACACAAGCTCTTGTGCATGCTCTCTAGTTTGCTCCATCCTCTTCTTAGTGATGGGCTTATCCTCCCCAATGGAGATGTCTCCATTTATGACAATTCCATCTAAATTGCATAGATGACAGATGAGGTGTGGGAATGCCAACCTTGCATTGGTGGAAGGCTTCTCAGCTATATTGTACAATTCTTGAGGAATCACCTCATGTACTTCCATCTTACTTCCAATCATGATGCAATGGATCATGATGGCTTTGTCAACAGTCACTTCTGACCGATTGCTTGTGGGGATGATGGATCTTTGGATGAACTTCAACCATCCTTTAGCAATGGGCTTAAGGTCAACCCTTCTTAGTTGAATGGGCTTGCCTTGGGAATCCCTTTTTTCGCTGTGCTCCTTCCATATAGATATCTGAGAGCATTTGATCCAATCTTTGATCAAAGTTGACTCTCCTAGTGTAAGGATGAGGATCTTCTTGCATTAGAGGCAAGTTGAACGCAAACCTCACACTTTCTGGGCTGAAATCTAAGATTCTTCCTAGGACCATGGTGCTCCAATTCCTTGGATTTGGAATCACACTAGTGTCATGGTTTTTAGTAACCCATGCATTAGCATAGAACTCTTACACCATTAGAATCCTAACATCTTGATTGGGATTGGTTAGGACTTCCTAACCTTTTTTCCAGATCTATCTTCGAATTTCTGGATACTCATTCTTCTTGAGCTTTAAAGGAACTTCAGGGATCACTTTCTTTTATACAACTACTTTATAGAGGTGGACTTGGTGGGCTTTGGTGATGAATCTCTCCATTTCCCAAGATTCAGAAGGGTTGGCTACTACCTTTCCTTTCCTCTTTCTAGAGGGTTCTCCAACCTTGGGTGCCATGAATGGTAATAGAAAGAAAAAAAGCTATGCTTTTCCAACACCAAACTTAAAACTTTGCTCGTCCTCGAGAAAAAATAAAGGAAAGAGAATAATGGAGTAGAAGAAGAAGGAAATAAAAGGGGATAGAGGGAGAGAGAGAACTCAGCCAGTGTGGCTTATGAGTGTATGAGAGGTGTGTGTATGGAGGGTTATGAAGAGGGGTAATTATAGGGAGTGGGTATGGTTAGGTTCGGCCATGGGTGGGGTTTTGGGTGGAAAATTTGATTTTGAAGTGGGTGGGGGTTGGTGGGAGTTATGATGATTTTGGGGAAGTGTGATGTATGTGATTGGGCTAAGGTTCATAGGGAAGTGTGTATGGGAAAGTGTAAAAGTAAGTAAGGAAGGTGAAGATGCAATGGGACCCACTGATCCTGAGAAGTTAGTAAATCTAGATTCCCTACTTCTTTGTATTGGCGTTTGAATGCCCAGGGACTGCTCCCTGGCTGGCGTTCAATGCCAGCAATACTGCCCATTTGGGGCGTTGAACACCAAGTAGGGATACCCTGGCTGGCGTTCAACTTTAACACTCCATCCAGAGTGTTTTGTTTTCACTACTGTGAATCCTGTCTCTATTCTGATTGCTACATATGATTATAAACCTAAAATATAAAACAAAGAAAAAGAAAATAAAATTAATTAATTAAGGTTGGCTTGCCTCCCAACAAGTTCTTCTTTAACGTCATTATCTTGACGGTTAGCTCCTTATGAAGATTAGTATGGGCTCAGATTTTTTCCCCTGACAGTGAATTTTCTTCTTGTCTTCTCATGAATGAGCTCCACATGCTCTAAAGACAGAATGCGTTTCACTGTATGTAGTAAGACTGGCTTCTTGGTGAAGACAACTCTCATGCCAGGTGAGAGGCCTTCAGTTGGGATTTTCTTATCCCTCCAGCCTTTAGGTACTTTCTTCTTAGTACCTTTGTGCTTAGAGCTTGTTGATGGCTGCCCAACACCAAACGTATAATTGATGTCTGGGGATTCTGTAATGCTCTGCACAGAAAGAGAGGGTTGGAACACTAGGTGTTGAACATTTATCTCTCTTTTATTTAAGGGATAATTGGGATGAGATCTTGAACAAGATGTGATCCTCCCCTAGTTGTAAAGTCATTTCTCCCTTAGCCACATCAATGATAGCATTGGCAGTGGCTAGGAAAGATCTTCTAAGGATGACAGAGTCATCCTCATCCTCTCCTATGTCTAAGACTATGAAGTTTGCAGGGATGTAGTAGTTTTCAACTTTTACGAAGACATTCTCTACCAAGCCATATGGCTTCTTCATTGTCTTGTTTGCCATCTCTAATGAGATGTGTGCAGCTTGTACCTCAAGGATTCCCTGCTTCTCTATTACAGAGAGTGGCATGAAGTTAATACTTGACCCTAGGTCACACAGAGCTTTGTCAAAGGTCATAGTGCCTATGGTACAAGGAATCAGAAAGTGTCTAGGATCTGGAAGCCTCTAAGGTAGCCTCTATTGAACCTAAGCATTTAATTCTTTGGTAAGCAGTGGAGGTTCTTCCTCTAGTGGCTTTGTACCAAATAACTTGGCATTCAGCTTCATAAGAGCTCCTAGGTACTGAGCAACTTGCTCTTCCCTGGTGTCTTCATTTTCATCAGAGAATGAGTAGTCATCAGAACTTATGCACTACAGAAGTGTATCCAAAGGAACCTCTATGGTCTTTATGTTAGCCTTGGCTTCATTTGGTTTTGGGATAGAGGTTTCTTGATGGGACTTGAGCACTCAGAAGGTGTGCTTTCACTGCCGTTTAACGCCAGCTCTGATAGCTTATTGGGCGTTAAACGCCCTTACTGCGCTCCCTTACTGGTGTTAAACGCCAGTTCCTCTGTCATTTTGGGCATTGAACGTGCAGCAAGAGTATCCTTGCTGGCATTCAACGCTTGCTTCCCTGGGTGTGTGGGCATTGAATGCCCAGTGAGGGGTTTCTCACTGGCATTCAGCGCTAGAATGGCTCCATGTTTGGGCATTGAACGACCAGTGAGGGGTTTCTCACTGGCGTTCAGCACCAGAAAGCCTGTGTGTTTGGGCGTTGAACACCCAGCCAATGCTCCCTTGCTGGCGTTTGACGCCAGCTCTGCTGCTAGCCAGTGATATGTCCTTCACTAGCATTCAACGCCACCCCCATTCTCTCTAGATTCGGCCTTTACCTACATGGTTATGGCCCTGCACTCTTCTCTTGGGTTCACCTTAGTGTTGCTTGGAAGAGTGTCAAGAGGAGTCTCAGGGATCCTCTTACTCAGTTGACCAACATGTACCTCCAGATTTCTAATGGGGTACCTTATTTCATTCATGAAAGTATGAGTGGTCTTTGAGAGCTTGGAAACTAAAGCAACTAAGTCAGAAAAATTTTGCCTAGAGGATTCCATATTCCCTTGAGAAGATGGGAATTGTGGTATGTTGTTGAATCTATTCTGGTTCCTTCCACCTTGATTGTTATTGAAACCTTCCTGAGGTTTCTGTTGATCCTTCCATGAAAGGTTAGGATGATTCCTCCATGAAAGGTTGTATGTGTTTCCATAGGATTCTCCCATGTAATTCACTTCCTCTATGGTGGGCTGATCAGGATCATAAGCTTCTGTTTCAAAAGAAGCTTCCTGAGTACTGCCAGCTGCAGTTTGCATTCCAGTCAGATGCTGGGAGATCATATTGACCTGTTAGGTCAAGATCTTGTTCTGAGCCAATATGACATCCAGAGTATCAACTTCAAGAACTTCTTTCTTCTGAGAGGTCCCATGATTTACAGGATTTCTTTCAGAAATGTACATGAACAGGTTGTTAGCAACCATCTCAATGAGTTCTCTAGCTTCTGCAGGTGTTTTCTTTAAGCGGAGTGATCAACTTGTAGAGCTGTCCAATGAAATTTTAGACAATTCAGATAGACCATCAGAGAATACGCCTATGATAGACCATTCTAAGAGCATATCAGGAGGACATCTCCTTATCAGTTGCTTGTATATCCACTCTAATTTTGCTCATTCTTTAAGGAGGAAAGAATTTAGCAAGAAAAGCATTAATCAGCTTTTCCCAAGAGTTTAGACTCTCTTTTGGTTGGGCATCCAACCATGTCTTAGTTCTATCTCTTACAGCAAAGGGAAAGAGCATAAGTTTGTAGACTTCAGGATCTACTCAATTAGTCTTTACAGTATCATAGATTAGCAAGAACTCAGCTAAAAACTGATGTGGATCTTCCATTGAAAGTCCATGGAACTTGCAATTCTGTTGCATAAGAGAGACTAACAGAGGCTTAAGCTCAAAATTATTAGCTCCAATGGCAGGTATACAGATGCTTCTGTCATATAAGTCAGCAGTAGGCAAGGTGTAGTCACCAGGAACCTTTCTTTCTTCCTCCTGAGGTTCGGTCATGTCTCCTATTTCTTGTTCAAAACTTTCTGAAAGGTCTCTTTCGGAGTGTTGTGCTTTAACTTGTTGTAAACGCCCCCTTAGAGTTTTCTCAGGTTCAGGATCAGGAGTCAATAGGGGTTCTTTAATCATATTCCTAGTCATAAACAAGAAAAGAAGAAAAGAAAAGAAAAGAAGAAAGCTTTTTGTGCTACTTGGACAAAGAGCTTCCAGTGAGATGTGAAGAAAGAAGAAGAAGATAGAAAAGTGAAGATGGAGGATGGGAGACAAGAAAAGTTTGAATAATATAAATAGAAAAGAGAAGAAAGAGATAAATAAGAATTAAAGTATTTTTGTTTTTATTTATTAATTAATTAATTTTTGAAAATTAAGGTTATTAATTTATAACGAGTTGAAAATTAGTTAGTGAATTTTCGAAAAAGAGAAGCGAGACAAGAAGAGAGAGTTTTCGAAAATTAAGAGAGAGAAGAGTTAGTTAGGTAGTTTTGAAAGAAAAGAGAGAGAAAGAAGTTATTAATTAAGAAAAGATTTGAATTCAAAATAAGATAAGAGATAAGATAAGAAAAGATTCGAATTTGAAAGTTAGAAATTAGAAAAGATAAGAGAAGAGAAGATAAGAAACAAAAAGATTCGAAAAAGATTTTAAAAAGATAAGATTTGAAATTTGATTTTGAGAAAGATTAAATTTTGAAATTTGAAATTTGAAAAAGATAAGATTTTCGAAAAAGATATGATTTTGATTTTGAAAAGATTTGATTTTTTTTTTAAATTCAAAACTAAGATAAGATAAGACAAAAATTTTTAAATTAAAATCTGAATTTTTAATTAAAAATTTTGAAAATATAGTTAAAAATAAAAATAGAAAAGATATTTTTTTATTTTGGAATTTAATAAAGAGAGAGAAAAACAAGTAAAAGATACAAAAGTTAAAATTTTTAGATCTAATGCCCAAGTTTTCGAAAGTTTTGAAGAAAAACACCAAAGGACACCAAACTTAAAAATTTTATGATCAAAACACAAAAGAGAGACAAGAACACTTTGAAGATTGACATGAACACAAAGAACAAGACTCAAGAAACTCAAAGAACACAAAAACATTTAAAGGACACCAAACTTAAAATTTTTAGAAAACTAAACACAAATTTTCAAAAATTTAAAAGAAAGACACAAGAAGACACCAAATTGAAAGATTTGACACAAGATTTAAACAAAGAAATAATTTTTGAAAAATTTTTTGAAAGAAAGACTTAAAGAAAATGAAAAACCCAATAAGAACAAGAACACAAGACACAAACAAAGAACAAAGATTAAACAAAGAAAAGAAAATAAAATTTTGAAAAGGTTTTTAATTTTTTTCGAAAATTGAAGAAGAATAAACTAAAAATAAAAGACTCAAATAAAATAAAAATTTCCTGATCTAGGGAGCAAGACAATTCGTCAGTTTGTCCAAACTCAACAATCCCCAGCAACGGTGCCAAAAACTTGGTGCACGAATCCCCACACTTTCGTACAGCTATACCACCAAGTGCACTGGGTCGTCCAAGTAATACCTGAGCGAGTCAGGGTCGATCCCATGAGGATTGTGGTTTGAAGCAAGCTATGGTTATCTTGCAGGTCTTAGTCAGGTGAATCAGAAGTTGATAGATAAATATTTGTGAGATCTAAACTAAGTTGGCATGTAAACAAAGAAAAAGGATAATCAGTAATATGAATATAGTTTAGTATTGAAGTTGCTTTGTCTTTTTAAATTAACTTTGGTATTACTGTCTTCTTTGCCTGTGAGTGATTTCTTCAATGGCAGGCTATATGTTATCAATGCCATGGGCTGTGGTCATTGATCTCATCTGCTACATATTAAATGCCATTGGCCGTGGCCATCCAATCTGACAAAGGGTGAAGCTCTAGCAGTTTATTCTCTTGGCGATCCTACTCAAAACGCCACAGACAAGGACGAATCTTCCGGATCAGAGAATGCTGCTTCTTTTGGTTCTAGCCTATACCATAGAGACCTTAATCTCCCCAGAAATTGGCTGAATTGGTGTCTCAAGAAGTCCCCAACGAAGTCGTGGATTAGCTGTCTGAGAGATCTATAAACATAACTGTTGGCTCACACTTTCTAGTTATGTATTCACACAAACCCAAGTAGATGCAGGTGTTTGTCAGGCATGTTCATCTTAGTATGATGAACAGAGCTGATTTTCACTGATCATCCTATTCACCATGTTGAAGAACGAATATACATCTTAGAAGTAAATCAAACACAGATCGAAGAAGAAACAATAATACTTTTATTAATTCACACGACTCAACAGGGAGGTTTAGAAACTCATACTAAAAGGAAAATACAATGTAAAACTCGAAAATAATGTCTAAAGTATGCGTCCTCTGCTTGGAGAATGAAAAATGCACTTTAAATACTAAATAGATGACTAGTAAGGGTAAAACAGTCTATTTAGTGCTAAAATCTATTTTTGGGGCCCACTTGATGAGTGTTTGGGCTGAGCTTTGATGAGATCCACGTGCTATGAGGTCTCTAAGGCATGAAACACAGGCTAGTGAGTCCTCTCTGGGCGTTTGGACGCTGGTCTCTGCTCTTTTGGCGCTGAACGCCTGGAAAGTGGCAGGAGGTGGCGTTGGACGCCAGTTTTGGGCCTTCTAATACGAAGAAAAGTATAGAATATTATACATTTCTGGAAAGCTCTAGAAGTCATCTTTCCATAGCCATTGAGAAAGCTCCATTGGGACTTCTGTTGCTCTAGAAAAGCTCTTCCAAATGCAAGGAGGTCAGATCCGAATCGGACAGCATCTACAGTGCTTTCTCTGTCTCTGAATCAGACTTTTGCTCCATGTAACGACCCAACTTCCAGAACGTCATGATCGTACTGAAAGTAAGGCGTTACTAACCTACTTTCCTTTATTAACTATTTACTATTGAGCTTTTAGTTCGATATCGTGATAGTTTTATAGAAAATTCCAGAAAAATTATTAATAATCACATAATTATTAATACTAATAAATAATAATAATCACATAAGTAATAATAATCACATAATTATTAATAATAATAAATATTATGCAAAAAAATTTAAATAAAATTCAGGTACAACTCCTATTCCTCTGCATAAAATAAAAACTAAAGCTACAAAGGCAAGGGAATTCTATGAAAGAAACCTAAATCATAACCTTAACTCATAAATAAATTCTAGAATTTCCCGCAGCTTCAAACTGATTCTTCAAACCTGTATCACTGAAAGGGTGGAAGATTTTGGAGTGAGAACAAACCATGCGTTCTCAGTAAGGAATGGGAATGCCGTAAAAGTAATGATTATCATGCAAATAATTAACTTTGCTTATAAAACCATTTTTGAAAATACTCTTAGGTTACTTTAGCTAATCAATTACCTCTTTCAAAATCTCTAAACTCAAGAAATTCTAAAACCAAAACAGATCTAAATCGCAAAACTTGTTATATTAAATATCTTTCAGCCACATAATTGATTCTCAGTCATAACAACCGTTGTTAATCATCTCTATACATTCACAAACTACTAGCACAAGTAAGAAACTCAATTCAACACACAAACAAATCACAATAAGACAAACAATACAATCACAGAGAAGTAATACAAACAAACACAACCAAATGTAAATGCACAACCAATATGATGCATGTCTGTCCTAAGCAGGCCATAAGCTCACGTGTCGGTTTATACCCTGCAGCCCGACATTACCTAGGAACAAGTCCCAGATATGGCTTCCCTTTGTGTCCTTAGTGCACATGTATCGGTGGTAAGAATACCATTCCTTCGTGACTACCGGCAGTCGTTGCAAAGCTCGACCCCATAATATAGGCACAAGGAAAAATAGTGATCCTCAGTTCGTGGACGTCCCCAAGATCAATTCACAAAAAAAAAACAATGATCCTCAGTTCGTGGGTTTCTGCGAGATTAACATACAGCAACAAATACGATCCTCAGTTCGTGGGTTATACCCGAGATCAACATACAACAACAAACACGATCCTCAGTTCGTGGGTTATACCCGAGATCAATCAACATATAACAGTTAGTGGTTTATTCCTGTAATCAATGATTATCAATTCGTGGGTTTTCCCGCATTTAATACAAATTACAATTTATAAGTTTCCCCGAAATCAATTATCATTCAGTTCGTGGGTACTTCCCGAATTTAACCATTTATCAATTCATGGGTTTTTCCTGCCTTTTAACACTTTATTTTCCTTTCTAAATCTCAACAATCTATATATCAGTTCCCATTCTCTTTTCCCTTTTAAATTCATCACAATTTTCCTTAAACCTTTCTTAATTTCCTCGAATACTCGTCCCCAAAAATCTTAACCAATCATTTAAAACCAAATCCTCTTTTCATTCCTTACTTTGGCAAATCTCAACTCAAACCATTTCCAAGAATTGAAGTCTTTCCTTAATACTTTTAGAAGAACACTCACTTTTCAATTTTATAAACAATCGTCAACCATCATCGACTAAGTCCAAAACGATAAGTCTTTTTATATTTAAATCGACCTTATAACAATTCTTTTTCCAAATTAAATCAAAATCAAAACATAATTCTTTTTTTTAACATAAATCAAACTTAAAATAGAATAATTTTCCTTAATAAATCGAACTCAGAACATAATAAATAAAACTCAAAACAAAATATTTTTCTCAATACATAATAAATCAAACTTAAAACATAATTTATTTTGTTCTTAATAACTTAAAATCAAATAATATATCTTCCCACATCCAAATCTTTTTAAAATAACATTTCTAACAAAAACTCAAATTTTATAAAAATTCCGGCAACACCTCCCCTAAAACCTGGACTTAACTACCCTTACAAGTTCCCTCTTTCTCAGCGAATCTCCAGTTCTTTTATCAGCAGTTATCACAATAACAGAATCTCAATAATCATCTCATTATAAATCAGTTTAAGACCAACATCCTAACATCAATTAAATTCAAAGTTTCCATAAACCAATCTTTAAAAGTAAACTAGTCCAGCTTCAAGAGTTCATAACTAATATTCCAAACACCAACTTTTCATATTTGAAGTTATTTTTTAAGTTATTTAGCTATTAGCGAAGTTACCATTTCATTCTAAAGATCATATTTTAAGAAAATAGTTCACTACTCAACCTTCAATCCTGTAACCGTCCTCAAAATCAACTCTAGTTAAACTTAGATCAACAATAATAACCAACTTGACATAATCGACTAAAATCGGAATTTCCAGCAATTATAAAATAATCAGAAAACCAATAACAATCAGAGCCTCAAACCAAAGTAAATCTCATCAATTAATTACTCACGACCACGAAGCCAGTCAACATCACAGCCATAACCCAAACTTAATTCACATCCGCATCCAACTTCAATCATAACACAGAGTAATCACCACAACTAACTTTTCTCAGTTACATTTCATTCAAGAATTAACTCATCATATTTCAATTTAATAAGTAACATTAAATGAATCACCATTCGCAGCCACATTTTAACCAATTCCAACCCGTCACAAATCCATTTTACAGCCATTCCAATATATCAGATAACTAAAAACAACGACAAGCACTTACTCTCAATAACCATAATATAGCCATACAACTTAACTAATTCAGTATAATCACATAAAATCAGAACTTTTCAACAATTCCGTCAAAATCAGAAAAACCAATATCAATTATAGCTATAAACACTCACAACAAAGCCCAAAACATTCACAGCCATGACCTGAATTCAATACTCCAATTGAAATACTAAAACATCATCAAACTTAATCCAAATTTCATAACCTCAAACCAAGCTTATTTCTTCAATTAGGCTCTCATAACAACAAAACCAATTACATTCACAGCAACAATCCAAACTCAATTCATCAATTATCCATACGACAACTTTTCAAAAATTAACTCGGCATACTTCAATTTAATAAATTATACTAAATTAATCATTAATCACAACAACATCTAAATTCAATCACAGCTCAGAATAACCACAACAACTAACTAATTTCAAATCCATTTCAAGTCATTAATGTTAATTAAGAAATTCTTAACCATTGTTAACCATTTGCACTTATCCAAATAACTTTGTAGGCATTCTAAATTAAAAATGTTTAATTTTAAAAATAAATCCCCTACCTCAATGTCGCAACTCACGGGAATCACTAAACAGAGCAGATTCATCAACAGCGGCTTGTACCGCAGCGACCCAGGCAGCGGCATTAACTGAACATCAGCTCCAATGGTAGTTCGAGCGGCCATAAAATGGTCCCCAGTGGCAACAACAACAACTTATAGCAATTCTGAGCTAACAGAGAAGACAACCAAGATAGAGCAAGGCAAGGTAGAACAGGTGCTATGGCTTTCGGTGAGCTTAGCTGCAGTGACAGGTTCTTTTACCACGGTCGCATTTCTTTCCATGACAGACTTAATAGTGGCGGCAACTCATCGGCGGCAGTGGCTTCCTCTGGTGGCAGCTCAGATGGCAGCAGCGACCATGAAGGCTTCAGCGCTGGTGACTAGCCTCAACGGAGCTTCCCTGCCGCGTTTCTCTTTGGGCTCCTTGGTGGCAGCAGCAGCGACGAAATCCACTTCTAGCGACGGACAGTGGCAACGTTGGATGTTCTACGACGGCTAGGGTTCAACAGTGACGGTGGCACAATCGCGGTGTGGTACGGCTCCTCTTCTTCGCGTCTCCTCTCTCTCTCTATTCTTCGTCGGCGACGTGTGACATAGTGGCTCCAAGGATGATCAGTGGTGATGGTGATCAGGACGCAACGGTGACCTCTCTCCCTCTCGGCGCTGCTCCGTGCCTCCGCTCTAGTCTTCCCCCGCGACGGTGTTTATGACAGGACGGCGGCTGCGCGGCGATGACTCCCTCTTCTCTTCTCTCCTTTGTCTTTGTTGAGTGTGGGTGTGTGTGATATGAGTTGATGAGAGTGAGTGCTGTCCGTGTGAGAGGGGGTGGAAGGAGGGTGGGGTTCAGCGGCTGAAGGGAGAAGAAAATGGGTAGGTTAGGATTTCTGATTAGGAACTCAGGTTTTCAATTTAGGAAATTAGGGTTTCTGAGTTTGATCTGGGAATTAGGGTTAGAAATTAGGGATTTTATAAAGTAATATGGATAGATATGAATTGATATTTTGATAAAATTAGAGGGTAAGATAATTTTAAAATCAAATATACTCTATTAAAAATATTTAAAAAGGTTATTTATCAATATATTGTTAAGTTCAATTAACTATTTTTAATTTTAAATTATAAAATAACTATTTATAATAAAGATCATACATAAATATTATTTGCCGTAAACTTAAAGTATTTATAAAAATTAATCTCATCATTTCTAATAAATTAATTTCTAAGAGTTCAAATTAGTAACATAATTCGTTTAAAATAGAATTTATTTAAATTAAATTATACAATTCTTCTTATTTTTCAATTATCAAAATTATAATTTCAATCATACCAAATATCTAATAAAGATTATATAAAAATTCTAATTAATTTAAATACCAATTATCAAGAAACTCTATTTAATTACCTTTAGCAAAATAATTTTCTTAAAATAAATCACAAATAACTAATTATTTGATTTTCAAAAACTAGGGTTGTTACACTCCAGCTCCTCAATTTCAGCCAGAAAATACCTGAAATTTTCCAAAAACACACAAACTCAAAGTAGAATCCAAAAATTATGAATTTAACACTAAAACCTATAAAAACTTAATAAAAACTAAACAAAATATACTAAAAACTATACGAAAATGATGCCAAAAAAGCGTATAAAATATCTGCTCATTGCCAATGCCAAGATTCCGATCTCGCGTTCCCTCACCGGTTCATCCTAGGGAATTCCTTCCCGAGTACCTCACTCATGTCCATGAGACACCATTCAGACAAGCAATATCGAGGTGATCAGACTCAATATCTCAAGTTAAGTGCTTCAAATTACCAAAGATACACTCATGAACTTCATGCTAGATGTATCAGTTAGATACCCTAACAAGCACAGGCACAGACTCAGAGTATGCATTGAAGCATAAGTAGTCCACCCTCAGGCTAACGAGGATGAACTGCTTTGATACCATAAATGTAACACCCTAATATTCAAATTTTTATGCTCGAGTCATAATTCAATGATAATAAGGTGGTACGACTCTCAAGGTGGATTTTTAATACATAGTTATAAGTATAATTGAAAGGAGTATTAATCGAGAATCCTGAAAGGAGTAAAAATAAAATTGTGAAATCGTAACACTCGCGTATCGACAAAAGAAGATAAAACGTATTCGGATATTGAATCAAGATAAGGTACATACACACACACAAGTTTTATAAACAAAAGCCACTAGTCACCACCTGCGAAGCTTAAGCCGACTAGGGTACAGTAATAAAATCAGTTGACAATAGTAACTTTCTTATCTCTCGTAGAATATACATCAAAGCCTCTATAAGCAAGTTTTCAAAAGGAAAATAAATACATAACCACAAGGTTTTCAAAATAAGTGCGGAGAGATTATAAACAAAAGTAAAACAGAGTTCAACGATCTTTGCCATCATTCAGATAAACCACAACTCACTATTAAGCACCAGAACCTACATCTGAAAAACAAGAGATATATACGGAATAAGAACCCCCGACCCATGGGTTTCCAGTACGGTAAAAGTGCAAAATAAATACAATACACTATAAGAAGATGGTTATCTTGCAGATCTTAGTCAGGCCGATAGAAGAAGTAGGTGTGTTGTTTAAAGTACATAAAAGGAAATAAATAAAACGTTACTTAGAAGTTGTGTAAACTGCGATAAGAAGATAGTTAAGGCTTGGAGATGCTTTGTTCTACTGGATTAATTTTGCTCTTACTGTCTTTTTCAACTGTGAATGATTTCTTCTATGGCAGGCTGTATGTGACTGACACCGGTTGAGAGGTTGCCAATGCTCCTTTAGATCTGAACCCCAGCGTTAGTGTAGATCTATTTTGATTGAGGGTGAAGCTCCTTCAGTCCGTTCTCCTTAATGATCCTACTCAAAATGCCACAGAAAATGTCGAATCTTCCGGATCAGAGAATGCTGCGCCTTTGAGTTCTAGCCTCTACCACAAAGACTTTAATCTCCCCATACCTCGGTTGAACTAATGTTTTCAGAAGTCCCCAATGAAGTCGTAGATTATCCGTCTAAGAGATGTATAATCAAGCTAGTGGTGCACGAAATTGTGATCTCAACTCTTTTTCACAACTTTGCACAACTAACCAGCAAGTGCACTGGGTCATCCAAGTAATAAACCTTACGTGAGTAAGGGTCGATCCCACGGAGATTGTCGACTTGAAGTAAGCTATGTTCACCTTGTAAATCTCAGTTAGGCAGATTAAAATAGTTATGGAGTTTTGATAATTAAAATATAAGTAAAACGCAGAATAAAGATAGAGATACTTATGTAAATCGTTGGTGAGAATTTCAGATACGTGTATGGAGATGCCTCATTCCTTTTGAATCTCTGCTTTCCTACTGCCTTAGTCCAATCCTTCACACTCCTTTCCATGGCAAGATGTTTGTAGGGGGATCACCGTTGTCAATGGGTACCGTTCATCCTCTCAGTGAAAATGGTACAGCTACTGGTTACGTAGGGCTAATCATCTGTCGGTTCTCGATCGTGTAGGAATAGGATTTACTATCCTTTTGCATCTGTCACCATGCCCTACAGTCACGAGTTATCCCATCCCAGATCCTACTCAGAATACCACAAACAAGGTTTAGACTTTCTGGATCTCAAGAATGCTACCAATTGATTCTAACTTATGCCACGAAGACTCTGATCGCAAGGAATTGAAGGCTCTATTGTCAGGAGAGTCAATCAACTGCATGGACCAGGAATCCAAGAGATACACATTCTAGCTTGTTTCATGTAGAACGGAAGTGGTTGTCAATCACGCGTTCATGAGTGAGAATGGTGATGAGTGTTACATAATCATCACATTCGTCATGTTCTTGTGTGTGAATGAATATCTTAGAATAAGAATGAGCATGAATTGAATAGAAAACAGTAGTACTTTGCATTAATACTCGAGGAACAGCAGAGCTCCACACCTTAATCTATGGTGTGTAGAAACTCCACCATTGAAAATACATAAGAACACAGTCTAGGCATGGCTGAGAGGCCAGCCTCCAAAACATGATTAAAGGATCAAAGGGTAATCCAAAGATGTTCAAAAGATGTCTAATACAATAGTAAAAAGTTCTATTTATACTAAACTAGTTACTAGGGTTACAGAAATGAGTAAATCATGCAGAAATCTACTTTCGGACCCACTTGGTGTGTGCTTAGGCTGAGCATTGAAGCTTTCACATTTAGTGGTCTTCCTTGGAGTTAAACGCCAGTTTGTAACTTATTTTTGGCGTTTAACTCTGCTTTGCAACTTGTTTCTGGCGTTTAACGCCAGAATAGGGCAGAAAGCTGGCGTTAAACGCCAGTTTGCGTCATCTAAACCCGAGCAAAGTATGGACTATTATATATTGCTGGAAAGCTCTGGATGTCTACTTTCTAACGAAATTAAGAGCGTGCCATTTGGACTTCTGTAGCGCCAAATATTCTATTTCGAGTGCAGAGAGGTCAGAATCCAACAACATCAGCAGTCCTTTGTCAGCCTCTGAATTAGAATTTTGCTCAGATCCCTCAATTTCAGCCAGAAAATACCTGAAATCACAGAAAAATACACAAACTCATAGTAAAGTCCAGAAATGTGAATTTTGCTTAAAAACTAATAAAAATATACTAAAAAGTAGCTAGATCCTACTAAAAACTATCTAAAAAGAATGCCAAAAAGCGTATAAATTATCCACTCATCACAACACCAAACTTAAATTGTTGCTTGTCCCCAAGCAACTGAAAACAAAATAGGATAAAAATAAGAGAATATACAATGAATCCCACAATATCAAAAAAACTTAGTCCCAATTAGATGAGCGGGGCTAGTAGCTTTTTGTTTCTGAACAGTTTTAGCATCTCACTTTTTCCTTTGAAGTTCAGAAAGATTGGCATCTATAGGAACTCAGAATTTTGGATAGTGTTATTGATTCTCCTAGTTTAGTATATTGATTCTTGAACACAGCTACTTTATGAGTTTTGGCCATGGCCCTAAGCACTTTGTTTTTCAGTATTACCACCGGATACATAATTGCCACAAACACATAACTCGGTGAACATTTTCAGATTGTGACTAAGCTTTCCAATTAGAGGTGTCCAGAGCTCTTAAGCACACTCTTTTGCTTTGAATCACAACTTTAACCACTTAGTCTCAAGCTTTTCCCTTGGACCTTCATGACACAAGCACATGGTTAGGGACAACTTGATTTAGCCGCTTAGGCCTGGATTTTATTTCCTTGGGCCCTCATATCCATTAATGCTCAAACCCTTGGATCATCTTTACCCTTGCCTTTTGGTTTAAAGGGCTTTTGGCTTTTACTTCTTGCTTTTTCTTTTTCTTTCTTTTTCTTTTATTTTTCGCTACTTCTTTTCTTTTTTTTTCACTAATTTTTCTTGCTTCAAGAATCAATTTCATGATTTTTCAGATTATCAATAACATTTCTCTTTGTTCATCATTCTTTCAAGAGTGATGAGCGGATAATTTATACGCGTTTTGGCACTGTTTTTAGTATGTTTTTAGTATATTTTAGTTAGTTTTTAGTATGATTTTATTAGTTTTTATTTAAAATTCACTTTTCTGGGCTTTACTATGAGTTTGTGTGTTTTTCTGTGATTTTAGGTATTTTCTGGCTGAAATTGAGGGACCTGAGCAAAAATCTGATTCAGAGGCTGAAAAAGGACTACAGATGCTGTTGGATTCTGACCTCCCTGCACTCAAAGTGGATTTTCTGGAGCTACAGAAGCCTAATTAGTGCGCTCTCAATTGCGTTGGAAAGTAGACATCCTGGGCTTTCCAGCACTATATAATAGTCCATACTTTGCCCGAGATTTGATGGCCCAAATCGGCATTGCAAATCAGCTTCAGAATTCCCAGTGTTTAACGCCGGAACTGGCACAAAAATTGGAGTTAAATGCCCAAACTGGCACAAAAGCTGGCGTTTAACTCCAAGAAAAGTCTCTACACATGAAAGCTTCAATGCTCAGCACAAGCACACACCAAGTGGATCCCGGAAGTAGATTTTTACGTCATTTACTCATTTCTGTATAGCCTAGGTTACTAGTTCACTATAAATAGGATATTTTGACATTGTATCTCTACCTCATGACACTTTACACATTTCATACTGTACTTTCTACGGCATGAGTCTCTAAACCCCATGGTTGGGGGTGAGGAGCTCTGCTGTGTCTTGATGGATTAATGCAATTACTACTGTTTTTCATTCAATCACGCTTGCTCCCATTCTAAGTTATCACTTGTTCCTCAACTTGATGAATGTGATGATCCGTGACACCCATCATCATTCTCACCTATGAATGTGTGCCTGACAACCACCTCAATCAGGTTGGAATAGAATCCCTTGATTCTTTTGCGTCTGTCACTAACGCCCAGCCTTCAGGAGTTTGAAGCTCGTCACAGTCATTCAATCCCGGAATCCTACTTGGAATACCACAGACAAGGTTAGACTTTTCAGATTCCCATGAATGCCGCCATCAATCTAGCTTATACCACGAAGATTCTATTTAAGGAATCCAAGAGATATGCGCTTGGCCTAAGGTAGAACTGAAGTGGTTGTCAGTCACGCGCGTTTAGGTGAGAATGATGATGAGTGTCTAATCTCTATGTCTGATCAGCATAGGCCTTTAATTTTTCTTTCATTTGGCATTTTATTTTGTACTTGTGCAATTTTGTGTAGTTTTGGATGCTGCCAGACCTGGAATTATGATTATGCATCTTATTTATTTAGCTTGAACATCAAACTGAACTTGAATTTACCGCTGTGATTATTGTCTTTGATGTCAATTTTCGCTGTGCATATCGTACTTCAATGGATGCTCTGTTAGTCATGTACTTGGTAGTTGAGTTCGCTTGAAAGACCAAATTGAACTTGAAATCACAACTGTGATCATTCCATTTGGTACATTCTAAGTGCATAACTGATTATGTTTAGTGAATTGATGCTGATGCCTATTCATGAAGTTCTTAAAAGTGGATAACCACATACATAGCCACTTGTTCATTCATGTTTTTGAGCAATGCAACCTGTTTTTCAATCAAGCATTGCTTTGAACAAGAAGTCATGTGTATATGATTATTTATCATCTTCTTAACATGAGTTAGTGCATACTTTCACTGTTACATTGATTATTACCTTTTGTGCTAATGTTTGCTAATCTTTTCAATTCAATTGCAAAATTGCAATAATCAATTGCTTTCAATTCAATTAACTTGCATTGTTATACCTAATTCATATATGTCCTTTAATTGTTCTTCATTCTCTTTAATGTTACTTAGGTTGCTTGATTGAGGAAAACTACATTTCTTTTTTAGCATTTGGCTGTTTTATACATGTTTTTTCCTTAATTGAGTGTTTGTTTACCTTAGTGGCTCTAATATGCTTCACTTGACTATTTTGTCTTAGTTTCTGTGACTTCTATATGTTTCTCCTGAGTTGTATTCTATTATTTTTCTTTTTCAGGATGCCTAGTAATGGAAAGGAGAAAGCCAATCCTTTGGCTCGTCCTTCTCCTGCACCTCCGAGTACTCAACCGGAAACATTCATTAATGAAACGGCCAAAGAACAGTACAAGAAACTAGAAAAGAAAGCCTTTCACTATAAGAGGAAGCTAAACTTACGGGAGAAATATACGGACCAAATACTTGATAGACTAAACTTTTACCAATGGAAGTTTATAGGATTCAACCCGATGGAAATCAATGAACACCAGGTCAAGGAATTCTACGAAAATTTGCTAAAGAGGGATGCCCCAACTATTTTGCTGAGAAGTGTCACTCTAGACACCTCCAACCATGCTTTGGAAGCCCTCTTGCAGATACCGCATATTCCTCTGGCTCGAGATGCTTACACTCAGATAATGAAGGACTTGACATCTGGCAAGCTTTCATTGGACGTCGTTCTGAAGAGGATTGGCCAACCTGAGGCCGAATGTGAATACAACAAGGGAGAAAATGCGGTTCCACTGAGCATCCCGTGCTCCAAGTTGACTCTTGAGGCAAGGATCTGGCAGCAGATCATCGCTGACTATATCCTACCAAGCACGCATGGCACTCATATCTGTGTCCGTATGGCCATTTTACTATGTGCTATTTTGGAGGGAAAAAGGATCTCTGTTCTTCCCATTATCCGAGATTCGATGTGGAAGGTGAACCAACAACAGAAATACAACATTCCCTTCCCATCGATGATCACCAGATTAGCCACTTTATCTGGAGTGGAGAGACGCCCGATAGATAGGACATCTGTTTTTATCAGCAAACAGCCATTCCTACCATACGACGAATATGAGGGACCACCGCCACAGAAAAAGAGGAAGACGACTGAGCCGCCATCATCAACAGAGCCTTCAGCTCCTACACCTCCTGCACCCACACCCTGACCTCAGACACCCTATGAACAGGGTCGGGAGATCATTCAGACCCTCCACCATTTCGAGCGCCGCAACGCTCGCCGCTTTCATTGTATTGTGGCGAAGTTTAAGGGTAGAGACCCTAGGCCACCTCCTCCGGATACACCAGAGACTGAGCCTAAGACTGAGGAGCCAGCTGATGACAAGTCATCATATACCCATTTTTCAAGCTAATTTCACTTGTTTTATTAGTCTTTATGCACTTTCTTGCATCCTAAGTAAGTGATTTGGAATGAAAATGCATAACTTCTTTAAATCAAGCAACTACCATTAAATTGATGCTAACTCATGAGGTTTAAGCTAAATTTAATTGATTTTTAATTGATTTATAAGCCTTGTGAATTTAGTGATACTTTGAGTGGTTGTTTTGATTATTTAAAGGTGAAGAAAAGAAGAAAAGAGGAAGCGTGGCTTAAGAAAACGTGGTCCAAGAGAGAAGAAGTGTGGTGCATAGAAGGAGGAAGCAAACATTGCCCTCCACAAGGGCACACTGCCCTCCAGGAGGGCAACATAATGAAACAAGCTTTGAGAAGCAACACTGCCCTGCCCACAACAAGGGCGGAGCACGATTTGATGCCAAGGACCAAAGGGAACAAAAATGATGCCCTGCCCTCCTCAAGAGCAATATCGGGCTCCAATCAAGAATAATTCAAACGAAATTGCTTCCTAGTGCTTCCTATGGGTTTCGAACCCAAGGACAAGGAGGGAAGGAGTAGCGTTCAAACAAAAAGAAAACAAGCTTGCTTTCATTCTCCATGCATCAAACGCGGCACCATGAGGAAGTAAGGAACTAGGCGTGACTTTGGTGCCAAGAAAACCAAGGAAAAGAAGCAGCGTGCGCCTCCACCAAGTTTCGAACTTGGAACTTCACTTTTGGAAACATTGCCCTGCCCTCCACGAGGGCAGGGCAGCATTTTGTGGTGCACAGCCAGCGCACCAGATTGGCACGCACCAAGGACTCTCGGCAGCAGCAGCACGCACGAGCAGCAGAATCTGGCGCACCAAAAAACTCTGCCCTGCCCTCCACAAGGGCAGGGCAGCATCCTGCAGCATCACACACCAAGCACGCACGCACAAGGGCCGCGCGCACCATTTTCTGCCCTGCCCTCCACAAAGGCAGGGCAGCCTCCTGGAAGCCAATTTTTCATGGGCTAAAAATTGAATTAAAAATCCAATTTAATTCATTTCTTCACCAAATCAAAAGCCCATCCAAATCCCGAGATCCAAGAATAGAAAGTGTATAAATAGGAGATAGTTTGATGTAATTAGGACCTTTCTTTTGAGCTTTGAATCTTTTCTTTTATTTTTGACTTACTGAACCTTCTCTTGGAGACTGCACTGAGAGCTAGGCACGGAGATTTCAGAGAATTGGGGAGGAGAATTGATCTCTCTTCTTCCTCGTTCTTGCTTGAACATTTTTACTTTTCTTGTTTGAGTCTTAGGTGTGAAGAATTGAGGAATTTCTGTCTCAATCTCCATTCAAGATCTCTTTAATTTCTCTTCTGCATAATTGAGTTCAATTACATTTCCTTTACTGCTTCTTCTTTAATTTCTTGTTAATTGCTTTGCGAACTTGGATCTGGGAAGGCAATTGAGATCTAGACTTTGCTATCTAGTCTCTGGAGCCATGAGATCTCATTTTCCTTTCAGTTCTTCTGTGAACCCCTGCTTGCAATTTAATTTCATTTCCTGTTTGAATTCTAGTTACTTCCAATTCATCTTCTACTTTATTAATTGTTGCAATTGAATTTCCCTTGCTTAAATTCTGAATTCCCAGTCCTCAACTCCCTTTTTCCATTCAAGCAATTTATATTTCTTGCACTTTAAGTTACTGCAATTTACATTTCTTGCACTTTAAGTTTCAGTCATTTAATTTCTTGCTCTTTAAGATTCAGCATCCTTACTTTCAGTTCTCTTTAATTCCTGCAATTCATCCCTCTCCCTTTACATTTCCTGCTATTTACTTACTGTTGGATACAAAATCACTCAACCAATATTTGATTCGCTTGACTAAATCAACCACTAAACTAAAATTGCTCAATTCTTCAATCCCTGTGGGATCGACCTCACTCCCGTGAGTTTTATTACTTGATGCGACCCGATACACTTGCCGGTGAGTTTTGTGTTTGATCGTTTTCCACACATCAAGTTTTTGGCGCCGTTGCCGGGGATTGAAATAGATTGACAATGATTAAGTGAAGTGGAGGTCTAGATTAAGCACTTTTTCTTTTCTGTTTCTTTAAGTTTTACTAACACACTAACTGTTTGAATTTTTGCTTAAACTAACTAAAACTTCATTCTAGCAATAGATTGAAGTTTCACTAGTTTTCTGGATCTGTGTGTTTATTGTTGTGTGTTTGTATGTCAGGTACAGGAAGATCTTCCCCTATCCTCTCTGAAATTGACCAAAGAACTCTTCGAAGAATAAGAAGAGCTGAAAGAGGGAAGAACATCGTCGGAGAGGAAGAATCTGAGGAGGAATTCCAAGAGATAGAAGGAGATCCATCAAATCCCAATCAACCAGAAGGAGGAGCCAACAACAACCCACAACAAGGAAGAGTACTGGCTTCCTACACATTTGCAAATGCTAGTCACTGTGGGAGTAGCATTCTTACTCCTAATGTCAATGCAAACAACTTTGAACTAAAGCCACAACTCATCACTTTGGTCCAAAACAACTGCTCTTTTGGAGGAGGGCCATTGGAGGACCCAAATCAACACCTATCTACCTTCTTGAGGATTTGTGACACTGTCAAAACCAATGGTGTACCTCCTGACAGCTACAAGTTACTGCTCTTTCCATTCTCTCTCAGGGACAAAGCCACTCAATGGCTAGAAACATTTCCAAAGGAGAGCATCAACACTTGGGATGACTTGGAGAGCAAATTTCTTGCCAAATTTTATCCCCCTCAAAGGATCATAAGATTAAAAACTGAGGTGCAGACATTCACTCAAATGGAGGCTAAAAATTTATATGAAGCATGGGAAAGATATAAGGCACTACTGAGGAAATGTCCACCAGAGATGTTCACTGAGTGGGACAAGCTGCAGAACTTCTATGAGGGACTTACTCTGAAGGCTTAATGTAACAACCCCGGTTTTCGAGTACGCAAGATCTTTTCTGAAAGTACGGAGAACTCCGGAGGATCAGTAAGGGGAGAAGCTCTGATATATTATCAAGTATCTCAATCCTAATTGTCATTATGTCATCTTTAAGCTAGAACCTTTTATGAGGCAAGCTCGATAATGCAGTTACGAAGAACATAGTTTTTGAATCGTATCGGTTAGGAGTTTTGATCCGGTTTTTCGTAAATAGTCTCAGTTTGACGAACCGGACTCGATTCATGAGAGAAGAGAGATAATAGGGTAATATCATCATTATATGAGTATTAGAAGCTTCTTGAGTGATATTATAAGGTTACCTGGTCAGTTTTAGTTAAAAACAGAAAATCGGTTTAACCAGGTTCACAGTTTACTGGTGCAGCTTAGCACCAGCACTCTCTGATGACTTTGGCGATGCCAAGGCATCATTATTTATGTCTTATTCTTATAATAAATATGTTACTAGTGTCATTTATGCTAGTAGCTCAGAAAATAATTTTTAGAGATGTTTTTGCAAGTGTTCCGATACACCTAGTTTTAGTAGTTATACACCTGAGATATTTTAATATTATTTTAATCCACCTCCAATCCAACCAATCACAACTCACCCTACACCCCCAAAACCCCCAAGGCTGGCTCATTTTCACTTTGTGGCCGAAAATAGGTAGAGAGAAAAAGAGAGAAAAGTTCTTAGTTCCAAATCTTCAAAGCTTGATTTCTACTGAACTAAAACTCAAATCAAAATTCCAATCCGACCAAAATGATCCTCTCTTCTTTCTCTACATGATTATATGATTTATCAAGGCTGGGATCAAGGTGAGTTGGCTGCACCATCTCTCTTTTGATTCGGTTTCAAGGAAACATGGTTAAATATGTGTTTTCTTGGTGTGATTTAGGAGGAAAAAGTGCTTAAGGATCACCTGAAAGTTTGATTGAATTAGGAGCAGCAAAACCAGGTAGGGTGTCACGAAATTAATCTTGATTATTTGTGTTTGAGATGTGTGAATGTTGTATTATTTGGCTGTGCTAAAAATTGGTTGCATATATGATTGATTCTTGGTGAAAATTTGGTGAAATTTTGATGAAATTTGATGAAATTCAAGCTTTATGTTCATGTTCTTGGAGCAGCTGGAAAAACGAAACCCTAGGCTTAAATTGAGGTTCAATTTGTGATGAAATCTTGTAGAAAAGATGGGGTTTTAGTGGCTGGGAATTTATTTTGAATTTTGGTAAAAATCGGTTGCTGAAAAGACTGAAAAACGGGTAAAATCAAAGAAAGAATCTGAAGAATTTATGAAGAACATGAAGAACACTTTGAGTGTGATGAAGAACAATGAAGAACAGGCCTTAGATCTTAAAAAGGGCAAGGAAGTAAAATTTTTGGTGTTTTAGGGGTTGTTTGGTAATTTCTGAAAGTTAGGGTGGTAAAAGTAGAAATATTAAAAGTTACGGGTGGTAAAAAGTGAATTTTAAAGGTTAAAAGTAAAAGTGAGTTAATTTTCGAAAATTTAATAATAAAATAATAAATAATAATAAAATATTAAATAATAATATTTAATTAAAAATAATATTTTAATAAAAATAATAAAATAATGCAGAAAAGGCAGTTTTCTGTAAAAGCTTTAGAAAGACAACTTTAAGTGCAGAATCTCATAATTATCTTCATAAAACACTTAGGGAGTGGTAATAACATGTTAGAGAGGAAAAGATAAAGAAAAGATAAAAGTTAAAGAAAAGATAAAAATCGGGGAAAAAGTCTGTAAAGTTTTAACGACAGAAAAACAGACAGAGACTAGAGAACGAACTAGGGCAACATAGTTAGACCTTGAGTTCCGACTAGGAGTAGGTATTATATGAAAAGTTAAATTGTTTCAGTATAGACTTAATGAACCTATACTTGGGACAGGCTAACTATTCATACCGAAGTTTACATAAGCTTTAAATACATATGTTAAGCAGAGAAACACAGAGAACAGAGTAATCAGAGCAGAGTAGAGAAACACAGAAAATAGAGTAACCAGAGTAAAGTAAAGAGATAAAGAGAAAAGGAGTAATATAGATACATATGAAAAGAGTAATCAGAGAAGGGAAAAGAGAAATCAGAACAGGGTAAAGAGACTAAGAGCAGAAGGCTTATTGAGAAGTTCATTGTTGCTTGAGGCAACCCAAGAGAAAGTATATTATATATATATATGTTGCGTAATGCAACCCAAGAGATATGATATTTATATATATATATATATATATGTTGCGTAATGCAACCCAAGAGATATTATATGTATATATATGTTGCTTAATGCAACCCAAGAGATGTTTATTTATTTATCTGTTGCCCTGAGGCAACCCAAGAGTAATTTTCCGTTCCCAAGAGTATATTTCCTGCGAGTAGAAAGCAGAGGCTGTCTCAATAGAGCTGCTAATAATTATATGCGCATTTATTTGAACGGAAAATCGTATCCGGGAAATCGTGAACTCGTGACCGGATAAATGTCGGGAATGCAGGTGCTAACCGACACATGAGCTCATGGCCTGTGCTAGGACTAGACATGCATCATTCTTGTCTGCGCATCATTCTCTGTTGCATTCCTTTCTGTGTGTGATCTATTTCTTTGTGTTTGTCTGCTTGTATGCTATTTCTATGTTTTATTTTCTTGTATTCTTTTGTTTGTGTTCTGCTTTATATTGTCTCTACTTTCTCTTTCTGTCTTTATCTTTTGTTTACTGCTTCGCTATATTATGTCATTCGTCTGTTAATCGACCCCAAATAAATGAACGTAACTAATAACCCCGACCCTACTAAGAACTTCCCAGTTCTTACCCCTTCTCTCTCCCTTCCTCCCCCAGATGGAGACGGGCGTGATCTTCTATGAGTTCGAGGACCCTTACGTCTACGAGGATCCGGTACATCACAGCTATTTCATCATGGGATTGGAGCCTCGTATTAGACGATACGCGTTACCTGATCGAGCCTTTCAACATCCTCTGTCTAGCCCGCATTTTGACCCTGATGCTCCTTACGACTTTCCCTTATCCTGGCTACATCCTGACGCACCTGTACATCCTTTTCCTGATGACCCCGAGCACCCTATACCAGCTCAACCTTTGAATGAGGTGGAACCTGAGCCTATCGTTCCTGATGAGCCCGAGTTAGCTGGTGACTACGTACCTGTGATACCACCAGAGTGGGACTTTCCCCCTGAGCCGATCCCTGACTTTCCACAGCCTGATGAGCCGGCACTACCGGACGATGGGGTAGCTCCTATATACGCGAACGGACCTGTGCTCGCGAATGGTTTTGTACATAGTGACAGCAGTATTTCTGGTGGATCTGAGGGTATAGTTGTAGCTGCGGATGATGAGGAGGAGGAGGATCCTGAGATAGAGATAGAGCAGGATGAGGAGATGGACGAGCCTCACAGCGATTCTCCGAACGGCCACAAGTAGATATAGTTTGACTGCGGAAGGGGCATTCTTTTGATGACACTCTAGTCTAACATTATCGGATAGATAGTCTCTCACTTGTGTTAGTACACCCGAGAGCTAGGAGCTATATAGTGGTTAGGCTAGCCTGGGTGCCAGTTTAGCGGCTTTTTGTATGGGCCAGGCCCTGGGAGTGTCGTGTAAATATTAGCTACGTAGGATGACGAGGATGTAAACTGACTTGATCTTGTATAAACGCTACATGTTTTGTTATAGTGTACATGATGTATATTATTAGCTGTGTTTCTATGTTTCTTTATTCCACTTTTCTATTATTCTTATTATATGCTTGTTTATTTTACCTGAATGTCCGCAACAAAAAAAAAGTTACTCGTAAAATTGGCAACGTTCTAACAAGGAACAGGCTCATATGTTAAGTAATGGTAAATAATTAGGAAGTACAAGTTGGTAACACTTAGCTTCTTGTATGACCATGGCATACTGGGAGTTGGGTCGTTACGAGTTGGTATCAGAGCAGTTCGTTCCCAATAGAGCCTGGGGAGTGGACTGACTATGCTTCATTGCATACTCTGCTGTGTGTCTCATGCTTATAGGATATCAATGTGATATGTGTTGCATGATTGTCCCTGTGTTTTCATTCTGGGATTGTTCACACTTGACTTGAAGTGTTAAGACTGATCACCTTAATAATGATTGTTTGGTGTGAACAGGACCACGATGGGTTCACGGAGACGAGGCGTACGGGAAGGAATTCCTAATGTTAACTACGAGAGGGAGCAGGAAACGTTTATGACTACCATGAACGCTGTGGCTGAGGCAGTGAATGAGGCTGCAGAAGCAGCAGCTAGGGCTGTTGATCGTCTTGGAGTGAGAAACGGACATGAGAATGAGCATGGGGGAGATAGTGGAAATGATGAGAATAACTTAGAGCATCTCGAAAGACCTATGATCCTTGTGACTTTTTTGAAGGTTAAACCGCCTAAGTTTAAAGGTACACTTGTGGCGACTGATGCTGACAATTGGTTCCGAGCTATTGAACGATCACTGCGAGCACAGCATGTTCCGGAAGGCCAACACGTGGAGTTTGCCACTTATATGCTGGAAGGAGAGGCTGAGCATTGGTGGCAGGGGGTACAGCGACTGTTGCAACAAGATGAAGGCGATATTCCTTGGAATACTTTTAAGGACGAATTTTATAAGAAGTATTTTTCGAGGGCAGCTCGTGATGCTAAGGAGATGGAACTTATGTAGCTGAAACAGGGTAATACAACTATTGCAGAATATGCCCGTAAATTTGATGACTTGTGCCGTTTCTCCAAGATCTGCCAAGGGAATCCTGCTGATTTTGAAGAATGGAAGTGCTTGAAGTTTGAAGGGGGCTTTCGTGAGGATCTGATGAGCTCAGTAGTCCCATTGGAGATACGAAATTTTGCTGAGCTGGTTAATAAGTGCAAGTTAGTGGAAGAATGTGCTAAGAAGGTAACTGCCTCTAAAGCAAGTCGTCAAGGATTTCCACCAAGGAACTATAATAGTTATAATTGGCAACCACGAAGGACAAACTTCAAGACCCCTGGTGTGCCACAACGAAGGAACCCACAAGCTGGTAACGCTCCTGCTCGCCCTACGAGTGGAAACGGAGGTAGACTAAGGCAGGATAATGGTAAACGACCCCAGCAGGCACAGGTGAATACTACATGTAGGCAGTGTGGGAAGGATCATGGTAATAGACCCTGTTTGTTTGGAACATTCAAGTGTTATATTTGTAACGAACCAGGGCATATGGCTAAGAACTGCCCAAAGAGGTTTACCCAGAATCCAGCGCGAACCCAGCAACAAGGTCGAGTGTTTGCCATGACTGCTGATGATGCTATGCAATCAGACGCCCTGATCCAAGGTCAGTGTATTGTCAAAGATCGATTTCTAACTGTACTGTATGACTCGGGTGCATCGCATTCCTTTGTTTCTTTAACTATTGCTCGTGAGTTGGGACTAGATTTCTCTGAGTTGAACTTTGATCTGATTGTCCATACACCTGCATCCCAAAATGTTTTGACTAGTTTAGTGTGCCTGCAAGTACCATTCACTATTAAGAACAGAACTTTTATACATGATCTAATCTGTTTGCCTTTATGTGGTTTAGAAGTTATTCTAGGGTTAGATTGGTTATCTAAGTATCATGTTTTCCTTGATTGCTTTGAAAGAACTGCTGTTATTCCGTCTGATAGTTTAGATATTAAACCATTTTTGTCATATACCTTATATCTGAATTCTGTAAGAGTTACCTTAAATGGGAGTGATTGTGAGGGGTACGTTCTGTTAGCGGCTAGCTCAAATGACAGTGAAGTAAGCTTAGAACAAATCCGAGTGGTGAAGGAATTTCCTGATGTTTTCCCGGACGACATACCTGAGTTTCCTCCTCAGCGAGAGATAGAATTCAGCATTGAACTTGTACCTGGAACCGGACCGATTTCCATAGCACCGTACCGGATGTCACCACTGGAACTTGCAGAGTTGAAGAAGCAGTTGGATGAGCTACTTGGCAAGAAATTTATTCGTCCCAGTGCATCACCTTGGGGAGCTCCGGTATTGCTAGTAAAGAAGAAGGATGGTGGAATGAGACTTTGCGTGGATTACCGACAGTTGAATAAAGTCACTATCAAGAACAAGTATCCACTTCCACGAATAGATGATTTGATGGACCAGTTAAAAGGTGCAACTGTGTTTTCGAAGATTGATTTGTGATCGGGCTATCACCAGATTCGAGTGAAAGAATCAGATATACCGAAGACTGCATTTAGAACTCGATATGGTCACTATGAGTATACGGTTATGTCGTTTGGACTAACTAATGCTCTTGCGATTTTCATGGATTACATGAATCGTATTTTCCGTCCGTACCTTGATCAGTTCGTAGTAGTTTTCATAGACGATATTCTCATTTATTCGAAGACAGAAGGAGAGCATGAAGAGCATCTAAGGGCTGTATTGCAGATACTGAGGACTCAAAAGTTATATGCTAAATTATCAAAGTGCGAGTTCTGGACAGAGAAGGTGGCATTTTTGGGACATGTTATATCACAGGGAGGAATTGCAGTGGATCCTTCAAAAATCGAAGCAGTAGTGCAATGGGAACCACCTACGACCGTTACAGAAGTTCGGAGTTTTCTCGGACTTGCTGGATATTACCGGAGGTTCATCAAAGGATTTTCACAGATAGCCTTACCTTTGACTTACCTTACACGAAAGGAAGTTCCGTTCGTTTGGACGGCTGAGTGTGATAGAAGTTTCAAGATGCTTAAGGAGAAGTTAACAACTGCACCTGTATTAGTACTACCCGACCCACAGAAACCTTTTGAAGTATACTGTGACGCCTCTCATAAAGGACTTGGATGTGTGCTGATGCAAGACAAAAATGTGGTGGCTTATGCTTCCCGGCAGCTGAGACCTCATGAACGAAATTATCCGACGCATGACTTAGAGTTGGCTGCAGTGGTGTTTGCTCTGAAGATCTGGAGGCACTATTTGTATGGCGCTCAACTAGAAGTTTTCTCTGACCACAAAAGTTTAAAGTATATCTTTGACCAGAAGGATCTTAATATGCGACAGCGAAGGTGGATGGAATTCCTGAAGGATTATGATTTTAAGTTAAGTTATCACCCAGGAAAAGCAAACGTGGTGGCAGACGCCTTGAGCAGGAAGAATTTGAGTATTTCTTGGATGATGATAAAGGAAGAGAAGCTACTTGCGGAATTTGAGGACCTTAAGTTGGCTATGACTGAGACATCAAATGGAGTCTGTTTGGCGCAGTTGCATATAACACCAGATTTTAAGATTAGGATTCAGCAAGCACAAGCACAGGACTCAGAAATGATGACGATGCTGAGACGGATGAAAGTAGAGGAACCAGAAGTTATAAGACTAGATCGTAGCAGTCTCTGGAGATACAAGAACAGAATTTGTGTGCCTAGCTCTGGAGATTTACGGCAAAGGATTCTTGCAGAAGCTCATCAAAGTAGATTTTCTATGCATCCTGGAGTAACAAAGATGTATCAGGATTTGAAACAAATGTTCTGGTGGCCGGGCTTGAAGAAAGAGGTAGCTGATTATGTCTCAAAATGTTTAACTTGCCAGAAGGTGAAGGTGGAACACCAGAAACCGTCAGGGACCCTGCAACCCTTGGAAATACCACAATGGAAATGGGAGCAGATCACTATGGATTTTGTTATGGGATTGCCAAGGACTTCAACAGGACACGATGCCATTTGGGTAATTGTGGACAGGTTGACAAAATCAGCGCACTTCCTTCCGATTCGAGTTGATTATACATTAGAAAGGCTGGCACGGATATATATTCAAGAAATCGTACGATTGCACGGAATACCTTCATCAATTGTTTCAGACCGAGATCCGAGGTTTACTTCCAGATTTTGGGGAGCTTTCCAGAAAGCTTTAGGAACAGAATTGCATATGAGTACAGCATACCATCCTCAGATAGATGGACAATCAGAGCGGACAATCCAGACATTGGAAGACATGCTAAGATCTTGTGTGATGGATAACCAAGGTAGTTGGGATAAATATTTGCCATTAGTCGAGTTTGTCTACAACAACAGTTACCAACAAAGTATCGGGATGGCACCATATGAAGCTCTCTATGGAAGGAGATGTCAGACACCATTGTGTTGGAATGATGATGGAGAAGCTAGTGTCTTGGGTCCAGACTTAGTGCAAGAAACTACTGAGAAGATAAATGGGATTCGCCAGAAGATCCAGACAGCACAGAGTCGTCAAAAGAGCTATGCCGATAATAGACGTAGACCCTTAGAGTTTAGTGAGGGAGACCATGTATTTCTTAAAGTAACCCCTACTACTGGAATAGGTAGAGCCCTTAAGACTAAAAAGCTTAACCCTCGATACATAGGACCTTTCCAAATACTTAAAAGAGTCGGTCTAGTAGCTTATCAAGTAGCCCTCCCTCCATATCTGTCAAACCTTCATGATGTTTTCCATGTCTCACAACTTAAGAAATATATTCCCGACGAGAGTCACATTTTAAAACCAGAGACAGTACAGTTATGAAATGATTTGACATATCAAGCATCACCAGTTCAGATCGTAGAAAGAAGTGATAAGCAGCTGAGAGGCAAGACTGTTCGTTTAGTCAAAGTAACTTGGGGACAAAGAGGAGAAGAAGAACACACCTGGGAACTCGAAGATAAGATGAAAGCTGATTACCCGCATCTATTCTCAGGTAATTGAAATTTTGAGGGCAAAATTTTTTTTTAGGAGGGTAGAATGTAACAACCCCGGTTTTCGAGTACGCAAGATCTTTTCTGAAAGTACGGAGAACTCCGGAGGATCAGTAAGGGAAGAAGCTCTGATATATTATCAAGTATCTCAATCCTAATTGTCATTATGTCATCTTTAAGCTAGAACCTTTTATGAGGCAAGCTCGATAATGCAGTTACGAAGAACATAGTTTTTGAATCGTATCGGTTAGGAGTTTTGATCCGGTTTTTCGTAAATAGTCTCAGTTTGACGAACCGGACTCGATTCATGAGAGAAGAGAGATAATAGGGTAATATCATCATTATATGAGTATTAGAAGCTTCTTGAATGATATTATAAGGTTACCTGGTCAGTTTTAGTTAAAAACAGAAAATCGGTTTAACCGGGTTCACAGTTTACTGGTGCAGCTTAGCACCAGCACTCTCTGATGACTTTGGCGATGCCAAGGCATCATTATTTATGTCTTATTCTTATAATAAATATGTTACTAGTGTCATTTATGCTAGTAGCTCAGAAAATAATTTTTAGAGATGTTTTTGCAAGTGTTCCGATACACCTAGTTTTAGTAGTTATACACCTGAGATATTTTAATATTATTTTAATCCACCTCCAATCCAACCAATCACAACTCACCCTACACCCCCAAAACCCCCAAGGCTGGCTCATTTTCACTTTGTGGCCGAAAATAGGTAGAGAGAAAAAGAGAGAAAAGTTCTTAGTTCCAAATCTTCAAAGCTTGATTTCTACTGAACTAAAACTCAAATCAAAATTCCAATCCGACCAAAATGATCCTCTCTTCTTTCTCTACATGATTATATGATTTATCAAGGCTGGGATCAAGGTGAGTTGGATGCACCATCTCTCTTTTGATTCGGTTTCAAGGAAACATGGTTAAATATGTGTTTTCTTGGTGTGATTTAGGAGGAAAAAGTGCTTAAGGATCACCTGAAAGTTTGATTGAATTAGGAGCAGCAAAACCAGGTAGGGTGTCACGAAATTAATCTTGATTATTTGTGTTTGAGATGTGTGAATGTTGTATTATTTGGCTGTGCTAAAAATTGGTTGCATATATGATTGATTCTTGGTGAAAATTTGGTGAAATTTTGATGAAATTTGATGAAATTCAAGCTTTATGTTCATGTTCTTGGAGTAGCTGGAAAAACGAAACCCTAGGCTTAAATTGAGGTTCAATTTGTGATGAAATCTTGTAGAAAAGATGGGGTTTTAGTGGCTAGGAATTTATTTTGAATTTTGGTAAAAATCGGTTGCTGAAAAGACTGAAAAACGGGTAAAATCAAAGAAAGAATCTGAAGAATTTATGAAGAACATGAAGAACACTTTGAGTGTGATGAAGAACAATGAAGAACAGGCCTTAGATCTTAAAAAGGGCAAGGAAGTAAAATTTTTGGTGTTTTAGGGGTTGTTTGGTAATTTCTGAAAGTTAGGGTGGTAAAAGTAGAAATATTAAAAGTTACGGGTGGTAAAAAGTGAATTTTAAAGGTTAAAAGTAAAAGTGAGTTAATTTTCGAAAATTTAATAATAAAATAATAAATAATAATAAAATATTAAATAATAATATTTAATTAAAAATAATATTTTAATAAAAATAATAAAATAATGCAGAAAAGGCAGTTTTCTGTAAAAGCTTTAGAAAGACAACTTTAAGTGCAGAATCTCATAATTATCTTCATAAAACACTTAGGGAGTGGTAATAACATGTTAGAGAGGAAAAGATAAAGAAAAGATAAAAGTTAAAGAAAAGATAAAAATCGGGGAAAAAGTCTGTAAAGTTTTAACGATAGAAAAACAGACAGAGACTAGAGAACGAACTAGGGCAACATAGTTAGACCTTGAGTTCCGACTAGGAGTAGGTATTATATGAAAAGTTAAATTGTTTCAGTATAGACTTAATGAACCTATACTTGGGACAGGCTAACTATTCATACCGAAGTTTACATAAGCTTTAAATACATATGTTAAGCAGAGAAACACAGAGAACAGAGTAATCAGAGCAGAGTAGAGAAACACAGAAAATAGAGTAACCAGAGTAAAGTAAAGAGATAAAGAGAAAAGGAGTAATATAGATACATATGAAAAGAGTAATCAGAGAAGGGAAAAGAGAAATCAGAACAGGGTAAAGAGACTAAGAGCAGAAGGCTTATTGAGAAGTTCATTGTTGCTTGAGGCAACCCAAGAGAAAGTATATTATATATATATATGTTGCGTAATGCAACCCAAGAGATATGATATTTATATATATATATATATATATATATATATATATATATATATATATATATATATGTTGCGTAATGCAACCCAAGAGATATTATATGTATATATATGTTGCTTAATGCAACCCAAGAGATGTTTATTTATTTATTTGTTGCCCTGAGGCAACCCAAGAGTAATTTTCCGTTCCCAAGAGTATATTTCCTGCGAGTAGAAAGCAGAGGCTGTCTCAATAGAGCTGCTAATAATTATATGCGCATTTATTTGAACGGAAAATCGTATCCGGGAAATCGTGAACTCGTGACCGGATAAATGTCGGGAATGCAGGTGCTAACCGACACATGAGCTCATGGCCTGTGCTAGGACTAGACATGCATCATTCTTGTCTGCGCATCATTCTCTGTTGAATTCCTTTCTGTGTGTGATCTATTTCTTTGTGTTTGTCTGCTTGTATGCTATTTCTATGTTTTATTTTCTTGTATTCTTTTGTTTGTGTTCTGCTTTATATTGTCTCTACTTTCTCTTTCTGTCTTTATCTTTTGTTTACTGCTTCGCTATATTATGTCATTCGTCTGTTAATCGACCCCAAATAAATGAACGTAACTAATAACCCCGACCCTACTAAGAACTTCCCAGTTCTTACCCCTTCTCTCTCCCTTCCTCCCCCAGATGGAGACGGGCGTGATCTTCTATGAGTTCGAGGACCCTTACGTCTACGAGGATCCGGTACATCACAGCTATTTCATCATGGGATTGGAGCCTCGTATTAGACGATACGCGTTACCTGATCGAGCCTTTCAACATCCTCTGTCTAGCCCGCATTTTGACCCTGATGCTCCTTACGACTTTCCCTTATCCTGGCTACATCCTGACGCACCTGTACATCCTTTTCCTGATGACCCCGAGCACCCTATACCAGCTCAACCTTTGAATGAGGTGGAACCTGAGCCTATCGTTCCTGATGAGCCCGAGTTAGCTGGTGACTACGTACCTGTGATACCACCAGAGTGGGACTTTCCCCCTGAGCCGATCCCTGACTTTCCACAGCCTGATGAGCCGGCACTACCGGACGATGGGGTAGCTCCTATATACGCGAACGGACCTGTGCTCGCGAATGGTTTTGTACATAGTGACAGCAGTATTTCTGGTGGATCTGAGGGTATAGTTGTAGCTGCGGATGATGAGGAGGAGGAGGATCCTGAGATAGAGATAGAGCAGGATGAGGAGATGGACGAGCCTCACAGCGATTCTCCGAACGGCCACAAGTAGATATAGTTTGACTGCGGAAGGGGCATTCTTTTGATGACACTCTAGTCTAACATTATCGGATAGATAGTCTCTCACTTGTGTTAGTACACCCGAGAGCTAGGAGCTATATAGTGGTTAGGCTAGCCTGGGTGCCAGTTTAGCGGCTTTTTGTATGGGCCAGGCCCTGGGAGTGTCGTGTAAATATTAGCTACGTAGGATGACGAGGATGTAAACTGACTTGATCTTGTATAAACGCTACATGTTTTGTTATAGTGTACATGATGTATATTATTAGCTGTGTTTCTATGTTTCTTTATTCCACTTTTCTATTATTCTTATTATATGCTTGTTTATTTTACCTGAATGTCCGCAACAAAAAAAAAGTTACTCGTAAAATTGGCAACGTTCTAACAAGGAACAGGCTCATATGTTAAGTAATGGTAAATAATTAGGAAGTACAAGTTGGTAACACTTAGCTTCTTGTATGACCATGGCATACTGGGAGTTGGGTCGTTACGAGTTGGTATCAGAGCAGTTCGTTCCCAATAGAGCCTGGGGAGTGGACTGACTATGCTTCATTGCATACTCTGCTGTGTGTCTCATGCTTATAGGATATCAATGTGATATGTGTTGCATGATTGTCCCTGTGTTTTCATTCTGGGATTGTTCACACTTGACTTGAAGTGTTAAGACTGATCACCTTAATAATGATTGTTTGGTGTGAACAGGACCACGATGGGTTCACGGAGACGAGGCGTACGGGAAGGAATTCCTAATGTTAACTACGAGAGGGAGCAGGAAACGTTTATGACTACCATGAACGCTGTGGCTGAGGCAGTGAATGAGGCTGCAGAAGCAGCAGCTAGGGCTGTTGATCGTCTTGGAGTGAGAAACGGACATGAGAATGAGCATGGGGGAGATAGTGGAAATGATGAGAATAACTTAGAGCATCTCGAAAGACCTATGATCCTTGTGACTTTTTTGAAGGTTAAACCGCCTAAGTTTAAAGGTACACTTGTGGCGACTGATGCTGACAATTGGTTCCGAGCTATTGAACGATCACTGCGAGCACAGCATGTTCCGGAAGGCCAACACGTGGAGTTTGCCACTTATATGCTGGAAGGAGAGGCTGAGCATTGGTGGCAGGGGGTACAGCGACTGTTGCAACAAGATGAAGGCGATATTCCTTGGAATACTTTTAAGGACGAATTTTATAAGAAGTATTTTTCGAGGGCAGCTCGTGATGCTAAGGAGATGGAACTTATGTAGCTGAAACAGGGTAATACAACTATTGCAGAATATGCCCGTAAATTTGATGACTTGTGCCGTTTCTCCAAGATCTGCCAAGGGAATCCTGCTGATTTTGAAGAATGGAAGTGCTTGAAGTTTGAAGGGGGCCTTCGTGAGGATCTGATGAGCTCAGTAGTCCCATTGGAGATACGAAATTTTGCTGAGCTGGTTAATAAGTGCAAGTTAGTGGAAGAATGTGCTAAGAAGGTAACTGCCTCTAAAGCAAGTCGTCAAGGATTTCCACCAAGGAACTATAATAGTTATAATTGGCAACCACGAAGGACAAACTTCAAGACCCCTGGTGTGCCACAACGAAGGAACCCACAAGCTGGTAACGCTCCTGCTCGCCCTACGAGTGGAAACGGAGGTAGACTAAGGCAGGATAATGGTAAACGACCCCAGCAGGCACAGGTGAATACTACATGTAGGCAGTGTGGGAAGGATCATGGTAATAGACCCTGTTTGTTTGGAACATTCAAGTGTTATATTTGTAACGAACCAGGGCATATGGCTAAGAACTGCCCAAAGAGGTTTACCCAGAATCCAGCGCGAACCCAGCAACAAGGTCGAGTGTTTGCCATGACTGCTGATGATGCTATGCAATCAGACGCCCTGATCCAAGGTCAGTGTATTGTCAAAGATCGATTTCTAACTGTACTGTATGACTCGGGTGCATCGCATTCCTTTATTTCTTTAACTATTGCTCGTGAGTTGGGACTAGATTTCTCTGAGTTGAACTTTGATCTGATTGTCCATACACCTGCATCCCAAAATGTTTTGACTAGTTTAGTGTGCCTGCAAGTACCATTCACTATTAAGAACAGAACTTTTATACATGATCTAATCTGTTTGCCTTTATGTGGTTTAGAAGTTATTCTAGGGTTAGATTGGTTATCTAAGTATCATGTTTTCCTTGATTGCTTTGAAAGAACTGCTGTTATTCCGTCTGATAGTTTAGATATTAAACCATTTTTGTCATATACCTTATATCTGAATTCTGTAAGAGTTACCTTAAATGGGAGTGATTGTGAGGGGTACGTTCTGTTAGCGGCTAGCTCAAATGACAGTGAAGTAAGCTTAGAACAAATCCGAGTGGTGAAGGAATTTCCTGATGTTTTCCCGGACGACATACCTGAGTTTTCTCCTCAGCGAGAGATAGAATTCAGCATTGAACTTGTACCTGGAACCGGACCGATTTCCATAGCACCATACCGGATGTCACCACTGGAACTTGCAGAGTTGAAGAAGCAGTTGGATGAGCTACTTGGCAAGAAATTTATTCGTCCCAGTGCATCACCTTGGGGAGCTCCGGTATTGCTAGTAAAGAAGAAGGATGGTGGAATGAGACTTTGCGTGGATTACCGACAGTTGAATAAAGTCACTATCAAGAACAAGTATCCACTTCCACGAATAGATGATTTGATGGACCAGTTAAAAGGTGCAACTGTGTTTTCGAAGATTGATTTGTGATCGGGCTATCACCAGATTCGAGTGAAAGAATCAGATATACCGAAGACTGCATTTAGAACTCGATATGGTCACTATGAGTATACGGTTATGTCGTTTGGACTAACTAATGCTCTTGCGATTTTCATGGATTACATGAATCGTATTTTCCGTCCGTACCTTGATCAGTTCGTAGTAGTTTTCATAGACGATATTCTCATTTATTCGAAGACAGAAGGAGAGCATGAAGAGCATCTAAGGGCTGTATTGCAGATACTGAGGACTCAAAAGTTATATGCTAAATTATCAAAGTGCGAGTTCTGGACAGAGAAGGTGGCATTTTTGGGACATGTTATATCACAGGGAGGAATTGCAGTGGATCCTTCAAAAATCGAAGCAGTAGTGCAATGGGAACCACCTACGACCGTTACAGAAGTTCGGAGTTTTCTCGGACTTGCTGGATATTACCGGAGGTTCATCAAAGGATTTTCACAGATAGCCTTACCTTTGACGTACCTTACACGAAAGGAAGTTCCGTTCGTTTGGACGGCTGAGTGTGATAGAAGTTTCAAGATGCTTAAGGAGAAGTTAACAACTGCACCTGTATTAGTACTACCCGACCCACAGAAACCTTTTGAAGTATACTGTGACGCCTCTCATAAAGGACTTGGATGTGTGCTGATGCAAGACAAAAATGTGGTGGCTTATGCTTCCCGGCAGCTGAGACCTCATGAACGAAATTATCCGACGCATGACTTAGAGTTGGCTGCAGTGGTGTTTGCTCTGAAGATCTGGAGGCACTATTTGTATGGCGCTCAACTAGAAGTTTTCTCTGACCACAAAAGTTTAAAGTATATCTTTGACCAGAAGGATCTTAATATGCGACAGCGAAGGTGGATGGAATTCCTGAAGGATTATGATTTTAAGTTAAGTTATCACCCAGGAAAAGCAAACGTGGTGGCAGACGCCTTGAGCAGGAAGAATTTGAGTATTTCTTGGATGATGATAAAGGAAGAGAAGCTACTTGCGGAATTTGAGGACCTTAAGTTGGCTATGACTGAGACATCAAATGGAGTCTGTTTGGCGCAGTTGCATATAACACCAGATTTTAAGATTAGGATTCAGCAAGCACAAGCACAGGACTCAGAAATGATGACGATGCTGAGACGGATGAAAGTAGAGGAACCAGAAGTTATAAGACTAGATCGTAGCAGTCTCTGGAGATACAAGAACAGAATTTGTGTGCCTAGCTCTGGAGATTTACGGCAAAGGATTCTTGCAGAAGCTCATCAAAGTAGATTTTCTATGCATCCTGGAGTAACAAAGATGTATCAGGATTTGAAACAAATGTTCTGGTGGCCGGGCTTGAAGAAAGAGGTAGCTGATTATGTCTCAAAATGTTTAACTTGCCAGAAGGTGAAGGTGGAACACCAGAAACCGTCAGGGACCCTGCAACCCTTGGAAATACCACAATGGAAATGGGAGCAGATCACTATGGATTTTGTTATGGGATTGCCAAGGACTTCAACAGGACACGATGCCATTTGGGTAATTGTGGACAGGTTGACAAAATCAGCGCACTTCCTTCCGATTCGAGTTGATTATACATTAGAAAGGCTGGCACGGATATATATTCAAGAAATCGTACGATTGCACGGAATACCTTCATCAATTGTTTCAGACCGAGATCCGAGGTTTACTTCCAGATTTTGGGGAGCTTTCCAGAAAGCTTTAGGAACAGAATTGCATATGAGTACAGCATACCATCCTCAGATAGATGGACAATCAGAGCGGACAATCCAGACATTGGAAGACATGCTAAGATCTTGTGTGATGGATAACCAAGGTAGTTGGGATAAATATTTGCCATTAGTCGAGTTTGTCTACAACAACAGTTACCAACAAAGTATCGGGATGGCACCATATGAAGCTCTCTATGGAAGGAGATGTCAGACACCATTGTGTTGGAATGATGATGGAGAAGCTAGTGTCTTGGGTCCAGACTTAGTGCAAGAAACTACTGAGAAGATAAATGGGATTCGCCAGAAGATCCAGACAGCACAGAGTCGTCAAAAGAGCTATGCCGATAATAGACGTAGACCCTTAGAGTTTAGTGAGGGAGACCATGTATTTCTTAAAGTAACCCCTACTACTGGAATAGGTAGAGCCCTTAAGACTAAAAAGCTTAACCCTCGATACATAGGACCTTTCCAAATACTTAAAAGAGTCGGTCTAGTAGCTTATCAAGTAGCCCTCCCTCCATATCTGTCAAACCTTCATGATGTTTTCCATGTCTCACAACTTAAGAAATATATTCCCGACGAGAGTCACATTTTAAAACCAGAGACAGTACAGTTATGAAATGATTTGACATATCAAGCATCACCAGTTCAGATCGTAGAAAGAAGTGATAAGCAGCTGAGAGGCAAGACTGTTCGTTTAGTCAAAGTAACTTGGGGACAAAGAGGAGAAGAAGAACACACCTGGGAACTCGAAGATAAGATGAAAGCTGATTACCCGCATCTATTCTCAGGTAATTGAAATTTTGAGGGCAAAATTTTTTTTTAGGAGGGTAGAATGTAACAACCCCGGTTTTCGAGTACGCAAGATCTTTTCTGAAAGTACGGAGAACTCCGGAGGATCAGTAAGGGAAGAAGCTCTGATATATTATCAAGTATCTCAATCCTAATTGTCATTATGTCATCTTTAAGCTAGAACCTTTTATGAGGCAAGCTCGATAATGCAGTTACGAAGAACATAGTTTTTGAATCGTATCGGTTAGGAGTTTTGATCCGGTTTTTCGTAAATAGTCTCAGTTTGACGAACCGGACTCGATTCATGAGAGAAGAGAGATAATAGGGTAATATCATCATTATATGAGTATTAGAAGCTTCTTGAATGATATTATAAGGTTACCTGGTCAGTTTTAGTTAAAAACAGAAAATCGGTTTAACCGGGTTCACAGTTTACTGGTGCAGCTTAGCACCAGCACTCTCTGATGACTTTGGCGATGCCAAGGCATCATTATTTATGTCTTATTCTTATAATAAATATGTTACTAGTGTCATTTATGCTAGTAGCTCAGAAAATAATTTTTAGAGATGTTTTTGCAAGTGTTCCGATACACCTAGTTTTAGTAGTTATACACCTGAGATATTTTAATATTATTTTAATCCACCTCCAATCCAACCAATCACAACTCACCCTACACCCCCAAAACCCCCAAGGCTGGCTCATTTTCACTTTGTGGCCGAAAATAGGTAGAGAGAAAAAGAGAGAAAAGTTCTTAGTTCCAAATCTTCAAAGCTTGATTTCTACTGAACTAAAACTCAAATCAAAATTCCAATCCGACCAAAATGATCCTCTCTTCTTTCTCTACATGATTATATGATTTATCAAGGCTGGGATCAAGGTGAGTTGGATGCACCATCTCTCTTTTGATTCGGTTTCAAGGAAACATGGTTAAATATGTGTTTTCTTGGTGTGATTTAGGAGGAAAAAGTGCTTAAGGATCACCTGAAAGTTTGATTGAATTAGGAGCAGCAAAACCAGGTAGGGTGTCACGAAATTAATCTTGATTATTTGTGTTTGAGATGTGTGAATGTTGTATTATTTGGCTGTGCTAAAAATTGGTTGCATATATGATTGATTCTTGGTGAAAATTTGGTGAAATTTTGATGAAATTTGATGAAATTCAAGCTTTATGTTCATGTTCTTGGAGTAGCTGGAAAAACGAAACCCTAGGCTTAAATTGAGGTTCAATTTGTGATGAAATCTTGTAGAAAAGATGGGGTTTTAGTGGCTAGGAATTTATTTTGAATTTTGGTAAAAATCGGTTGCTGAAAAGACTGAAAAACGGGTAAAATCAAAGAAAGAATCTGAAGAATTTATGAAGAACATGAAGAACACTTTGAGTGTGATGAAGAACAATGAAGAACAGGCCTTAGATCTTAAAAAGGGCAAGGAAGTAAAATTTTTGGTGTTTTAGGGGTTGTTTGGTAATTTCTGAAAGTTAGGGTGGTAAAAGTAGAAATATTAAAAGTTACGGGTGGTAAAAAGTGAATTTTAAAGGTTAAAAGTAAAAGTGAGTTAATTTTCGAAAATTTAATAATAAAATAATAAATAATAATAAAATATTAAATAATAATATTTAATTAAAAATAATATTTTAATAAAAATAATAAAATAATGCAGAAAAGGCAGTTTTCTGTAAAAGCTTTAGAAAGACAACTTTAAGTGCAGAATCTCATAATTATCTTCATAAAACACTTAGGGAGTGGTAATAACATGTTAGAGAGGAAAAGATAAAGAAAAGATAAAAGTTAAAGAAAAGATAAAAATCGGGGAAAAAGTCTGTAAAGTTTTAACGATAGAAAAACAGACAGAGACTAGAGAACGAACTAGGGCAACATAGTTAGACCTTGAGTTCCGACTAGGAGTAGGTATTATATGAAAAGTTAAATTGTTTCAGTATAGACTTAATGAACCTATACTTGGGACAGGCTAACTATTCATACCGAAGTTTACATAAGCTTTAAATACATATGTTAAGCAGAGAAACACAGAGAACAGAGTAATCAGAGCAGAGTAGAGAAACACAGAAAATAGAGTAACCAGAGTAAAGTAAAGAGATAAAGAGAAAAGGAGTAATATAGATACATATGAAAAGAGTAATCAGAGAAGGGAAAAGAGAAATCAGAACAGGGTAAAGAGACTAAGAGCAGAAGGCTTATTGAGAAGTTCATTGTTGCTTGAGGCAACCCAAGAGAAAGTATATTATATATATATATGTTGCGTAATGCAACCCAAGAGATATGATATTTATATATATATATATATATATATATATATATATATATATATATATGTTGCGTAATGCAACCCAAGAGATATTATATGTATATATATGTTGCTTAATGCAACCCAAGAGATGTTTATTTATTTATTTGTTGCCCTGAGGCAACCCAAGAGTAATTTTCCGTTCCCAAGAGTATATTTCCTGCGAGTAGAAAGCAGAGGCTGTCTCAATAGAGCTGCTAATAATTATATGCGCATTTATTTGAACGGAAAATCGTATCCGGGAAATCGTGAACTCGTGACCGGATAAATGTCGGGAATGCAGGTGCTAACCGACACATGAGCTCATGGCCTGTGCTAGGACTAGACATGCATCATTCTTGTCTGCGCATCATTCTCTGTTGAATTCCTTTCTGTGTGTGATCTATTTCTTTGTGTTTGTCTGCTTGTATGCTATTTCTATGTTTTATTTTCTTGTATTCTTTTGTTTGTGTTCTGCTTTATATTGTCTCTACTTTCTCTTTCTGTCTTTATCTTTTGTTTACTGCTTCGCTATATTATGTCATTCGTCTGTTAATCGACCCCAAATAAATGAACGTAACTAATAACCCCGACCCTACTAAGAACTTCCCAGTTCTTACCCCTTCTCTCTCCCTTCCTCCCCCAGATGGAGACGGGCGTGATCTTCTATGAGTTCGAGGACCCTTACGTCTACGAGGATCCGGTACATCACAGCTATTTCATCATGGGATTGGAGCCTCGTATTAGACGATACGCGTTACCTGATCGAGCCTTTCAACATCCTCTGTCTAGCCCGCATTTTGACCCTGATGCTCCTTACGACTTTCCCTTATCCTGGCTACATCCTGACGCACCTGTACATCCTTTTCCTGATGACCCCGAGCACCCTATACCAGCTCAACCTTTGAATGAGGTGGAACCTGAGCCTATCGTTCCTGATGAGCCCGAGTTAGCTGGTGACTACGTACCTGTGATACCACCAGAGTGGGACTTTCCCCCTGAGCCGATCCCTGACTTTCCACAGCCTGATGAGCCGGCACTACCGGACGATGGGGTAGCTCCTATATACGCGAACGGACCTGTGCTCGCGAATGGTTTTGTACATAGTGACAGCAGTATTTCTGGTGGATCTGAGGGTATAGTTGTAGCTGCGGATGATGAGGAGGAGGAGGATCCTGAGATAGAGATAGAGCAGGATGAGGAGATGGACGAGCCTCACAGCGATTCTCCGAACGGCCACAAGTAGATATAGTTTGACTGCGGAAGGGGCATTCTTTTGATGACACTCTAGTCTAACATTATCGGATAGATAGTCTCTCACTTGTGTTAGTACACCCGAGAGCTAGGAGCTATATAGTGGTTAGGCTAGCCTGGGTGCCAGTTTAGCGGCTTTTTGTATGGGCCAGGCCCTGGGAGTGTCGTGTAAATATTAGCTACGTAGGATGACGAGGATGTAAACTGACTTGATCTTGTATAAACGCTACATGTTTTGTTATAGTGTACATGATGTATATTATTAGCTGTGTTTCTATGTTTCTTTATTCCACTTTTCTATTATTCTTATTATATGCTTGTTTATTTTACCTGAATGTCCGCAACAAAAAAAAGTTACTCGTAAAATTGGCAACGTTCTAACAAGGAACAGGCTCATATGTTAAGTAATGGTAAATAATTAGGAAGTACAAGTTGGTAACACTTAGCTTCTTGTATGACCATGGCATACTGGGAGTTGGGTCGTTACGAGTTGGTATCAGAGCAGTTCGTTCCCAATAGAGCCTGGGGAGTGGACTGACTATGCTTCATTGCATACTCTGCTGTGTGTCTCATGCTTATAGGATATCAATGTGATATGTGTTGCATGATTGTCCCTGTGTTTTCATTCTGGGATTGTTCACACTTGACTTGAAGTGTTAAGACTGATCACCTTAATAATGATTGTTTGGTGTGAACAGGACCACGATGGGTTCACGGAGACGAGGCGTACGGGAAGGAATTCCTAATGTTAACTACGAGAGGGAGCAGGAAACGTTTATGACTACCATGAACGCTGTGGCTGAGGCAGTGAATGAGGCTGCAGAAGCAGCAGCTAGGGCTGTTGATCGTCTTGGAGTGAGAAACGGACATGAGAATGAGCATGGGGGAGATAGTGGAAATGATGAGAATAACTTAGAGCATCTCGAAAGACCTATGATCCTTGTGACTTTTTTGAAGGTTAAACCGCCTACGTTTAAAGGTACACTTGTGGCGACTGATGCTGACAATTGGTTCCGAGCTATTGAACGATCACTGCGAGCACAGCATGTTCCGGAAGGCCAACACGTGGAGTTTGCCACTTATATGCTGGAAGGAGAGGCTGAGCATTGGTGGCAGGGGGTACAGCGACTGTTGCAACAAGATGAAGGCGATATTCCTTGGAATACTTTTAAGGACGAATTTTATAAGAAGTATTTTTCGAGGGCAGCTCGTGATGCTAATGAGATGGAACTTATGTAGCTGAAACAGGGTAATACAACTATTGCAGAATATGCCCGTAAATTTGATGACTTGTGCCGTTTCTCCAAGATCTGCCAAGGGAATCCTGCTGATTTTGAAGAATGGAAGTGCTTGAAGTTTGAAGGGGGCCTTCGTGAGGATCTGATGAGCTCAGTAGTCCCATTGGAGATACGAAATTTTGCTGAGCTGGTTAATAAGTGCAAGTTAGTGGAAGAATGTGCTAAGAAGGTAACTGCCTCTAAAGCAAGTCGTCAAGGATTTCCACCAAGGAACTATAATAGTTATAATTGGCAACCACGAAGGACAAACTTCAAGACCCCTGGTGTGCCACAACGAAGGAACCCACAAGCTGGTAACGCTCCTGCTCGCCCTACGAGTGGAAACGGAGGTAGACTAAGGCAGGATAATGGTAAACGACCCCAGCAGGCACAGGTGAATACTACATGTAGGCAGTGTGGGAAGGATCATGGTAATAGACCCTGTTTGTTTGGAACATTCAAGTGTTATATTTGTAACGAACCAGGGCATATGGCTAAGAACTGCCCAAAGAGGTTTACCCAGAATCCAGCGCGAACCCAGCAACAAGGTCGAGTGTTTGCCATGACTGCTGATGATGCTATGCAATCAGACGCCCTGATCCAAGGTCAGTGTATTGTCAAAGATCGATTTCTAACTGTACTGTATGACTCGGGTGCATCGCATTCCTTTGTTTCTTTAACTATTGCTCGTGAGTTGGGACTAGATTTCTCTGAGTTGAACTTTGATCTGATTGTCCATACACCTGCATCCCAAAATGTTTTGACTAGTTTAGTGTGCCTGCAAGTACCATTCACTATTAAGAACAGAACTTTTATACATGATCTAATCTGTTTGCCTTTATGTGGTTTAGAAGTTATTCTAGGGTTAGATTGGTTATCTAAGTATCATGTTTTCCTTGATTGCTTTGAAAGAACTGCTGTTATTCCGTCTGATAGTTTAGATATTAAACCATTTTTGTCATATACCTTATATCTGAATTCTGTAAGAGTTACCTTAAATGGGAGTGATTGTGAGGGGTACGTTCTGTTAGCGGCTAGCTCAAATGACAGTGAAGTAAGCTTAGAACAAATCCGAGTGGTGAAGGAATTTCCTGATGTTTTCCCGGACGACATACCTGAGTTTCCTCCTCAGCGAGAGATAGAATTCAGCATTGAACTTGTACCTGGAACCGGACCGATTTCCATAGCACCGTACCGGATGTCACCACTGGAACTTGCAGAGTTGAAGAAGCAGTTGGATGAGCTACTTGGCAAGAAATTTATTCGTCCCAGTGCATCACCTTGGGGAGCTCCGGTATTGCTAGTAAAGAAGAAGGATGGTGGAATGAGACTTTGCGTGGATTACCGACAGTTGAATAAAGTCACTATCAAGAACAAGTATCCACTTCCACGAATAGATGATTTGATGGACCAGTTAAAAGGTGCAACTGTGTTTTCGAAGATTGATTTGTGATCGGGCTATCACCAGATTCAAGTGAAAGAATCAGATATACCGAAGACTGCATTTAGAACTCGATATGGTCACTATGAGTATACGGTTATGTCGTTTGGACTAACTAATGCTCCTGCGATTTTCATGGATTACATGAATCGTATTTTCCGTCCGTACCTTGATCAGTTCGTAGTAGTTTTCATAGACGATATTCTCATTTATTCGAAGACAGAAGGAGAGCATGAAGAGCATCTAAGGGCTGTATTGCAGATACTGAGGACTCAAAAGTTATATGCTAAATTATCAAAGTGCGAGTTCTGGACAGAGAAGGTGGCATTTTTGGGACATGTTATATCACAGGGAGGAATTGCAGTGGATCCTTCAAAACCTCATTGATATGGTGGCTAACAACCAATATTTCTTTTCTCACCAAAGGCAACGCCCACCATCACAAAGGAGAGGAGTAATGGAGTTGGAAGGAGTGGATTCAATCCTAGCTCAGAACAAAATGATGCAGCAGCAAATTCAACAACAGTTTGAGCAGATGGCCAAGAGAATTGACAGCCTTCAAGTTGCATCAGTGAGTGCCACAAGCCAACCATCAACTACTTGGGGGCAAAATGAAGAAATTCAAGAGGAGCAACAGCAAGAGCAAGTCCAATACCTGCACAACCAAAATCCTGGAACAAATGAAGTCTATGGTGATACTTACAATCCCTCTTGGAAGAACCATCCCAACCTCAGATGGGGAGACAACCACAATCAAATTCAGCAGCCATGGCAAAGGAACTCAACTCAAAACAATTGGAAAAACACAAACCACAACAACCAGCCAAACACTAACCAAAACACATACAGAAAACCATAAAATACTTATCCCAACTCTAACCATTATCCACCCAATAACCACCCAACTAACCAAAACACCTACCATCATCCATCAACACCCCAAAACCAACCAATCTCACAAGATTCTCAGAGGATCACTAATCTAGAGATGCTCATGGAAAAGATGATGAAGAACCAAGAATTGACAACAAAGAACCAAGAAGCTTCCATGAAGAGCCTAGAAAGGCAGATTGGGCAAATCTCCAAGCAGATTTCTGTTGAAAAACCATCAAGCTCACTACCAAGTGACACCATTCCTAATCCAAAAGAGGAGTGCAAGGCAATACAGTTAAGGAGTGGAAAAATCCTACTGAAAGATGAAGAAGCCACTAAGAAACCCAAGGAAAGTGCAAGAAACTAGTTGAAAAATAGACAACCAATGATAAAGATGCAACAGCAAGCAATCAGCCTCAGACTCAACCTCAAGAAAAAGAAAATTGACCACAAAATCTGAAGAAGGGAAAGCAGATCATGGAAGAACCAAATCCAAGACAACATCAAGTGGAGAAAAGCTTGACACCTCCACTGCCTTATCCCCAAAGATTCCACAAAGAGACTAAGGACCAACACTTTTCTAAATTCCTAGAGACTTTCAAGAAGCTGGAAATCAACATATCTTTGGCTGAGGCATTGGAGCAAATGCCTTTATATGCCAAGTTCTTAAAGGAGCTCATTAACAAGAAAAGGAACTGGAATGAGAAGGAGACGGTAATGCTCAGTGAAGAATGCAGTGCATTAATCGGAAAAGGGCTCCCTCCCAAGCTTGAAGATCTTGGAGGTTTCTTCCTGCCTTGCACTATTGGAAGCCTATTTATCAACAAGGGGATGTGTGACTTAGGAGCAAGTATAAATCTAATTCCATCTTCTTTAGTGAAAAAGCTTGGCATAGGAGAAGTGAAACCAATACAGATGTCCTTGGAATTGGTGGACCAATCAGTGGTGTATCCTAAAGGGTTGATTGAGAACCTTTTAGTTAAGGTTGACAAGTTCATCTTTCCTGCAGACTTTGTGATCTTAGATTCAACAGAGAATGAGAATGACTCCATAATACTTGGTCGACCATTTTTGGCCACTGCTAGAGCCATTGTAGATATAGAGCAGGGAGAGCTAACTCTCAGGATGCATGAAGAAAGCATCACCCTGAAAGTATTTCCAGAATCACAGAGTAATGAAGGAACAAGCAAGACAAGTAGTGACTCTCTTCCAAAGCAAGCAACCAACAATACACTAGAACAGAAAAATGAGCAGGAGCAAGAAGGAAAAGGAATTCAAAAAGAAGCCGGGATGATTAACAAACAGGAAGGTATCACAACTCAAGTCACTGTCAAGGGAGAAAGATCAACAAGAAAGAAAAAGATGAAGAACAAGAAGAAGGCTTACAAAGGGTGAAAAAATAAGAAAATCCCAACTGAAGGATTTTCCAAAGGTGACAAGGTGCAACTAGTATATCAACAGCTGGGAACAGAAGATCATTACACTGTCAACCAAGTACTCTCTGTTGAGCACATTGAAATTGAGCATCAAGGCACACAGAGAAAGCTTACAGTGAGAGGGGACAAATTGAGACACCACCAGCATCAACCGCCCTAAAGGGAGTTCAATGTCAAGCTAGTGACAATAAAAGAGCGCTTCATGGGAGGCAACCCATGATTTAAGATTTCTGTCTTTTCTTTTATCCAATAAGCTATGATTTCCTGAGCATGATTTTGAACTTTCATACTTGATAAATGCATACATTGTTTTAGAGCATAAGTCAGACTTCTAAGTTTGGTGTGCCTTAAGGCACACCCAATATTTGTTTTTCAAAAGAAGGAGTGCTATCCTTAGAACATATGCATAATCATTTTTGATGAAGCATATTACCAAACACTAAGTTTGGTGTCTGCATGCGTAACACTGTTCAGAAGATCATTTCTATTCATGGAATCAAAATCATACAGAAAGGGATCATGCATCATTATTTTTTTTTGAAATATAAAATATCAATTCAAAAACAACTTTCCTCTTTATTGCAAATCACTTGCCAACGTATATATTAATGTTCTAAAGCTAGCTGTTTTGGTTTATTTAGGAGGAAGAGATTGCGACAAATGCAAGGAGGGGCCACGGCTAGGACAAGCTAAGTGAGGAGTGGTCACATGTGCCTAGAGAAATGCGATCCTTGGGAAGCAGAATTTGCATGCATGCATCATCGAATACCTAAATGCATGCAACCAATGAGAAGAGAATCCTCGTCAAAGCCTCAACAAGGCATGCAGACCGTTCAATCCATGAACCTTCTGTATGATCAACTCAATCTCAACCTTTCATGAGCACCAACGAACTCCTTCCTCATTTATTATGGTTTTATTGGAAAGTTTGAAGAATCGGCCTATAAATAGCCGTTAGCACTAAAATGGCTTATGCATTCATTCAAACTGCTTTCACTTGTAAACCATAATCTCCTCTACTCCCAAAACTAAAGCCAACAATTCTTTTCTCTTGCACAACAAGACCGAGCATCATCCCAAACACAACACATTCTCTTTTTACTCCCATTTCTCCTTCCTTTTCACCCCAAAGCTAATGGCCTCCTCAAGTTCCAAAAGAAGACCGGGAAAGGAACCAATGGTGACCGAGCCTCCATCATATGATACAAGAAAATTTAGGTCCCAGTTCCATGAAGGAAGATATCATAGATTCATGAAGACAAAGAATGTTATCTATGAGAAGGGCCTTGAGTTGAAGGACGGGGAATACCCCATCATGAGGCAAATCACTAAAGAAAGAAGGTGGGAACTTTTATGTGCTCCTCTCGTTGACATCAGTGCAGTCATGATCAGGGAGTTCTATGCAAATGCTGTAAAAGAGAACAAAGATAATGCCCCTTACACAAGTTATGTCAGAGGAGTTGAAGTGGATTTTAGTCCAGCAGCCATCACTAGGGCCCTAAGGTTGAGAACCATAACTTATGCAGAGCCTAGCTATGAGACCAGATTGCAGATGGAAAACAATCCTGATGAGATCTTGCAAGGGTTATGTGTGGGAAATACAGACTGGGAAAGAGATTCAAAAGGAATTCCAAGCCACTGGAGGAGAATAAATCTTACTCCTGTGGCCAAGGGATGGTATGAGATAGTAAGGAGGTCTATCCTCCCTACTGGAAATGCCTCTTGGGTCACAATCAAACGAGCACTCTTAACATACTGCATCCTACATGGAGGAGAAGTCAACCTCGTACAACTCATAGCCGACAGTATTCAAGAGATGGCTAACAGCACAATTAAATCAAGTGGTCTTGGACATCCAAGTACCATCCTCAGGCTATGCAACAGAGCTAGAGTGATCTATGAAGATGAGGACACAGAAAAAGTGAAAAAGGGGAAAGGAATCACCAAGAAGAGTATGGAAGGAATGAATGAAGAAGATGATCAAGAGGGGGTGGTAGCTCCCAGACAAAGGAGATCACAAAGAGAGGAAGGACGAAATCAAGCTCATGGTGCCATAGACATGAGCCAGCTACAAAAAACAATTGAAGAGTAATCTCAGCAACTCATGCAAGCTCAACAAGAGCAAAATCAAGGGCGCCAAGAGCAATATCTAGAGCCCCATCCAGACTTTAGGGAGCAATATTTAAGGGATAAAGAGGAACGAGAAGCTTGGCAGCATCAAATGGAGGAGAAGCAAGAGAGATGGCAACAACAAATGATGACTCAGCAGCAAGAATTTCAAGCACAGATTCTTGAAGGACAAAAAGAGCAATACAAAGAATTCAAGGAATCATATGATAAGCTGTATTTTAGTCAAGCTAAAGCAGGGGAATATAGTCACAACCTGTATCAATGGAAGAATATTCATCACACTATGGAAGAAATTAGATATGTGCAAAGAATGGAGAGTGATGAAAACATACAAGCAAGGTTGGAGTATTTGACCCACAATTTGCCAACACTCAATCCACAGATCAAGCCATTTGAGCAATGCCCTGAATTTGAAGCCAAGCAAAAAGCAAGATCTCATCATTACACGGAGTTAACACTTAATAGATTGGAAGAAGTTGGACTCTCAGGGCTCTTAGATTCTGTCTGGGATAGAAGATGCCCTGGTGAAGAAGTCCGAGACTACTCCAAGCTAGGGAAGAGAAAGAAGAAAAAGGGAGAATCAAGCAGCAGCCACAATCATTAGAAGGTGGCAAAGTTCTTTCATACTTCTTCCTTCATACCCTTAATAAGGAGATGCATGTCTGAAACATGATATGCCTCTATTGTTTAATTCTTTTACTTTATGCATTTTTTTTATTTTTCTTTGTCACTTAATAAATAGCTAGAGAAATGCTAATTCTGAATTTTGCTTGTCATCCATCACCTAGCTGAATTTTGTTTTGTTTCCCATATGCTTGAATAAAAGAGAATTGTTTGAATTAGAAAGTAAATATCCAATGTTGCATAAGTTAGAATGGAAGTTAATGGTGGTGTATGTGTTTGATTAAATGCATAACTCATGAAATAATTGCTGCATAGTATCATTTTCATTGAAGTGTGAGCTAGCTTGCTGTTATAAAAGTTCCTATCAATAAAGAAAAAAAAAGCCCTTGAGAACAAAAAACAATGAAACAGAAAGAAAAGGAAGAAGAAAAAGACGATGTGGCAAGAAAAACAAAGAATAAAGGTTGGACACCAATAGCTTGGACCCTAGGACACATGCCTGTGGTGTTCTTGTACTAGGATATGCTTGGATAAGTAAATTCTGAGGGGTATTTCAAAACCCGGTCACTTAGATCAACTGATTTGGGATGGCCAATTGAAAGTCCACAATAAAGAGCAACCTAGATACAGAACATTTAGTTATCCAAAGAAATGCTGGGCATCAATGATCCTAGGAGGAAATAGTGAGTCATGTGTCTGTGGTGGAAAGATGTTGAGTAAAAATAAAGCCAAAGGCTACTACTGCAACATTAGACACCAAGCCTCCAAAAGAATAATAAGCTTGTTAAGTAACATGAAAAAAAAAAAAAGAAAAGTTAGCAAGGAAGCAAAGAAAGAATAGACATTATAACAGCAAGTTTAGTAAGCCTTTGAGAAAAATGTATATTATGTAACAGCAACAATAATTGAGTTATCATTGTCTGCATAAAAACTCCATGAATCAAGTTCTGCTATATGCCTAATAAGGATATGTGTTCTTTTCTTGTTCATTTCATTTTCTCTTAATTTTGATGCTTGCTTGGGGACAAGCAAGATTTAAGTTTGGTGTTGTGATGACAAGTCATCATATACCCATTTTTCAAGCTAATTTCACTTGTTTTATTAGTCTTTATGCACTTTCTTGCATCCTAAGTAAGTGATTTGGAATGAAAATGCATAACTTCTTTAAATCAAGCAACTACCATTAAGTTGATGCTAACTCATGAGGTTTAAGCTAAATTTAATTGATTTTTAATTGATTTATAAGCCTTGTGAATTTAGTGATACTTTGAGTGGTTGTTTTGATTATTTAAAGGTGAAGAAAAGAAGAAAAGAGAAAGCGTGGCTTAAGAAAACGTGGCCCAAGAGAGAAGAAGTGTGGCGCATAGAAGGAGGAAGCAAACATTGCCCTCCACAAGGGCACACTGCCCTCCAGGAGGGCAACATAATGAAACAAGCTTTGAAAAGCAACACTTCCCTGCCCACAACAAGGGCAGAGCACAATTTGATGCCAAGGACCAAAGGGAACAAAAATTCTGCCCTGTCCTCCTCAAGAGCAATATCGGGCTCCAATCAAGAATAATTCAAACGAAATTGCTTCCTAGTGCTTCCTATGGGTTTCGAACCCAAGGACAAGGAGGGAAGGAGTAGCGTTCAAACAAAAAGAAAACAAGCTTGCTTTCATTCTCCATGAATCGAACGCGGCACCATGAGGAAGTAAGGAACTAGGCGTGACTTTGGTGCCAAGAAAACCAAGGAAAAGAAGCAGCGTGTGCCTCCACCAAGTTTCGAACTTGGAACTTCACTTTTGGAAACATTGCCCTGCCCTCCGCGAGGGCAGGGCAGCATTTTGTGGTGCACAGCCAGCGCACCAGATTGGCACGCACCAAGGACTCTCGGCAGCAGCAGCACGCACGAGCAGCAGAATCTGGCGCACCAAAAAACTCTGCCCTGCCCTCCACAAGGGCAGGGCAGCATCCTGTAGCATCACACACCAAGCATGCACGCACAAGGGCCGCGCGCACCATTTTCTGCCCTGCCCTCCACAAAGGCAGGGCAGCCTCCTGGAAGCCAATTTTTCATGGGCTAAAAATTGAATTAAAAATCCAATTTAATTCATTTCTTCACCAAATCAAAAGCCCATCCAAATCCCAAGATCCAAGAATAGAAAGTGTATAAATAGGAGATAGTTTGATGTAATTAGGACCTTTCTTTTGAGCTTTGAATCTTTTCTTTTATTTTTGACTTACTGAACCTTCTCTTGGAGACTGCACTGAGAGCTAGGCACGGAGATTTCAGAGAATTGGGGAGGAGAATTGATCTCTCTTCTTCCTCGTTCTTGCTTGAACATTTTTACTTTTCTTGTTTGAGTCTTGGGTGTGAAGAATTGAGGAATTTTTGTCTCAATCTCCATTCAAGATCTCTTTAATTTCTCTTCTGCATAATTGAGTTCAATTAAATTTCCTTTACTGCTTCTTCTTTAATTTCTTGTTAATTGCTTTGTGAACTTGGATCTAGGAAGGCAATTGAGATCTAGACTTTGCTATCTAGTCTCTGGAGTGATGACATGTCATCATATACCCATTTTCTATGCTTTTTCATACAAGAAATTGATGATTTGTGCATAAATATTGAATGCTTTTTGTACTTAAATGATATATTTTCTTGATATTTTAATTTTATAAATCTTGTAGGAAATAAGAAGAAAAAGAAGCAAAGAAGCACAAAAAAAGGAGAAAAAAAGAGCTTTGGGGTACACTTTGGAGCCTTAGGCCACGCTTTTAAAAGCGTGGCCCATGACCAAATCAAGGAAGAAAACACCCAGCACGCACACTGCCCTGCCCTTGCCAAGGGCAGGGCAGAATCATAATGAAGCAAAGTGAGGATGAAGCAAATTTTGGCTAAGTTAAAATCTGGGCGCTCACAGCATGACCATGCCTACTTCAAAGGGCTATAACTTGAGCTACAGACGTCCGATTGATGTGCTTCCAGTTGCGTTGGAAAGCTGACATTCAGAGCTTTCCAACGATATATAGCAATCCATATTTGGCGTACAATTGAGGCAGGAACGAAAGGCATCTTTAAGGGCCATGAGGAAGCAAGAAACTAGGCCTTGGTGCCAAGAAAGCCAAGGAAAAGGAGTAGCGTGTGCATCCACCAAGTTTCGAACTTGGAACTTCATCTTTTGGAAACACTGCCCTGCCCTCCGCGAGGGCAGGGCAGCATTTTGTTGGTGCACAACTCTGGCGCACCAAGAAGTGAATCTGGCGCACCAAATCACTACCCTGGCAGCACCAGCGCGCACCACACATGATCCTGGCAGCACCATATTTTTCTGCCCTGCCCTCTGCGAGGGCAGGGCAGCATCTTGTGCACCAAGACTCAATTCTGGCGCATCACAGCTTGCATCTGGCAGCACCAAGCACGCACCGTGGCACAATTCTGGTGCACCAAAAATTTCTGTCCTGCCCTCCGCGAGGGCAGGGCAGCATCCTGCAGCATCAACTCGTGCACCACGCTCGCACCAAGGCCGCACTCATCAAATCCTGCCCTGCCCTCCACAAGGGCAGGGCAGCCTCCTGGAAGCAATTTTCCTTCATGGGCTGAAATTGAATTAAAAACCCAATTTAATTCATTTCTTCACCAAATCAAAAGCCCATCCAAACCCCAAAATCCAAGAATAGAAAGTGTATAAATAGGAGCTAGTTTTATGTAATTGAGGGCTGGAGACTTTATTTTTGAATTTTCCTTTCTACTTGCATTTTAATTTTGAACTTTGGAATTTCTTAGAGAATTAGGAAGGAGAATTGATCTCTCTTCCTCCTGGTTCCTTCTTGAGCACTCTTTACTTTTCTTGCTTTGGATCTTGGGTGAAGAATTGAAGAACTTCTGTTTCAATCTCACCTTGAGATCTCTTCTTTAATTTTCTGCATAATTGAATTTTACTTTCTGTTCACTTCTTCTTCTGCAATTTCTGCAATTTGCTTTCTTTTACTTCTTCTGCAATTGTTCTTGTTGGATCAAGGAAGGATTTGAGATCTAGACTTGTTATCTAGTCTCCTCCAATCCTGAGATCTTCAACATTCTTTTAAATTGCTGCAAATTAAGCACTGCTTTTCTGTTTAGAATTCTTCAAGCAATTTCCATTTTCTGTTTAGATCTGTTGCATGATTTTGCACCTTTTACTTCTCTGTTTGATTGCTATTTACACTTTCCTGTTGAATTTTAATTTTCAGCACCCAACCCCCTTTACTTTTCATGCAATTTACATTTCTTGCAATTTAAGTTTTAGCTATTTTACTTTCTTGCACTTTAAGTTTTATGTAATTTTAATTTCTGCAACTTTAAATTTCCTGTCATTTACAATTCTGTTGGCTACATTTCATCCAATATCCCTTCAATGTTAGCTTGACTAAACTAATCACCCACTAAAATTGCTTGATCCATCAATCCCTGTGGGATCGACCTCACTCTTGTGAGTTATTATTACTTGATGCGACCCGGTACACTTGCCGGTTGGATTTGTGTGTTGGAAATTTGGTTTTCTGCAAAAACACCATCATGGAGCCCTGAGATCTCATTTTCCTTTCGGTTCTTCTGTGAACCCCTGCTTGCAATTTAATTTCATTTCCTGTTTGAATTCTAGTTACTTCCAATTCATCTTCTACTTTATTAATTGTTGCAATTGAATTTTCCTTGCTTAAATTCTGAATTCCCAGTCCTCAACTCCCTTTTTCCATTCAAGCAATTTATATTTCTTGCACTTTAAGTTACTGCAATTTACATTTCTTGCACTTTAAGTTTCAGTCATTTAATTTCTTGCTCTTTAAGATTCAGCATCTTTACTTTCAGTTCTCTTTAATTCCTGCAATTCATCCCTCTCCCTTTACATTTCCTGCTATTTACTTACTGTTGGATACAAAATCACTCAACCAATATTTGATTCACTTGACTAAATTAACCACTAAACTAAAATTGCTCAATCCTTCAATCCCTGTGGGATCGAGCTCACTCCCGTGAGTTTTATTACTTGATGCGACCTGGTACACTTGCCGGTGAGTTTTGTGTTGGATCGTTTTCCATACATCACCAGCAGCTGAAGCTAGCCAGGCAGTCGAGCCCCTTGACAGGATAGCAGAGGATCCCACTGATGACAAGTCATCATATACCCATTTTTCAAGCTAATTTCACTTGTTTTGTTAACATTTATGCACTTTCTTGCATCCTAAGTAAGTGATTTGGAGTGAAAATGCATAACTTCTCTAAATCAAGCAACCACCATGAAATTAATGTTAATCCATGAGGTTTGAGCTAATTTTAATTGAATTTTAATTGATTTATAAGCCTCTTGAATTTAGTGATACTTGGAGTGGTTGTTTTGGTTTATTATAGGTGAAGAAAAGAAAAGAAAAGGAAAAGCGTGGCCTAAGAAGTGTAGCCTAAGGAAGGGAAAGCGTGGCCGAAGCAATAAGAAGCGTGCCGCATGCAAAGGAGGAGGCAACATTGCCCTCCACAAGGGCACACTGCCCTCTAGGAGGGCAACATAAGAAGAACCAAGAAGAGAAGGCAACTCTGCCCTGCCCACTACAAGGGCAGAGCACAAAATGTGCCTTGAGACCAAGAGGAAGAGAACCTTGCCCTGCCCTTGTGGAGGGCAGAATCGGGCTCTCCAAGGAAGAAATTCAAGGGAAAAATGTCACCCATGCATGCTACAAGGATCGAACAAGGAACCATGAGGAAGCCAAGAACTAAGGTTGATTGCCGTGCCAAGAAGCCAAGGAAATTAATTGAATTTGTGCCCCAGCCGTGTTTCGAACACGGGACGTGGAAGAGGGAACTCTGCCCTGCCCTTGGCGCGGGCAGGGCAGCATTTGGATTGGCGCACGATCTTGGCGCACCACACACAAATCTGGCGCACCAAATCCTCTCCTGGCAGCACCAGCGCGCACCACAATCCTCTCCTGGCAGCACCAATTTTTTCTGCCCTGCCCTCTGCGAGGGCAGGGCAGCATCCTATGCACCAAGCTCAATTCTGGCGCACCAACTTTGGATTCTGGCAGCACCATGACACGTTCTGGCAGCACCAAGACAAATCTGGCGCACCAACTTTTCCTGCCCTGCCCTTGGCACGGGCAGGGCAGCGTTCCACGCATCAGGGCGCACCAAACTCGCACAAGGCCGCACCAGCCGCACCACGGACGCACCACCATGCACCAATTTTCTGCCCTGCCCTCCACAAGGGCAGGGCAGCCTCCTGGGAGTGACTTTTCATGGGCCAAAATTCAAATTAAAAATCCATTTGAATTCATTTCTTCACCAAATCAAAAGCCCATCCAAATCCCAAAATCCAAGAATAGAAAGTGTATAAATAGAAGCTAGTTTGATGTAATTGGGGGCTTTTTACACTTTTTACCACTTTGATTTTTACCTTTACTTGTGAATTCTACTTTCACCTTACTTTTGAACTTTTACCTTTTGATTTACTTTTGGCTTAGCCTTTGAATTTGCATTTTCTTTGAGCTTTCTTGAGAGACTTGACCGAGCACTAAGAGGATCAAGGGAGAATTGACTGATCTCCTTCCTCATTCTTACTTGGGCAATTCTACTCTTCTGTTTCTGAGTTTTGGGTGTGTGAAATTGAGGAAATTCTGTCTCAATTCCCATTCAAACTCTTCTCATTTTGTTTTCTGCATAATTCAATTTTATTTCTGTTCTTCTATTGCTTCTTCTTTAATTTTCTGTCAATTGCTTAGATAATTCAGATCTGGGAAGGAAATTGGGTTTTAGGCTCTGCTACCTAAGCCCTTGAGTCCTAAGATCAAAATTCACTTGGGTTCTTCTGTGAACCTTGCTGCACTTTACTTTAATTTCTGTTTAAGCTTTCATTGCTTCTAATTCAATTCCTGTTCTGTTAATTGTGTCAATTTACTTCTTCTTTGTTTAGATCCTGCAATCCCATTCCTCAATTCCCTTTTATATTCAAGCCATTTATCTTTCTTGCCATTTAAGTTACTGTAGTTTATGTTTCTTGCACTTTAAGTTTCAGTCATTTATTTTCTTGTTCTTTAAGTTTCTGCAAATTTACTTTCCTGTTCTTTAATTTACTGCACTTCTCCCTTCCCCCTTTACATTTACTGTCATTTACTTCTTGTTAAACACAAATCACTCAACCAAAACTTGATTCGCTTGACTAAATCAACCACTAAACTAAAATTGCTCAATCCTTCAATCCCTGTGGGATCGACCTCACTCATGTGAGTTATTATTACTTGATGCGACCCGATACACTTGCCGGTGAGTTTTGTGTTGGATTGTTTTCCACACATCAAGTTTTTGGCGCCGTTGCCGGGGATTGAAATAGATTGACAATGATTAAGTGAAGTGGAGGTCTAGATTAAGCATTTTTTTTTCTTTTTAACTAAGCACATTAACTGTTTGACACATTGTGTCACCTAACCCTCTAACCACATTCTAGCATTAGAATGTCCATGTTTCATTTGGTTTGTTTGTGATTCTTGCAAGTCATGGAGGCTGAGGTGCGTGAAGAGGGAGTGAGCAACAATACCCAGCCTGCAAGAAGGGTGTTGGCCTCTTACACTATCCCCAATGCAAGAAACTGCGGGAGTAGCATACTCACTCCCAATGTTCATGCAAATAATTTTGAGTTGAAGCCTAAACTTATCACTCTGGTGCAGAACAATTGCTCCTATGGAGGAAGTCCACTTGAAGATCCAAACCAACACTTATCCATCTTCCTCAGGATTTGTGAAACTGTCAAAACAAGTGGTGTGCATCCAGACATCTACAAGCTACTGCTGTTTCCATTCTCTCTGAAGGGTAAGGCTACTCAATGGCTAGAGACATTTCCCAAAGAAAGCATCAATAATTGGGAAGACTTAGTGAGCAAATTCCTAGCCAAGTTCTATCCTCTCCAAAGGGTTATCAAGCTGAAAACAGAGGTGCAAACATTCATTCAAATGGATGGAGAGTCGTTGTATGATGCCTGGGAGAGATACAAGGCTTTAATCAGGAAATATCCCCCAGAAATGTTTAGTGAGTGGGATAGACTCCAAAACTTCTATGAAGGATTGACCCAGAAAGCTCAAGAAGCATTAGATCATTCAGCAGGAGGCTCATTGCAGCTAATGAAGACAGCAGAGGAAGCCCAAAACCTCATAGAGATGGTGGCAAACAATCAATATTTCTTTGCTCATCAAAGACAACGCCAACCAGCCCAGAGAAGGGATGTGCTGGAGCTTGAAGGTGTTGACGTTCTCTTGGCACAAAACAAACAGATGCATCAACAACTTCAGCAACAAATAGAAATGATGGCCAAGAAAATTGATGGACTGCAAGGTGTTGCAGTAAACACACAACGCCAACCTCAAACCTCACATGGGTGGAATCAATCTGAAGAAAGTTTTGGGACATTCAATTTTGAGCAACAAAGCCCTGAGCAGGTGCAATGCATGAACAACACTTCAAGTTCATTTCAACACAATTTTCATGGTGATGCGCACAAGACACCCTGGAAGACTCATTCTAATTCAAGGTGGGGTGAGCATCAAAATCAAGGACAAAGAGACTTCAACTCTGGCAGCCTCAGTAACACAAGCAACCATAACCATCCATCCAATAATACTAACCAATTCAAAAATTCACAAAACACATATCACCAACCCCATAATAACTCACAAAACCATCAGAATAACTTTTCCACATCCTCATCCCACCCACAAAGTACCCCCACAATTAATTCAAACAACTTCCAACAACAACCATCTCATTTCACACAACCACAACCAAATTCAGACTCTCAAAGAATCTCAAGTCTAGAGAAAATGATGGAGAAACTCATGAAAAATCAAGAGATGGCAAGACAAGATCAGGAAGCTGCAAGGAAAGATCAGACCCTGGCATTCAAAAACCAAGAAACCTCAATTAGAAACCTTGAGAGACACATGGGGCAAATGGCTAAGCAAATTTCAGAAATGGATGAGAAGAGAGCAAATGCCTTCCCCAATGTCACTGAAGAACACCCAAGGGACAAAGGAAAAGCCATAAAATGGGAGGAGTGCAAAGCAATCACAGTGGGAAGTGAGAAGACTATGAAGAAGGAAGCCATCAATCAGGACAAACACAACAGAGAAGTTCCACAAGAAGAGACAGAAGGGAAAAGTAAAGAGGATCTAGAAACCAAAAATGCAAAAATTTCTAAGGGATACAAGAACACCCTTGAATCACAACTACAAGAGAAGCGGGAAGGAGTGAATCCTTGTGTCCCCAAACTTCCATATCCTCAAAGGTTTAAAAAAGAAAATGAGGATAAGCAATACTCAAAATTCCTAGACATATTCAAGACACTTAGCATCAATATTCCTTTCTTGGAAGCACTTGAACAGATGCCACTATATGCCAAATTCATGAAGGAAGTGCTGACAAAGAAAAGATCCCTGAAGGAAGGACAGATTGTTGAGATGACAAAGGAATGTAGTGCTATCCTCCAAAGAGAGTTGCCAGAGAAGAAAGATGATCCTGGGAGTTTTTACACACCTTGCACCATAGGGGACATAACAATTGAGAAGTCATTCTGTGACCTTGGTGCAAGCATAAACTTGATGCCTTTGTCTCTAATGAGAAAACTCCGAATTTGTGAGCTGAAATCCACTCGAATACTCCTACAAATGGCTGACAAATCCATCCAGCAAGCACTTGGAGTTGTAGAGAATGTACTGGTAAAGGTGGGGAAATTCCTTCTCCCAGCTGATTTTATCATCCTGGATATGGAGGAGGACCCTAACACTCCCATCATTCTGGGGAGGCCTTTCCTGGCTACAGGCAGAGCATTGATAGATGTTGAAAAAGGAGAATTGTTGTTGAGAGTGCATGATGAGCACCTAGCATTCCATGTTTTTAAAACCCTGCATGAACCCACTCAAGAAGAAGACTATACAGAGGATAAAGGCAGGGATCATAGCTTGAAAGAGGCATTCAATGAGTTAACTCCAAGACTTCCAAATCCATGCTTCAAAGAAGTAGAGATGGTGCAACAGACCAAAGAAATCAAGGAGGAACTAGATCCAAAACCCCCAGATGGGAGCCTCAACACTCCAGATAAAGAAACACCAAGGCATGAATTATCTCCTGAGAAAGAAGAAAAGAAGAAGAGGCCAAAAGGGTGGAGAAATAAGAAAATTCCCACTGAAGGCTTCTCACCAGGGGATAAAGTGATGTTAAACACCCAACCAATGAAGGTGTCTCCACAATCATCTGAGTGCTATACTGTGAACCGGATCCTTTCACTTGAACACCTAGAGATCATCAAAGAGGAGACTGGAAGGAAGTCCACAGTAAGAGGAGAAAAGCTGAGGCACTATGATTTTCACCCCCCATGATCAAAGAGTAAGATGTCAAGCTAGTGACAATAAAAGAGCGCTTGTTGGGAGGCAACCCAACCTGAGGTAGTTTTCTTTTTATAGTTTTTTTTTTCAATAAAAATGTTGAATAATTGATATGCATTGCAAGGAGCTATGTTTGGTGTTGCACACCAAAACAATTTAAGGGAGAATGAAAGATTCTAAGTTTGGTGTTCCACCAAAAATATCATTTAAAAACACATTCTCACCTCTTGCATGATGCTAGCACCAAGCAACCAAACACATTATTCGACTGTTTAATTGCTTTCTAGCTTTAATTTCATTAACCTTTAGCAAAGACACAAGGTTTCACATATGGTTAAAATTGTTGCATAAGAGGCAGTGGCAAACAATTAAGTTTGGTGTCCCCACACCAAAATCAATCCAGGAACCACACTCAGTTTATGCATACTAACCATATAATTAAGGGCTTGAGAAGCAAGCAACTTTGAGAATTATGCAGGACATGAGTCAACAATTGAAGACATTATGCATCTTAACTCAAAGAGAACACAACAGAAGGAAGAATCAAAGGGCTGCAACTTCAAAGGTTGCATCTAAACTTAATCCTTGCTGCTGTGAAATGTTTTGAATCTGGAAACCATTGTATGACTTGCTAAAGTGTTTATCTAGTTGCAAGTGAAATTGTTTGTTAAAAATGCTAAATCTGCATAATGCTTGTTATCGATCACTTAGCTTTAAATTTTGTTTTGTTTCCCATATGCTTAAATAAAAGAGATTTGTGTGAATTGAAAAGTGAAATATCCAATGTTGCGTAAGTAAGAATGGAAGTTAGTGGTGGTATATGTGTTTGATTAAATGCATAACTCATGAAATAATTGTTGCATAATATCATTCTCATTCAAGTGTGAGTTAGCTTGCTGTTACAAAGACTCTTATCAATAATGAAAAAGCCCTTGGTAACGAAAACAGAAAGAAAAGGAAGAAGAAAAAGCCAAAATGGCAAGAAAAACAAAGAATAAAGGTTGGACACCAATAGCTTGGACCCTAGGACATATGCCTGTGGTGTTCTTGTACTAAGATATGCTTGGATGAGTAAATTCTAAGGGGTATTTTAAAACCCGGTCACTTAGATCAACTGATTTGGGATGGCCAATTGAAAATCCACAATAAAGAGCAACTTAGATACAGAACATTTAGTTATCCAAAGAGATGCTGGGCATCAATGATCCTAGGAAGAATTAATGAGCCATGTGTCTGTGGTGGAAAGATGTTGAGCAAAAAGAAAAGAAAATAAAGCCAAAGGCTATGCTGCAGCATTTGACACCAAACCTCTAAAAAATAATAAGCTTGTTAAGCATTATAAGCCAAGAAAAGTTAGCAAGGGAGGAATCAAAAAGTGAGTCTTATAACAGCAAGTTTAGCAAACCTTTGATGCAAAATGTATATCATGTAACAAGAACAATAACTTGAGTTATCATTGTCTGCATAAATGCCCCATAGATCAAGTTCTGCTATCTGCATAATAAGGATAAGTATCCTTTTCTTATTCATTCCATTTACTCTTAGTTTTGATGCTTGCTTGGGGACAAGCAAGGTTTAAGTTTGGTGTTGTGATGACAAGTCATCATATACCCATTTTTCAAGCTAATTTCACTTGTTTTGTTAACATTTATGCACTTTCTTGCATCCTAAGTAAGTGATTTGGAGTGAAAATGCATAACTTCTCTAAATCAAGCAACCACCATGAAATTAATGTTAATCCATGAGGTTTGAGCTAATTTTAATTGAATTTTAATTGATTTATAAGCCTCTTGAATTTAGTGATACTTGGAGTGGTTGTTTTGGTTTATTATAGGTGAAGAAAAGAAAAGAAAAGGAAAAGCGTGGCCTAAGAAGTGTAGCCTAAGGAAGGGAAAGCGTGGCCGAAGCAATAAGAAGCGTGCCGCATGCAAAGGGGGAGGCAACATTGCCCTCCACAAGGGCACACTGCCCTCTAGGAGGGCAACATAAGAAGAACCAAGAAGAGAAGGCAACTCTGCCCTGCCCACTACAAGGGCAGAGCACAAAATGTGCCTTGAGACCAAGAGGAAGAGAACCTTGCCCTGCCCTTGTGGAGGGCAGAATCGGGCTCTCCAAGGAAGAAATTCAAGGGAAAAATGTCACCCATGCATGCTACAAGGATCGAACAAGGAACCATGAGGAAGCCAAGAACTAAGGTTGATTGCCGTGCCAAGAAGCCAAGGAAATTAATTGAATTTGTGCCCCAGCCGTGTTTCGAACACGGGACGTGGAAGAGGGAACTCTGCCCTGCCCTTGGCGCGGGCAGGGCAGCATTTGGATTGGCGCACGATCTTGGCGCACCACACACAAATCTGGCGCACCAAATCCTCTCCTGGCAGCACCAGCGCGCACCACAATCCTCTCCTGGCAGCACCAATTTTTTCTGCCCTGCCCTCTGCGAGGGCAGGGCAGCATCCTATGCACCAAGCTCAATTCTGGCGCACCAACTTTGGATTCTGGCAGCACCATGACATGTTCTGGCAGCACCAAGACAAATCTGGCGCACCAACTTTTCCTGCCCTGCCCTTGGCGTGGGCAGGGCAGCGTTCCACGCATCAGGGCGCACCAAACTCGCACAAGGCCGCACCAGCCGCACCACGGACGCACCACCATGCACCAATTTTCTGCCCTGCCCTCCACAAGGGCAGGGCAGCCTCCTGGGAGTGACTTTTCATGGGCCAAAATTCAAATTAAAAATCCATTTGAATTCATTTCTTCACCAAATCAAAAGCCCATCCAAATCCCAAAATCCAAGAATAGAAAGTGTATAAATAGAAGCTAGTTTGATGTAATCGGGGGCTTTTTACACTTTTTACCACTTTGATTTTTACCTTTACTTGTGAATTCTACTTTCACCTTACTTTTGAACTTTTACCTTTTGATTTACTTTTGGCTTAGCCTTTGAATTTGCATTTTCTTTGAGCTTTCTTGAGAGACTTGACCGAGCACTAAGAGGATCAAGGGAGAATTGACTGATCTCCTTCCTCATTCTTACTTGGGCAATTCTACTCTTCTGTTTCTGAGTTTTGGGTGTGTGAAATTGAGGAAATTCTGTCTCAATTCCCATTCAAACTCTTCTCATTTTGTTTTCTGCATAATTCAATTTTATTTCTGTTCTTCTATTGCTTCTTCTTTAATTTTCTGTCAATTGCTTAGATAATTCAGATCTGGGAAGGAAATTGGGTTTTAGGCTCTGCTACCTAAGCCCTTGAGTCCTGAGATCGAAATTCACTTGGGTTCTTCTGTGAACCTTGCTGCACTTTACTTTAATTTCTGTTTAAGCTTTCATTGCTTCTAATTCAATTCCTGTTCTGTTAATTGTGTCAATTTACTTCTTCTTTATTTAGATCCTACAATCCCATTCCTCAATTCCCTTTTATATTCAAGCCATTTATCTTTCTTGCCATTTAAGTTACTGTGGTTTATGTTTCTTGCACTTTAAGTTTCAGTCATTTATTTTCTTGTTCTTTAAGTTTCTGCAAATTTACTTTCCTGTTCTTTAATTTACTGCACTTCTCCCTTCCCCCTTTACATTTACTGTCATTTACTTCTTGTTAAACACAAATCACTCAACCAAAACTTGATTCGCTTGACTAAATCAACCACTAAACTAAAATTGCTCAATCCTTCAATCCCTGTGGGATCGACCTCACTCATGTGAGTTATTATTACTTGATGCGACCCGGTACACTTGCCGGTGAGTTTTGTGTTGGATCGTTTTCCACACATCACCCACGGTTGAGGAGGCAGTAGATTAGAGAGTTAAGGAGCCGGCAGCTGGAGCCGAGCAGACACTACAGATGGCAGCAGAACTAGCTAACTAGGTAATTGAGGAGCCGGCATCTGAGGCCACCGCAGAGTCCTCCTGAGCCATAATTATATATCAGTATCATCACCACCCATATCAGCATCATTTGGGGTTAACTAAGCGAGACTAAATCATGATAATTACCATAGTTGTGGTTATGGAAATGATAGGATTCCTTGGATTCTCATGTCCCAAGTCAAGGCTTTTTACGCATTTATGTTATTTTCACTAGTTTTGATCTTACTTTCTTTTTACTTACTTCAATATCAATTTTGATCATTCCTTAGTTCTTTTATTGCCTAGTTCTTTTAATCTTTCATTCTTTGATTTCAAAACCCCTTTGTCCTCACAATTGAAAGTGTAACACTTCAATTGCATTCCAAGGGAGAACGACCCGAGGTTGTATGACTCTTGCTTTATATTTGATTCGAAATTAAACTTTGATGATTGGGATTTAATTGCCGGTTTGGATTATACTCACAACGGAATTATTTTTATCTAATTTATGAACTGGTGCAAATCCTAACACATCAATCGGGTTTTACATCCTACCCTCCTAACAGAAATTTTTGTCCTTGAAAATTCGCAATCAAATCTTCATATAAGCTCTCTCATATTCAACCAACCTCTTACCATTTTTTTACGATTCTTCAAAATCAATTCTAACACCCTATTCCTGATTCCAGCTTAAGCTATTTTTATCCGTTATACACTTAGCTTCTTATATGTTTGTCTCAATAACTAACCAAATGTTATGTTCATCTCACCCTTCATAAAACTTTCTGGGCTAAAACTACCGATTGTTATTATAATTTAAGATTTCTAAACTCTTCAAGTTCTTTCAGAATTCTGGTAGAACCTCCCTTATAAATTTGGGTTTATCGCCCTTTATGGTTTCCCTAAAACTAATCTTAGTACAACATCAGCATTTCAATTTAATATTTACCAAAGTCGTCCTTAAATCCAACCATTATACATTTCAATCTAAATCCAAGGTCATCATGATCAAATCGTAATACTTATCTCTCAAACATGACAATTAGTACTCACTTATCACCTAAATATAATTACACACCCACAATCATTTCTGTATCCACTCCAGAATTAGTCAAAGTTCACAGCCACAATCAAATTCAATTATCTGAGAATTATTACTTGCATTAACCCACTAAACCCTTCGAGTATTTCAAGCTTAAGATATCTTAGTCAACTTTACACCTCCTATACGTAACCATCCTGTGTTACTGCTTCCGCTGCGTCACTCTGATTATTAACCACCAAGAATCCAATCATGAATCCATGTCATATTCATCGATCAAATCACAAAACCTAGGCCCACTTCTAAGCTTTCTCAACCTGACAGAAATAATTCTTACGCTCATCGTGAGACTCAATCACATCCTCTTAAAAATCCTTGATATCCATACTCACATTACCTAATTGTTCAAAACCCATAATATCTGCTGCCTAACAATTTTTCATCCTCCAATTTCTACACAAGTGCTCGATTTTTATAAACTTTCATTCCCATTCAAATCCAACTATACCAATGTTAATTACAAGCCCCTTCTGCTCTAAATCATTAGATTTCAATCAATTCAATCCTAATTAAACAAATTGTTCAAACAAGTATTCACCTCTAAGTATTTCACCCAACAATCCAAAATCAACACACTAATCTCACAAATACCAATTGGTGCACGAATCCCCACACTTTCGTACAACTGTACCAATAAGTGCACTTGGTCGTCCAAGTAATACCTGAGCAACTCAGGGTCGATCCTGTGAGGATTGTGGTTTGAAGCAAGGTATGGTTATGTTGCAGGTCTTAGTCAAGCAAATCAGAGGTTAATAGATAAATATTTATGAGATCTAAACTAAGTTGGCATGTAAATAAAGAAAAAGGGTAATCAGTAATAGGAATATAGTTGAGTATTAGAGTTGCTTTGTCTTTTTGAATTAACTCTGGTATTACTGTCTTCTTTGCTTGTGAGTGATTTCTTCAATGGCAGGTTGTATGAGATTAATGCCATAAGCCGGGGTCATTGATCTCCTCTGCTCCAGATTGAACGTCATTGGCCGTGGTCATCCAATCTAACAAAGGGTAAAGCTCTAGCAGTTTATTCTCTTGACAATCATACTCAAAACGCCACAGACAAGGTCGAATCTTCTGGATCAGAGAATGCTGCTTCTTTTGGTTCTAGCCTATACCACAGAGACCCTAATCTCCCCAAAAATTGGCTGAACTTGTGTGTTGAGAAGTCTCCAATAAAGTCATGGATTAGCCGTCTGAGAGATGTATAAACATAGTTGTTGGCTCGCTCTTTCCAGTCACGTATTCACAAGAACCCAAGTAGACGCGGGTGTTTGTCAGGCACGTTTGTCTTAGTATGATGAATAGATCTGATTGTTACTGATCATCTTATTCACCATGTTGAAGAACGAATATACATCTTAGAAGAAATCAAACACAGATCGAAGAAGAAATAGTAATACTTTTATTAGTTCATAGGACTCAGCAAGGCTCCTCTCCTCAACCTAGGAGGTTTAGAAACTCATACTAAAAGGAAAATACAATGTAGAACTCGAAAATAATGTCTAAAGTATGCAGCTTCTGCTTGGGGAATGAAAAATACACTTTAAATACTAAATAGATGACTAGTAAGGGTAAAATAGTCTATTTAGTGTTAAAGTCCACTTTTGAGGCCCACTTGGTGAGTGTTTGGTCTGAGCTTTGATGAGATCCACGTGCTATGAGGTCTCTAGGGCGTGAAACACTGGCAAGGGGGTCCTCTCTGGGCGTTTGGACGTTGGTCTCTACTCTTTTGGCACTGGACGCCTGGAAGGGGGCAGGAAGCTGGCATTAGACGCCAGTTTTAGGCCATCTAATCCGAAGCAAAGTATAGACTATTATACATTGTTGGAAAGCTCTGGAAGTCAACTTTCTATGGCCATTGAGAACCTTCATTTGGACTTCTGTAACTCTAGAAAAGCTCTTCCGAATGCAAGGAGGTCAGATCTGGACAGCATCTGTAGTGCTTTCTCTGTCTCTGAATTAGACTTTTGCTCCAGCTCCTCAATTTCAGCCAAAAAATACATGAAATTGTCCAAAAATACACAAACTCAAAGTACAATCCAAAAATGTGAATTTACACTAAAACCTATAAAAAATTAATAAAAACTAAACAAAATATACTAAAAACTATATGAAAATGATGCCAAAAATGTATAAAATATCTACTCATCACAACACCAAACTTAAATTGTTGCTTGTCCCCAAGCAACCAAAAACATAGTAGGATAGAAAAGAAAATTAAGATACAATAAATCTCTAAGTCTTCAATGTAGCTTAGTTACAATTAGATGAGCGGGACATAGTAGCTTTTTGCTTCTGAATAATTTTGGCTTCTCACTATCCATTGAAACTTAGAATGGTTGGCATCAGGAACTTAGAATCTAGATGATATTATTGACTCTCCTAGTTAAGTTCTTTTTTATTCTTGAACACAGGTTTTAGAGTCTTGGCCGTGACCCTAAGCACTTTATTTTCCAATATTACCACCGGATACATAAATGCCACAGACACTTTAACTGGGTGAACCTTTTCAAATTTTGATTCAGCTTTGCTAGAATCCCCAGATAGAAGTATCCAGGGTTCTTAAGCACACTCTTTTTGCTTTGGACCACGACTTTAACCGGTCAATCTCAAGCTTTTCACTTGACACCTTCATGCCAAAAGCAGATGGTTAGTGTTCATACCCTAGGTTGAGCTGTGCGACCCGGGCTGACCAAAGACACAAGCGACCGACCTCTTCAGGTTGGATCGCCACCGACCTCTTCTCAAAGAGTTCGGCCAAATCACCATAGAGGCCCAAGCAAGCCCAAACGAAGGAACACAACCCATTCTAAAGGCGGCAAAGCCAAGAAAGATAAGGCAATTCCCCTAAAAAGATAAGATAAGATAACTATCTTATCTCAAAGGAAGGTCACTCCACACTACTATAAATACACTGGGACACCCAGGTATAACTCATACTTTGATTCTACATAAAATCCTGCCTAAAAGCACGTGCTAACTTAAGCATCGGAGTCTCTTGCAGGTACCACCACCCTCCAGTGACGAAGGATCAGCAGCACCGCCAAGTCCAACAAGTCGGACACGACAGCTCCAGCCACAATAACAGATCTCATCCAAGATCGACCTTCAGTTTCAGGTAACCCTCGGAACAGTTAGGGATAGCTTAGTTTAGTCGCTTAGGCCAGGATTTTATTCCTTTGAGACCTCATATCCATTAATGCTCAAAGTCTTGGATCCTTTTACTCTTGCCTTTTGGTTTAAAGGGTTATTGGCTTTTTCAATATGCCTTCCTTTTCCTGCATTTTTTGGCAGTAATGGATTTTTCTACTTTATATTATTTTTTTGCCATTTTTCTTTCTTTTCACATGCTTATATTATTTTTTTTGCAACATGCTTTTTATTTTTCTTTTTGCTGCTTTTTCTTGCTTCAAGAATCAATTTTTGAGATTTGTCAGATTACGAATAATATTTCACTTTCATCTTCATTCTTTCAAGAGCCAACATTCATAATTTTCAACTTCAAATATGCACTGTTCATTCATACATTCAGAAAACAAAAGCAATGCCACCACATTAACATAATTAAACTATTTTTATTTTAAACATGAAATTCATGTATCTCTCAATTCTTTTCAAATAAAATTTTCTTTTAAGCAAGGTGAGAGATATATGGAACATTTTACAACTTTAAGACATCAATGCAAATGATCATGCAACTAGAACAAGAGAACAGAAAAATAAACAGACAAAAAATAGAAAATAATAAAAGGGAAAGGAAGTAAAAAAGAACAAATCCACCTTTAATGGTGGCAGGTAGTGCTTCTCCTTGAGGATCTAATGTGATGCTTGATCTCTTCAACGTCACGCCTTTTGATCTTCTCTTATTTCATTGAGGGTGATGGAGTGCTCTTGATGCTCCACCCTCAATTGCTCCATGTTAGTGCTTAGTTCTCCAAGAGAAGTTTGCCATTGATCCCAGTAGCTTTGTGGAGGAAAATACATCCCTTGAGGTATCTCAGGGATCTCATGCTGAGGCGGCTACACAAGCTCTTGTGCATGCTCTCTAGTTTGCTCCATCCTCTTCTTAGTGATGGGCTTATCCTCCCCAATGGAGATGTCTCCATTTATGACAATTCCATCTAAATTGCATAGATGACAGATGAGGTGTGGGAATGCCAACCTTGCATTGGTGGAAGGCTTTTCAGCTATATTGTACAATTCTTGAGGAATCACCTCATGTACTTCCATCTTACTTCCAATCATGATGCAATAGATCATGATGGCTTTGTCAACAGTCACTTCTGACCGATTGCTTGTGGGGATGATGGATCTTTGGATGAACTTCAACCATCCTTTAGCAATGGGCTTAAGGTCAACCCTTCTTAGTTGAATGGGCTTGCCTTGGGAATCCCTTTTTTCGCTGTGCTCCTTCCATATAGATATCTGAGAGCATTTGATCCAATCTTTGATCAAAGTTGACTCTCCTAGTGTAAGGATGAGGATCTTCTTGCATTAGAGGCAAGTTGAATGCAAACCTCACACTTTCCGGGCTGAAATCTAAGATTCTTCCTAGGACCATGATGCTCCAATTCCTTGGATTTGGATTCACACTAGTGTCATGGTTTTTAGTAACCCATGCATTAGCATAGAACTCTTGCACCATTAGAATCCTAACATCTTGATTGGGATTGGTTAGGACTTCCTAACCTTTTTTCCAGATCTCTCTTCGAATTTTCAGATACTCATTCTTCTTGAGCTTGAAAGGGACTTCAGGGATCACTTTCTTTTCTGCAACTAATTTATAGAGGTGGACTTGGTGGGCTTTGGTGATGAATCTCTCCATCTCCCAAGATTCAGAAGGGTTGGCTACTGCCTTTCCTTTCCTCTTTCTAGAGGGTTCTCCAACCTTGGGTGCCATGAATGGTAATAGAAAGAAAAAAAGCTATGCTTTTCCAACACCAAACTTAAAACTTTGCTCGTTCTCTAGAAAAAATAAAGGAAAGAGAAGAATGGAGTAGAAGAAGAAGGAAATAAAAGGGGATAGAGGGAGAGAGGACTCAGCCAGTGGGGCTTATGAGTGTATGAGAGGTGTGTGTATGGAGGGTTATGAAGAGGGGTAATTATAGGGAGTGGGTATGGTTAGTGATGTGTGGAAAGCGATCCAACACAAAACTCACCGGCAAGTGTACCGGGTCGCATCAAGTAATAATAACTCACATGAGTGAGGTCGATCCCACAAGGATTGAAGGATTGAGCAATTTTAGTTTAGTGGTTGATTTAGTCAAGCGAATCAAGTTTTGGTTGAGTGGGTTGTATTTAACAGAATATAAATTGCTTGGAATGTAAAGGGAGAAGGGGAAATTGCAATGAATTAAAGAACAGAAAAGTAAACTTGCTGAATCTTAAAGAACAAGAAAGTAAATGACTGAAACTTAAAGTGCAAGAAATGTAAATTGCAGTAACTTAAATGGCAAGAAATATAAATTGCTTGAATATAAAAGGGGAATTAAGGGTTGGGAATTCAGAATTCCAGCAAGAGAAAGTAGATTGCAACAATTAATAAAGTAGAAGATGAATTGGAATAAACTAAAGTTCGAACAGAAATTGAAATTAAAGTGCAGCAAAGGTTCACAGAAGAACCAAAAGTAAATTGGGATCTCAGGATTCCAGAGACTAGGTAGTAGAGCCTAGATCTCAATTACCTTCCTAGATCCAAGTTCTCAAAGCAAGTGACAAGAAATTGAAGAAGAAGCAGCAAAGAAAATGTAAGTGAGTTCAATTATGCAGAAAAGAAACTAAAGAGCTATTGAGTGGAGATTGAGACAGAATTTCCTCAATTCTTAACACCCAAAATTCAAAACAAGGAAATTAAAAAGAATCAAGCAAGAACGAGGAAGAAGAGAGATCAATTCTCCTCCCCAATTCTCTGAAATCTCAGTGAAGACACCAAGAGAAGTTCCAAAGTGCAAAAATAAAATTCAAAGCTCAAAGAAAGTGCAAAATTCAAAAGCAAAGCCAAAGGTCCTAATTACATCAAACTAGCTCCTATTTATACACTTTCTATTCTTGGATTTTGGGATTTGGATGGGCTTTTGATTTGGTGAAGAAATGAATTGAATTGGAATTTTAATTGAATTTTCGGCCCAAAAATAATAGCTCCCAGGAGGCTGCCCTGCCCTTGTGGAGGGCAGGGCAGGATTTGGTGTGTGTTGGTGCTTGCTTGGTGCGGCTTGGTGCGCAGAACGCTGCCCTGCCCTCGCGGAGGGCAGGGCAGGAAAAATTGGTGCTGCCAGGATCGACCCTTGGTGCGCCAGATTCATGCACCAACAAAATGCTGCCCTGCCCTCGCGGAGGGCAGGGCAGTGTTTCCAAAATGAAGTCCCGCGTTCGAATCCTGGCTGCTACACACGCTTATTCATTTTCTTTGGCTTTCTTGGCACGGTAATGGGACTTAGTTCCTTGCTTCCTCATGGTCCCGTGTTCAACTCTTGTGGCAAGCATTTGGAGACATTTTCTTTTGATTTTCTCCCCTTGTGAGCCCGATACTGCCCTTGTGGAGGGCAGACATTTTCTTCTTCTTGATTCCAAGGCACAAATTTGTGCTCTGCCCTTGTAGTGGGCAGGGCAGAGTTGCCTTCTTTGCCTTGTTCCCTTATGTTGCCCTCCTAGAGGGCAGTGTGCCCTTGTGGAGGGCAATGCTTGCCTCCCCCATTGCATGCGGCACACTTTTCCTTCCTTTGACCACGCTTCCTTCTCCTTGGGTCACGCTTTCTTAGGCCACGCTTTTCTCTTTTATTCTTTTCTTCACCTAAAATAAACCAAAACAACCACTCCAAGTATCACTAAATTCATAAGGCTTATAAATCAATTAAAATTCAATTAAAATTGGCTTAAACCTCATGAGTTAACATTAATTTCATGGTGGTTGCTTGATTTAAAGAAGTTATGCATTTTCACTCCAAATCACTTACTTAGGAAGCAAGAAAGTGCATAAAGACTAACAAAACAAGTGAAATTAGCTTGAAAAATGGGTATATGATGACTTGTCATCACAACACAAAACTTAAATCTTGCTTGTCCCCAAGCAAGCATCAAAACTAAGAGTAAATGATATGAATAAGAAAAGAACATATATCCTTATTAGGCATATAGCAGAACTTGATTTATGGAGTCTTTATGCAGACAATGATAACTCAATTATTATTGCTGTTACATAATATACATCTTTCCTCAAAGGCTTGCTAAACTTGCTGTTAGAAGACTCACTTTTTAATTACTCCCTTGCTAACTTTTCTTGGCTTATAATGCTTACAAGCTTATTATTCCTTTAGAGGTTTGGTGTCAAATGTTGCAGTAGTAGCCTTTGGCTTTATTTTCTTTTCTTTTGCTCAACATCTTTCCACCACAGACACATTGCTCACTAATTCTTCCTAGGATCATTGATGCCCAGCATCTCTTTGGATAACTAAATGTTCTGTATCTAAGTTGCTCTTTATCGTGGACTTTCAATTGGCCATCCCAAATCAGTTGATCTAAGTGACCGGGTTTTAAAATACCCCTTAGAATTTACTCATCCAAGCATATCTTAGTACAAGAACACCACAGGCATATGTCCTAGGGTCCAAGCTATTGGTGTCCAACCTTTATTCTTTGTTTTTCCTTGCCATTTTGGCTTTTTCTTCTTCCTTTTCTTTCTGTTTTTGTTACCAAGGGCTTTTTCATTATTGATAAGAGTCTTTGTAACAGCAAGCTAACTCACACTTGAATGAGAATGATATTATGCAACAATTATTTCATGAGTTATGCATTTAATCAAACACATATACCACCACTAACTTCCATTCTTACTTATGCAACATTGGATATTTCACTTTTCAATTCAAACAAATCTCTTTTATTTAAGCATATGGGAAACAAAACAAATTTCAAGCTAAGTGATGGATAACAAGCATTATGCAGATTTAGCATTTTTCTAGCTATTTATTAACTAACTAAAATGAAAAACAAAGAACAAAAATTACATGAAGTAAAAGAAATAAATGATGGAGGCATATCATGTTTCAGACATGCATCTCCTTATTAAAGACATGAAAGAGGAAATATGAAAGAACTTTGCCACCTTCTAATGGTCATGGCTGCTGCTTGATTCTCCCTTCTTCTTCTTTCTCTTCCCTGTCTTGGAATAATCTCGGATCTCTTCACCAGGACATCTTCTACCCCAAACATAATCTAAGAGTCCTGAGAGCCCAACATCTTCCAATCTTTTAAAGGTTGCCTCAGTATATTGATGAGATCTTGCTTGTTGCTTGGCTAAAAATTCAGGGCATTGCTCAAATGGCTTGATCTCAGGATTGAGTGTTGGCAAATTGTGGGTCAAGTACTCCAACCTTTCTTGCATGTTTTCATCATTCTCCATTCTTTGTGCGTATCTAACTTCTCCCATGGTGTGATGAACATTCTTCCATTGATACAGGTTGTGACTATATTCCCCTGCTTTAGCTTGACTAAAATACAGCTTATCATATGATTCTTTGAATTCTTTGTATTGCTCTTTTTGTCCTTCAAGAATCTGTGCTTGAAATTCTTGCTGCTGAGTCATCATTTGTTGTTGCCATCTCTCTTGTTTCTCCTCCATTTGATGCTGCCAAGCTTCTCGTTCCTCTTTTTCTTTCAAAAATTGCTCCATAAATTCTGGATGGGGCTCTAGATATTTCTCTTGGCCCCCCTGATTTTGACCTTGTTGAGCCTGCATGAGTTGCTGAGATAGTTCTTCAATTGATCTTTGTAACTGGCTCATGTCTATGGCATTATGAGCTTGATTTCGTCCTTCCTCTCTTTGTGATCTCCTTTGTCTAGGAGCTACCACCCCTTCTTGATCTTCTTCTTCATTTATTCCCTCCATACTCTTCTTAGTGATTCCTTTTCCCTTTTTCACTTTTTCTGTATCCTCATCTTCAAAGATTACTTTAGCTTTCTCACATAGTCTGAGGATGGTACTTGGATGTCCAAGACTACTTGATTTACTTGTACTGTTGGCCATATCTTGAATACTGTCAGCTATGAGTTGTGCGAGGTTGATTTCACCTCCATGTAAGATGCAATACGTCAAGAGTGCCCGTTTGATTGTGACCCAAGAGGCGTTTCCAGTAGGAAGAATAGATCTCCTCACTATTTCATACCATCCTTTGGCTACAGGAGTAAGATTTATCCTTCTCAAGTGACTTGGTACTCCCTTTGAATCTCTTTCCCAATCTGTATTTTCCACACATAACCCTTGCAAGATCTCATCAGGATTGTTTTCCATTTGCAATCTAGCCTCATAACTAGGCTCTGCATAAGTTATGGTTCTCAACTTTAGAGCCCTAGTGATGGCTGCTGGACTGAAGCTCACTTCAACTCATCTGACATAACTTGTGTAGGGGGGACTATCTTTGTTTTCTTTTACAGCATTTGCATAGAACTCCCTGATCATGACTGCACTGATGTCAACAAGAGTTCCCACCTTCTTTCTCTAGTAATTTACCTCATAATGGGATATTCTCCTTCCCTCAACTCAAGGCTTTTCTCATAGATGACATTCTTTGCCTCCATGAACCTATGATATCTCCCTTCATGGAATTGGGATCTAAATTTGGTTGCATCAAAGGATGGAGGTTCGGCTACCATAGGTTCCTTTCTCGGCCTTCTTTTTGAACTTGAGGAGGCCATTGGATTTGAGGTGAGAAGAAGGGAAAAGTGAGAATAGAAGAAGTATGTGTTGTGTTTGGGATGCTTCTCGGTTCTGTTGTGTGAGATAAGGGAATTATGTTGGTTTTGGGGGTAGAGGGGATTATGGTTTTCATATGAAAGTAGCTTGAATGAGTGTGTGTACCGTTTAGTGCTACGGCTATTTAATAGGCAAATTCTTCAAGCTTTTCAACAAAACCACAATGAATGAAGAAGGAACTCGTTAGTGCTCATGAAGGGTTGAGATTGAGTTGTTCCTCTAAAGGATTCATGGAATGGACGGTCTGCATGCATTGTTGAGGCTTGACAAGGATCCTCCTCCCATTGGCTGCATGCATTTAGGCGTTCAATGATGCATGCATGCATACAAATTCTGCTTCCCCATGAGCGCATTCTTCTAGGCACATGTGACCATCCTCACATAGCTTCTCCTAGCCGTGGCCCCTCCTAGCTTTTGTCTTAATATTTTTCTCCTACCTGAACCAAAATAGCTAGCCTTAGAACATTAATATAGTCGTTGGCAATTTATTTGCAATAATAAAAAAAATTGTTTTGGTTTGTTTAATAGTTATTTGAATTTTTTTTGTGATCAATTGTGTCCCTAAATAAAAATGCTAAAATTTGGTGAACACCAAACTTATCTTTTATTGAGGGGACGGCTTAACACTGCAAACCGTTCTTCACAATTGATGCATTTTAAAAAAAAAAATTTGATGTATGATCCCTTTTTGTATGGTTTTGAGTCCATGATTGGGAAATGATCTTCTGAACATTGTTACACATGCAGACACCAAACATAGTGTTTGGTCACATGCTTCATCAAAAGAATTATGCATATGTTCTAAGAATAATCCCTTTTTTTGAAAAAATGAACTTGGGTGTGCCTTAAGGTACACCAAACTTAGAAGTTTGACATGTGCTTCAAAACAATGTATGCATTTATCAGGCATGAAAGTTCAAAATCATATTCAGAGGAATCATAGCTTATTAAATGAAAGAGAGGACAGAAATCTTAGATCATGGGTTGCCTCCCATGAAGCGCTCTTTTATTGTCACTAGCTTGACATTGAACTCCCTTTAGGGTGGTTGATGTTGGTGATGTCTCAACTTGTCACCTCTCACTGTCAGCTTTCTCTGCGTGCCTTAATGCTCAATTTCCATATGCTTAAGAGAAAGTATTTGGTTGACAGTGTAATAATCTTCTGTTCCTAGTTGTTGATATACTAATTGTACTTTGTCACCTTTGGAAAATCCCTCAGTTGGAATTTTCTTGTTCTTCCACCCTTTGTGAGCCTTGTTCTTGCTCTTCATCTTTTTCTTTCTTGTTGATCTTTCTTTCTTGTCAGTGACTTGGGTTGTGATACCTTCCTTCTTGTTTATCACCCCTGCTTCCTTTTGAATTCCTTTTTCTCCTTGTACAAGCTTGTTTTTCTGTTCTACTGCCTTGTCGGTTGCTTGCTTTGGAAGGAGATCACCACTTGTTTTGCTTGTTTCTTCATTCCTTTGTAATTCTGGAAAGACTTTCAAGATGATGCTCTCCTCATGCATCCTGAGGGTTAACTCTCCCTGCTCTATATCCACAATGGCTCTAGCAGTGGCCAAAAATGGTCGACCAAGTATTATGGAGTCATTTCCATTTTCTGAAGAATCCAGGACCACAAAATCCGCAGGATATATGAACTTGTCAACCTTAACTAACAGGTTCTCAATCAGCCCTTTAGGATATACTATTGATTGATCCACCAACTCCAAGGACATCTGTATTGGCTTCACCTCCTCTATGCCAAGCTTTTTCACTAAAGAAGATGGGATTAGATTTATGCTTGCTCCTAAATCACACATTCCCTTGTTGATGAATAGGCTTCCAATAGTGCAGGGTAGGAAGAAACCTCCAGGATCTTCAAGCTTGGGAGGGAGTCCCTTTTTAATGATTGCACTGCATTCTTCACTAAGCATTACAGTCTCTTTTTCACTCCAACTTCTCTTCTTGTTGATGAGCTCTTTCAAGAACTTGGCATACAGAGGCATTTGCTCCAATGCCTCAGCTAAAGGTATGTTGATTTCCAGCTTCTTGAAAGTCTCAAGAAATTTGTGAAAATGCTGATCCTTTGTCTCTTTGTGGAATCTTTGTGGATATGGTAGTGGTGGTGTTGAGCTCTTCTCCACCGGATGTTGTCTTGGAATTGGTTCTTCCAAGATTTGCTTCCCTTTCTTCAAATTCTGTGGTTTGTTGTCTTCCTCTGTGAGTTTTTCTGGGACATTCTTGCTTAACATGTCCTTGTTGATGGCTTCATCATTCTTTGTTAGCTCATTGTCATTGTCCTTGGTTGCTCCTTGGTTACCATCCAATAACACTTTTCCACTTCTTAGTTGCACGACCTTGCATTCTTCATTTGGGTTGGGAATGGTGTCATTAGGTAGTGAACTTGATGGCTTCTCAACAGAAATCTGCTTGGAAATTTGCCCAATTTGCCTTTCTAAGTTCTTCATGGAAGCTTCTTGGTTCTTCATCATCTTTTCCATGAGCAGCTCTAGATTAGTGATCCTCTGGGATTCTTGTGAGATTGGTTGGTTTTGGGGTGTTGATGGATGATGATAGGTGTTTTGATTTGTTGGGTGGTTATTGGGTGGATAATGATTAGAGTTGGGGTAATTATTTTGTGGTTTTCTGTATGTATTTTGGTTAGTGTTTGGCTGGGGGTTGTGGTTTGTGCTTTTCCAATTATTCTGATTTGTGTTTCTTTGCCATGGTTGTTGGTTTTGATTATGGTTGTCTCCCCATCTGAGGTTGGGATGGTTCTTCCAAGATGGATTGTAAGTATCACCATAGACTTCATTTGCTCCAGGATTTTGGTTGTGCATGTACTGGACTTGCTCTTGCTGTTGCTTCTCTTGAGTTTCTTCACTTTGCACCCAAGTAGTTGGAGTTGGCTTGTGGCACTCACTGATGCAACTTGCAAGCCATCAATTCTTTTGGCCATTTGCTCAAACTGTTGTTGAATCTGCTGCTGCATTATCTTGTTATGAGCTAGAATTGAATCCACTCCTTCCAACTCCATTACTCCTCTTCTTTGTGATGGTTGGTGTTGTCTTTGATGAGCAAAGAAATATTGGTTATTGGCCACCATATCAATGAGGTTTTGAGCTTCCTCTGTGGTTTTCATGAGTTGCAAAGAGCCTCCAGCTGAATGATCAAGTGCTTCTTGAGCTTTAAGAGTGAGTCCCTCATAGAAGTTCTGCAACTTGTCCCACTCAGTGAACATCTCTGGTGGACATTTCCTCAATAGAGCCTTATATCTTTCCCATGCTTCATATAAGTTTTCAGCCTCCATTTGAGTGAATGTCTGCACCTCTGTCTTCAATCTTAGGATTCTTTGAGGGGGAAAAATTTTGCAAGGAACTTGCTTACCAAGTCATCCCAAGTGTTGATGCTTTCCTTTGGAAAGGTCTCTAGCCATTGAGTGGCTTTATCTCTGAGAGAAAATGGAAAGAGCAACAACTTGTAGCTATCAGAAGGTACACCATTTGTTTTCACAGTATCACAGATCCTCAAGAAGGTAGATAAGTGTTGATTTGGGTCCTCCAATGGCCCTCCTCCAAAAGAGCAGTTGTTTTGAACCAAAGTGATGAGTTGTGGCTTTAGTTCAAAATTGTTTGCATTGACGTTGGGAGGGAGGATGCTACTTCCACAGTGTCTAGCATTTGCAAATGTGTATGAAGCCAGGACTCTTCGTTGTTGTTGGTTATTGTTGGCTCCTTCTCCTGGTTGATTGAGATCTCCTTCCATTTCTTGGAGTTCCTCCTCAGATTCTTCCTCTCCAATAACGTTCTTTCCTCTTTCAGCTCTTCTTATTCTCCGAAGAGTTCTTTGGTCAATTTTAGAGAGGATAGGGGAAGATCTTCCTGTACCTGACATACAAACACACAACAATAAACACACAGATCCAGAAAATCAATGAAACTTCAATCTATAGCTAGAATGAAGTTTTAGTTAGTTTAAGCAAAAATTCAAACAGTTAGTGTGTTAGTCGAAATTAGAAAAACAGAAAAGAAAAAGTGCTTGATCTAGACCTCCACTTCACTTAATCATTGTCAATCTATTTCAATCCCCGGCAACGGCGCCAAAAACTTGATGTGTGGAAAGCGATCCAACACAAAACTCACCGGCAAGTGTACCGGGTTGCATCAAGTAATAATAACTCACATGAGTGAGGTCGATCCCACAGGGATTGAAGGATTGAGCAATTTTAGTTTAGTGGTTGATTTAGTCAAGCGAATCAAGTTTTGGTTGAGTGGGTTGTATTTAACAGAATATAAATTGCTTGGAATGTAAAGGGAGAAGGGGAAATTGCAGTGAATTAAAGAACAGAAAAGTAAACTTACTGAATCTTAAAGAACAAGAAAGTAAATGACTGAAACTTAAAGTGCAAGAAATGTAAATTGCAGTAACTTAAATGGCAAGAAATATAAATTGCTTGAATATAAAAGGGGAATTAAGGGTTGGGAATTCAGAATTCCAGCAAGAGAAAGTAGATTGCAACAATTAATAAAGTAGAAGATGAATTGGAATAAACTAAAGTTCGAACAGAAATTGAAATTAAAGTGCAGCAAAGGTTCACAGAAGAACCAAAAGTAAATTGGGATCTCAGGATTCCAGAGACTAGGTAGCAGAGCCTATATCTCAATTACCTTCCTAGATCCAAGTTCTCAAAGCAAGTGACAAGAAATTGAAGAAGAAGCAGCAAAGAAAATGTAAGTGAGTTCAATTATGCAGAAAAAAAACTAAAGAGCTATTGAGTGGAGATTGAGACAGAATTTCCTCAATTCTTAACAACCAAAACTCAAAACAAGGAAATTAAAAAGAATCAAGCAAGAACGAGGAAGAAGAGAGATCAATTCTCCTCCCCAATTCTCTGAAATCTCAGTGAAGACACCAAGAGAAGTTCCAAAGTGCAAAAATAAAATTCAAAGCTCAAAGAAAGTGCAAAATTCAAAAGCAAAGCCAAAGGTCCTAATTACATCAAACTAGCTCCTATTTATACACTTTCTATTCTTGGATTTTGGGATTTGGATGGGCTTTTGATTTGGTGAAGAAATGAATTGAATTGGAATTTTAATTGAATTTTTGGCCCAAAAATAATAGCTCCCAGGAGGCTGCCCTGCCCTTGTGGAGGGCAGGGCAGGATTTGGTGCGTGTTGGTGCTTGCTTGGTGTGGCTTGGTGCGCAGAACGCTGCCCTGCCCTCGCGGAGGGCAGGGCAGGAAAAATTGGTGCTGCCAAGATCGACCCTTGGTGCGCCAGATTCATGCACCAAATAACATATCTCATCCAAGATCGACCTTCAGTTTCAGGTAACCCTCGGAACAGTTAGGGATAGCTTAGTTTAGTCGCTTAGGCCAGGATTTTATTCCTTTGAGACCTCCTATCCATTAATGCTCAAAGTCTTGGATCCTTTTACTCTTGCCTTTTGGTTTAAAGGGTTATTGGCTTTTTCAATATGCCCTCCTTTTCCTGGATTTTTTGGCAGTAATGGATTTTTCTACTTTATATTATTTTTTTGCCATTTTTCTTTCTTTTCACATGCTTATTATTATTTTTTTTGCAACATGCTTTTTATTTTTCTTTTTGCTGCTTTTTCTTGCTTCAAGAATCAATTTTTGAGATTTGTCAGATTACTAATAATATTTCACTTTCATCTTCATTCTTTCAAGAGGCAACATTCATAATTTTCAACTTCAAATATGCACTGTTCATTCATACATTTAGAAAACAAAAGCAATGCCACCACATTAACATAATTAAACTATTTTTATTTTAAACATGAAATTCATGTATCTCTCAATTCTTTTCAAATAAAATTTTCTTTTAAGCAAGGTGAGAGATATATGGAACATTTTACAACTTTGAGACATCAATGCAAATGATCATGCAACTAGAACAAGAGAACAGAAAAATAAACAGACAAAAAATAGAAAATAATAAAAGGGAAAGGAAGTAAAAAAGAACAAATCCACCTTTAATGGTGGCAGGTAGTGCTTCTCCTTGAGGATCTAATGTGATGCTTGATCTCTTCAATGTCACGCCTTTTGATCTTCTCTTATTTCATTGAGGGTGATGGAGTGCTCTTGATGCTCCACCCTCAATTGCTCCATGTTAGTGCTTAGTTCTCCAAGAGAAGTTTGCCATTGATCCCAGTAGCTTTGTGGAGGAAAATACATCCCTTGAGGTATCTCAGGGATCTCATGCTGAGGCGGCTACACAAGCTCTTGTGCATGCTCTCTAGTTTGCTCCATCCTCTTCTTAGTGATGGGCTTATCCTCCCCAATGGAGATGTCTCCATTTATGACAATTCCATCTAAATTGCATAGATGACAGATGAGGTGTGGGAATGCCAACCTTGCATTGGTGGAAGGCTTTTCAGCTATATTGTATAATTCTTGAGGAATCACCTCATGCACTTCCATCTTACTTCCAATCATGATGCAATGGATCATGATGGCTTTGTCAACAGTCACTTCTGACCGATTGCTTGTGGGGATGATGGATCTTTGGATGAACTTCAACCATCCTTTAGCAATGGGCTTAAGGTCAACCCTTCTTAGTTGAATGGGCTTGCCTTGGGAATCCCTTTTTTCGCTGTGCTCCTTCCATATAGATATCTGAGAGCATTTGATCCAATCTTTGATCAAAGTTGACTCTCCTAGTGTAAGGATGAGGATCTTCTTGCATTAGAGGCAAGTTGAATGCAAACCTCACACTTTCCGGGCTGAAATCTAAGATTCTTCCTAGGACCATGGTGCTCCAATTCCTTGGATTTGGATTCACACTAGTGTCATGGTTTTTAGTAACCCATGCATTAGCATAGAACTCTTGCACCATTAGAATCCTAACATCTTGATTGGGATTGGTTAGGACTTCCTAACCTTTTTTCCAGATCTCTCTTCGAATTTTCAGATACTCATTCTTCTTGAGCTTGAAAGGGACTTCAGGGATCACTTTCTTTTCTACAACTACTTTATAGAGGTGGACTTAGTGGGCTTTGGTGATGAATCTCTCCATCTCCCAAGATTCAGAAGGGTTGGCTACTGCCTTTCCTTTCCTCTTTCTAGAGGGTTCTCCAACCTTGGGTGCCATGAATGGTAATAGAAAGAAAAAAAGCTATGCTTTTCCAACACCAAACTTAAAACTTTGCTCGTTCTCTAGAAAAAATAAAGGAAAGAGAAGAATGGAGTAGAAGAAGAAGGAAATAAAAGGGGATAGAGGGAGAGAGAGGACTCAGCCAGTGGGGCTTATGAGTGTATGAGAGGTGTGTGTATGGAGGGTTATGAAGAGGGGTAATTATAGGGAGTGGGTATGGTTAGTGATGTGTGGAAAGCGATCCAACACAAAACTCACCGGCAAGTGTACCTGGTCGCATCAAGTAATAATAACTCACATGAGTGAGGTCGATCCCACAGGGATTGAAGGATTGAGCAATTTTAGTTTAGTGGTTGATTTAGTCAAGCGAATCAAGTTTTGGTTGAGTGGGTTGTATTTAACAGAATATAAATTGCTTGGAATGTAAAGGGAGAAGGGGAAATTGCAGTGAATTAAAGAACAGAAAAGTAAACTTGCTGAATCTTAAAGAACAAGAAAGTAAATGACTGAAACTTAAAGTGCAAGAAATGTAAATTGCAGTAACTTAAATGGCAAGAAATATAAATTGCTTGAATATAAAAGGGGAATTAAGGGTTGGGAATTCAGAATTTCAGCAAGAGAAAGTAGATTGCAACAATTAATAAAGTAGAAGATGAATTGGAATAAACTAAAGTTCGAACAGAAATTGAAATTAAAGTGCAGCAAAGGTTCACAGAAGAACCAAAAGTAAATTGGGATCTCAGGATTCCAGAGACTAGGTAGCAGAGCCTAGATCTCAATTACCTTCCTAGATCCAAGTTCTCAAAGCAAGTGACAAGAAATTGAAGAGGAAGCAGCAAAGAAAATGTAAGTGAGTTCAATTATGCAGAAAAGAAACTAAAGAGCTATTGAGTGGAGATTGAGACAGAATTTCCTCAATTCTTAACACCCAAAACTCAAAACAAGGAAATTAAAAAGAATCAAGCAAGAACGAGGAAGAAGAGAGATCAATTCTCCTCCCCAATTCTCTGAAATCTCAGTGAAGACACCAAGAGAAGTTCCAAAGTGCAAAAATAAAATTCAAAGCTCAAAGAAAGTGCAAAATTCAAAAGCAAAGCCAAAGGTCCTAATTACATCAAACTAGCTCCTATTTATACACTTTCTATTCTTGGATTTTGGGATTTGGATGGGCTTTTGATTTGGTGAAGAAATGAATTGAATTGGAATTTTAATTGAATTTTCGGCCCAAAAATAATAGCTCCCAGGAGGCTGCCCTGCCCTGTCAGGGCAGGATTTGGTGCGTGTTGGTGCTTGCTTGGTGCGGCTTGGTGCGCAGAACGCTGCCCTGCCCTCGCGGAGGGCAGGGCAGGAAAAATTGGTGCTGCCAGGATCGACCCTTGGTGCGCCAGATTCATGCACCAACAAAATGCTGCCCTGCCCTCGCGGAGGGCAGGGCAGTGTTTCCAAAATGAAGTCCCGCGTTCGAATCCTGGCTGCTACACACGCTTATTCATTTTCTTTGGCTTTCTTGGCACGGTAATGGGACTTAGTTCCTTGCTTCCTCATGGTCCCGTGTTCAACTCTTGTGGCAAGCATTTGGAGACATTTTCTTTTGATTTTCTCCCCTTGTGAGCCCGATACTGCCCTTGTGGAGGGCAGGGCAACATTTTCTTCTTCTTGATTCCAAGGCACAAATTTGTGCTCTGCCCTTGTAGTGGGCAGGGCAGAGTTGCCTTCTTTGCCTTGTTCCCTTATGTTGCCCTCCTAGAGGGCAGTGTGCCCTTGTGGAGGGCAATGCTTGCCTCCCCCATTGCATGCGGCACACCTTTCCTTCCTTTGACCATGCTTCCTTCTCCTTGGGTCACGCTTTCTTAGGCCACGCTTTTCTCTTTTATTCTTTTCTTCACCTAAAATAAACCAAAACAACCACTCCAAGTATCACTAAATTCATAAGGCTTATAAATCAATTAAAATTCAATTAAAATTGGCTTAAACTTCATGAGTTAACATTAATTTGATGGTGGTTGCTTGATTTAAAGAAGTTATGCATTTTCACTCCAAATCACTTACTTAAGAAGCAAGAAAGTGCATAAAGACTAACAAAACAAGTGAAATTAGCTTGAAAAATGGGTATATGATGACTTGTCATCAGTTAGGTTCGGCCATGGGTGGGGTTTTGGGTGGAAAATTTGATTTTGAAGTGGGTGGGGGTTGGTGGGAGTTATGATGATTTTGGGGAAGTGTGATGTATGTGATTAGGCTAAGGTTCATAGGGACGTGTGTATGGGAAAGTGTAAAAGTAAGTAGGGAAGGTGAAGATGCAATGGGACCCACTGATCCTGAGAAGTTAGTAAATCTAGATTCCCTACTTCTTTGCATTGGCGTTTGAACGCCCAGGGACTGCTCCCTGGCTGGCGTTCAATGCGAGCAATACTGCCCATTTGGGGCGTTGAACACCAAGTAGGGATACCATGACTGGCGTTCAACTTTAACACTCCATCTAGAGTGTTCTGTTTTCACTACTGTGAATCCTGTCTCTATTTCGATTGCTACATATGATTATAAACCTAAAATATAAAACAAAGAAAAAGAAAATAAAATTAATTAATTAAGGTTGGGTTGCCTCCCAACAAGTTCTTCTTTAACGTCATTATCTTGACGTTTAGCTCCTTATGAAGATTAGTATGGGCTCAGATTTTTTCCCCTGACAGTGAATTTTCTTCCTGTCTTCTCATGAATGAGCTCCACATGCTCTAAAGACAGGATGCGTTTCACTGTATGTGGTAAGACTGGCTTCTTGATCGGGGAAAAACTTGTCTCTCAACAAATTCCCATTCGGCAAGTGTACCGAATTTGTCGTCAAGTAAAAACTCACAATAGAGTGAGGTCGAATCCCACAGGGATTGTGTTCATACCCTGACCAGGCTCCTCCAACTCGGCAACTTCATAAAAGGTCCGACCTCGTCCTAAGGCTCACGCCTACAGGTCGGACCTCGGACAATAAAGCAGAGAAGGCCCATCAAAAAGGAACGCAGCCCAAAAACCTAAAGGCCAAAAAGGCCTAGAAAAGGCGGTTCCACAAAGATAGAGATAAAAGTCCCAAAGATAAGATAAGATAAGAATATCTTATCCAGGGAAGATCACGGCCAACTACTATAAATACACTGGAGCACACAGGTATGGCATTCATTCCACATTCTACACATATCTGCTTGGACCCATGCTAACTTAAGCATCGGAGTGTCATTGCAGGTACAACCACCAACCACTCTGCATATCGAGCTCGGGTCCCTGACCCCCAACCTCGGGCCTCTCCAGACGACCGAGCTCCACGTTTCAAGTAACCCTCGGAACATTGGCGCCGTTGCCGGGGACCTGGAAGTCATCCCTCTACCATGGCGGACGACCCTCACAACAATGACCGCGCTGCATCTGAACAAAAGGACGAAATTGACACCGGAGAACGACCGGACAGCTCTCTATCACCACGCACTCCAGGAGGAAACAAACAGAATCGCCCAAAGACATCACTCCCAAACAAAGATACACAAAATTCCGAAAAAGAGAAGAGCTCAGAAATTCTAGAAGTAGTCCGGGCACAACAAAACCGACTGAAACAACTCGAAGAGGACATAAAGAAGCAGAAAGAAACTGAACAAGATCTGAGGAGGGAGACTCGAAAGCGCAGAGAATTAGAAGAAAAACTGCGAAAAATAGAGGCCAACCTGAAAAACCGGACAGAACGCGGCACCACCCCCGAAGGCAACCATGACCCCTTCACGCAAGAGATCATGAAGGAGAAGGTACCGCGAAACTTCAAACCACCCGATATGGATCTCTACGACGGCACCACCGATCCAAGTCACCACCTCAGCAACTTCAGAAGCAGAATGTACCTAGTCGACGCCTCCGACGCGATTCGATGCAAAGCCTTCCCCACCACTCTCACCAAGTCAGCCATGAAGTGGTTCGACAACCTGCCACCAAGATCAATCACCAGCTTCGAAGACCTAACCAAAAAATTCCTAACAAGGTTCTCTATTCAAAAGGACAAAACAAAACATGCCCCCAGTCTGCTCGGGATCAAACAAGGTAACCAAGAAACTCTCCGAGAATACATGGAGCGATTCAACAAAGCCTGCCTGGACATACAACACTTGCCCACTGAAGCAGCCATCATGGGACTAGCAAACGGCCTAAAGGAGGGACCGTTTAGCCAATCCCTATCCAAACGATACCCGACCTCCCTATACGAGGTGCAGGAGCGGGCAGAAAAATATATCAACATGGAGGAAACCTCCCAGCTGAGAGACTCTTCTGGGAAGGAATCAACCTACCCACTCCGAGATCGAGATCGGGAACAGAAGAAAAAAGAAGAACCCAACTCGGACAAGCCACGGAAGTACCACAACTACATCCCCCTCCGAGTCTCCCTGGTAGACATCTACAGAGAAGTATGCCACACCGAAAAGATCCCACCGCCCCGACCGCTAAAACACAAGAGAGCGGGGAGAGATCGATCCGAATACTGTGAATATCACAAGATCTACGGTCATTCTACTAACGACTGCTACGACCTAAAGAATGTTATAGAAAAGCTAGCCAGAGAAGGAAAACTCGACAGATACATAGCAGAGAAAGGAGAAGAGACCAGGAAGAGAAGGCGGGGAGATAACGAAGATCGGGCCGAACAAACCCCACGAACCCCTGAAAGGCATGTTCACATGATAAATGGAGGTTTTCCAGGCGGAGGAACATCCAGATCCTCGCGAAAAAGTCACCTCAAAGAAGTCTATCACGTCCGAGAAGACAGTCCCCTACCCGAATTACCTACTATCTCATTTACCCGGGAAGATGCTCAAGGGATAATACCCGGGCACGACGATCCAATGGTAATCACCATTATCCTAGCAAACGCCAACTTACATCGAACCCTGATTGACCAGGGAAGCTCAGCAGATATCCTGTTCAAAACGGCCTTCGACAAGCTCGGACTTGAAGAAAAAGAGCTAAAGGCCTATCCCACCGACCTATTTGGACTAGGGGATACCCCGATCCATCCCTTAGGATACATCTCGCTACACACTACCTTTGGAAGAGGCGAGCAATCTAAAACATTAAGCATCGACTACATTATAGTCGACGTCACTTCAGCATACAATGCCCTCATTGGGTGACCGACCCTAAACAAACTGGCAGCTATAGTCTCGACCCCACACCTCTGTATGAAGTTCCCTACCGCAAAAGGAATCGCTACCCTAAAAGGCGACCAAAAACTAGCGCGGCGATGTTACAACGAAAGCCTGAGCCTAAAAGGGAAAGAGGTCAACACAATAGAGCTCGGGCGAGTTCAATCCCGAGAAGATCTTCGGCCACGACCAGAGGGAGAAACCAAAAAAGTCCAGATTGGGAACACACCTGAAAAAATAACAAACATAGGAACAAACCTCGAAGCGGGCCTAAAGGAGGAACTCATAACCCTCTTAAGGGAGAATTCCGACCTCTTCGCCTGGAAAGCCTCCGACATGCCAGGCATAAGCCCCGACCTGATGTGCCACAAGCTATCGGTTTACCCGGGATCCCGACCTGTCCAACAAAGACGCCGGAAGCTCGGAACCGAGCGCATGCAAGCAATAGAAGAACAAGTACAAGCACTGCTAGATGAAGGGTTCATTAGGGAAGTAAAATACCCCTTATGGCTCGCAAACGTGGTCCTGGTGAAAAAGCCCAATGGAAAATGGAGGATGTGCGTCGATTACACGGATCTCAACAAAGCCTGCCCCAAAGACCCATATCCATTACCAAACATCGACGCCTTAGTAGACGCAGCCTCAGGCTATAGATATCTCTCCTTCATGGACGCATACTCGGGATACAATCAAATCCCGATGTACGGACCCGACCAAGAAAAGACCTCGTTCATAACCCCAAGGGCAAATTACTGCTACGTAGTAATGCCCTTCGGGCTGAAGAACGCAGGGGCAACCTACCAGAGGCTAATGAACAAAGTATTCTCAGAGCACATCGGATTACAGCTGGAGGTGTATGTCGACGACATGCTGGTAAAGACACAAGAAGACAAAAACTTGCTGACCGACCTCACCAGTATCTTCGGTACCCTCAGAAAACACAACATGAGACTTAACCCGACAAAGTCCACCTTCGCCGCAGAGGCCGGAAAATTCTTAGGCTTCATGCTGACTCAAAGGGGCATCGAAGCAAACCCGGGCAAATGCCAAGCGATACTCAATATGAAGAGCCCGACATGTGTCAAAGAAGTACAACAACTGAATGGAAGGCTAGCCGCCCTATCAAGATTCTTGGCAGGATCAGCGATAAAATCACTACCTCTCTACTCACTCCTAAAGAAAGGGAAACCCTTCTCATGGACCCCGGAGTGCGAAAAGGCCTTTCAAGAATTCAAGGAATTTCTCGGGCAGCCACCAATCCTAACCCGACCTTTAAAAGGAGAAGAACTCGTACTATACCTCTCGGTTGGAAATCGAGCAGTCGCTTCAGCGTTAATAGGAGAAAATGACCAAGGACAACACCCCATATACTTTGTAAGCAAGGCACTACAAGGGGCCGAATTAAACTATCAGAAGATAGAAAAATTCGCCTACGCCCTAGTATTCACAGCTCGGAGGCTCCGTCCCTACTTTCAAGCCCACACCATCAAAGTCCGGACAAACCAACCCATGAGACACATCCTGCAAAAAACAGACCTGGCAGGACGAATACTGCACTGGGCGGTGGAACTGTCCGAGTTCGACCTCCACTATGAAGCCCGGACTGCCATAAAATCTCAGTATCTGGCCGACTTCATCGCAGAATACACTGAGACCCCTGGAACCCCACTCTCATGGAACCTGTATGTCGACGGGTCCTCAAACAAAACAGGAAGCGGAGCCGGGGTTATACTCGAAAGCGACCAAGGAACGCGGATAGAACTCTCCCTAAAATTCGAGTTCCAGGCCTCGAACAACCAAGCTGAATACGAGGCCCTACTAGCAGGTCTAAAGCTAGCCGAAGAGGTCGGAGCCCAGAAAATCACGATCTTCAGCGACTCCCAGGTCGTCACATCACAAGTAAATGGAAGCTACCAGGCCAAAGATCCAACTATGAAAAAATACCTGGAACAAACACAGGCACAATTACGCCACTTTTCAGAAATACAGATCCAGCACATACCTCGGGAACAAAACGCCCGGGCAGACGCCCTCTCAAAGCTCGCCAGCACCAAGCCCGGAGGCAACAACAGAAGTCTCCTCCAGGAAACCTTACAATCTCCCTCCGTGCTAAGAGAGGAAGAAACGCTAAATATATCCAACCAGCAGCAAGGATGGATGACCCCCATACTCAACTACCTGAAGTCGGGAACTCTCCCCGCCGAAAGAAAGGAAGCTAAAAGACTCACGAAAGACGCCCAGAATTATACACTAATTCACGACGTATTATACAAAAGAGGATTCTCAAACCCCCTCCTTAGGTGCGTCCCGACCTCAGAAACAAAGAGCGTCCTCGAAGAAGTCCACGGAGGCATGTGTGGGAACCATCTCGGAGCTCGGGCATTATCCAAGAAAGTAGTCCGAGCCGGGTTCTACTGGCCGACCTTGCAGAGAGACGCAACGGAATTTGTGAGAATATGCCCCCCCTGCCAAAAACACGCCAATTTTCACAAGGCACCACCCGAAGACCTTATCAGCATCACCGCACCATGGCCCTTCGCAAAATGGGGACTTGACCTACTCGGCCCGTTCCCCCAAGGACCGGGGCAAGTCAAATACCTCATAATAGGGGTCGACTACTTCACAAAGTGGATCGAAGCTGAACCCTTAGCCACCATTACGGCTCAAAAAAGCCGCAAATTCCTATACAAAAACATCGTCACAAGGTTCGGAGTCCCCTACTCCATCACAACAGACAATGGAACACAGTTCACGGATACAAGTTTTCAGAACTTGGTGGCCGAACTAAAAATCAAATAGCAATTCACCTCAGTCGAGCACCCACAAGCCAATGGACAAGCAGAAGCCGCAAATAAAGTCATCTTGGCCGGGTTAAAACGAAGACTCCAAGAGGCCAAAGGGGCATGGGCCGAGGAGCTCCCCCAGGTACTATGGGCATATCGGACAACCCCACACTCTACAACGGGAGAATCGCTATTCAGACTAGCTTACGGGATGGAGGCGATGATTCCTATCGAAATAGATGAAGGGTCACCCAGAGTCATCTTCTACAACGAAGAAGGTAACCCGCAGGCACAAAAGGAAGAACTCGACCTCCTCCCCGAGGTCCGAGAAAGAGCCCGGATCCGAGAAGAAGCCTTAAAACGACGAACGGCCCTCAGATACAATCAGAAAGTAATAAAGCGAAGCTTCTCCATTCACGACCTGATTCTAATCCGAAATGACATCGGAACACAAAGGTCGGGAGAAGGAAAGTTAGCTGCAAATTGGAAAGGACCCTACAAGGTAACAGAAGTCTTAGGGACAGGCTATTACAAAATATCCGACCTAGAAGGCAATGAGCTGCCCAGGGCCTGGCACGCCTGTAATCTAAGACGGTACTACAGCTAGAAAAATTTAACCCGAGGTGTACTCTTTTTCCCTACAAGGGTTTTTTAATGAGACACCCGGTCAAGTAAGGCACCCGACCTAGTCAAGGGTAAACACTCTGTAAATATTCTTTTTTTTAATACTAATCAAATTTTTCTATTTTCTTTTCTTCTCCCTCATGATGAAACAAATCCTAGAAAGTACCCCGCCAAGGCGCATTAATTTATGCTCGACAAAACGCAAAAAATCATTTGCCAAGAGACCACACAAGGTCGGCAAAGATAAAGCGACGAGGTTCAAATTAATGTGAGAAGTTATAAAGCAACTCTGAAAAGGCTCAAAAAGCCAAATAAAAAGAGATTACAAAAATAACTTAAAAGGCCGACCAACGACAAGGTCGGACCCAACAAAGGGAGGTACTCGAACGCCCGAGGTCCAAGAAAAAAGCCTTAAAACGGCGAAAGCAAAGATTTCGAAAAACGCTTACTAAAAAGTTGCTATACAAAAACAACTAAAAAGTACAAGCGAAAAAACGAAATCAAAGGAAGGGATAAAACAAAAGTTTCAAGCGCTAGCTAAAAGGTTGTTATCCAAAAACAACTAAAAAGCATAAAAGCGGAACAAAAAGTCAAAACGTGAACAAAACACCGCATAATAAGCTAAAAAGTTACTACAAGTAGCTAATAGCAAAAAGGCGTCCAAAGCCTTCACAGAGCCCGAACGGAAATCGAGGAAAAACGGTAAAATGCAATAAATGCAGGAACGGCCATTTTTGAATTTTGAAAAACTACTATGCCTGAGCTCGACCTCCCAAAAAGGACGAACTCGGGCAGGGGCACTGTTCATACCCTGACCGGGCTCCTCCAACTCGGCAACTTCATAAAAGGTCCGACCTCGTCCTCACGCCTACAGGTCGGACCTCGGACAATAAAGCAGAGAAGGCCCATCAAAAAGGAACGCAGCCCAAAAACCTAAAGGCCAAAAAGGCCTAGAAAAGGCGGTTCCACAAAGATAGAGATAAAAGTCCCAAAGATAAGTTAAGATAAGAATATCTTATCCAGGGAAGATCACGGCCAACTACTATAAATACACTGGAGCACCCAGGTATGGCATTCATTCCACATTCTACACATATCTGCTTGGACCCATGCTAACTTAAGCATCGGAGTGTCATTGCAAGTACAACCACCAACCACTCTGCATATCGAGCTCGGGTCCCTGACCCCCAACCTCGGGCCTCTCCAGACGACCGAGCTCCACGTTTCAAGTAACCCTCGGAACAGATTGATTGATCAAGCAACTTTAATTAGAGGAGTGTTCTAGTTGAGCGAATCCATGAATAGAGTTGATAATTGCAGAAATGAAAATGGCGGGAAAGTAAATGACTGAAAGTAAATTGCAGAATTGTAAATGGGAATGGGGGAATTGCTCATAAAAGTAAATTGCAGAAATTAAAGAGAATGGGTAAGATCAGAAATGGGGAGTTCATTGGGCTTAGGAGATGTTACATTCTCCAGATCAACTTCATTTTCATCTCTTCCTCAATCAATGCACTCATTGATCTCCTTGGCAATCTTAAGTGATTGAATCACAATTTCTTGCAATTCAATCTCTCAAATCTTGATCAATAGCCAATTCCTTGGTCAATTGCTCATGAGAAGAGATGAAGTGTGGTCACTGATTATACCACATGCACTTCCCAAATCAAGTGCTTAGAGGGTTATAGCCACATACCCATCCACACTCAATTTGGTCCAGCATGAGAAAGCATTTCTAGCTAATCTCTTCTTTCCTCTTTCAAGGATCCGAAGAGATCCATGTTTGTATAGCTTCTTTTCCAAGATAACTATACAATTGGATGAAGATCGAAAGCTTTCAAGTAAAATCAAAAGGAAAGATAGAAGAAGAACAAGAAAATTAGTATTGATCCATCAAATTACAACAGAGCTCCCTAACCCAATGAAAGGGGTTTAGTTGTTCACAGCTCTAGAAATCAAAATCAAAGATGGAGAATACATCATAAAGCTAGAAGTGCAGAGAAAGTAAATACAAAGAGTAGTTCCCTTTCCTCGCTCCTCCCCCAAAAAGCTCCTCTCTATTTCAAAACTACTCCTATATATACTACTCTTCTCAGCTTCTACTTGGCTCTTCAAGTCTTGGGCCTCTGGATCTTTGAGTTTGAAGCAGTTCCTTTCTTCATTTGGGCTTGGCTTACTTGCAGAGAGAAAGTGTGAAGTGGGCAGGGACTTTAGCTCAAGACGTTAGGAATGTTTAACATTTAGTGAAAATACAAGTTCGAGAACGTTAGTGACACTTAACATTGTCACTAACGTTGCCATGCACCCCTTTGCCTCACGTTAAACCCCACGTTAACTGGGTTAACGTGGCCTTTTAACGTTGCCTTGCTAGCCTTCGAGAACGTTAGTGACACTCAACATTGTCACTAACGTTCAAGTGTGCCCCTAGGTCTCACGTTAAAGTCCACGTTAACTAGGTTAACGTGGCTTCTAACGTGGCCATTCTTAGCCATCCCAACGTTAGTGACAATGTTGAGTGTCACTAACGTTGGCTCATTCTTCATTCTTCATCGTTAGCTTCCACGTTAACCAAGTTAACGTGGAAGTTAACGTGGCTCTTGGGGTTGTGTGGTTGCTCCAACGTTAGTGACAATGTTGAGTGTCACTAACGTTGTCGACAACTCTCCACCTCTTACGTTAGCTCTCACGTTAACCAAGTTAACGTGGCTCTTTGCACCTTAGGCCAACGTTAGTGACAATGTTGAGTGTCACTAACGTTGGCTTCTCTTCCCCCTTTAACGTTAGAGGCCACGTTAACTGGGTTAACGTGGCTTCTAACGTGGCCATTTGTGAGCACTTGCCAACGTTAGTGACAATGTTAAGTGTCACTAACGTTGGCTCAACTTCTCTTCTCCACGTTAGAGTTCACGTTAACTTAGTTAACGTGACTCTTTAACGTGGGCATTGATGGCTTTTGAGAGTGTTTTTGGCAATCACTTTCCTTAACTTTGCAAGTTACCTCCCATTCCTTGCTTCCTTTGGTCCTGAAATCAAGCAATAGAGTGCATCAAAGCTCTAGTCCAAGTCATGGGTAATGCAATATACAATTTTGTCATTAAAATCATGCAAAATCCTCATGAAATAATGTAAAATGCACAATGTATGCTTGAATCAAGGTCTGAGTGAATATTTACCCAAAACTAACTTATTTCCTAAGAAAATGCATGAAATTACCTAAAAACAGTAAAGAAAAGGTCAGTGAAACTGGCCAAAATGCCCTGGCATCACAACACCAAACTTAAAGCTTGCTTGTCCCTAAGCAAGTACTAGAACAAGAGAATGATGAATGGAATCTTCAGAGAAATGAGTCATTCTTGTGGAAGTCATTTTACTGATTTTATGGTGGTTTCATGCATAGCAACTTAGGTTCATTCCACTACTGGCTTTCAGACCTTTATCATCTCCTAAATTACCTACTTTGTTATATCCCATGAGACCTTTATTTATTGATCCTTTTATTGTTATTTCAAGGGCTTATTTGTGTTTTTAGGCTAAGTGTTTTGTAAGGGGGCAACTCTTTAGGATAAGCTTTCAGCCAACACTCCCGAACCAGTTGGTTCAAGGTGCTAGGTGTTGAAGCACCCCTAAGGACTTACTTACTCAAGTCTCTCCCTCATACATACACACCACAGGCATATAATTCATTTATTTTCTTTCCTTCAGACCTTGGTGTCCAGCACCTCTTTGGGTTACTAAATGCTCTGTGGTGAGGGTTACTCTTGATGGTGGATTTTCAGCTGATAATCCCAGGTTAGTTAACCCAAGTTACCAGGTGATGAAGCACCCCAAAGAGCCTATTCATCCAAGTAGATCCCCCACACAGGAGCACCACAGACACATGTCTTAGGGTAAACCATTGGTGTCTAGCCTTATTGCTTACTCTTTTTCTTTTGTTTTTCACTTACATTGTTCTATCCCTATTTTCTTATTAGGATCTTGTTGTTATCTTAGTTTCATGGGTATATCAAAAGTGAAGCATTCAGGATAGATAGTTGTCATCCTAACCTTGTGGTTGAACCAACTTAGCTAACTTATGACTACCCCCAAAGATTCATGAATGCACTTCCACATTATGAGCCCTACTCTGCTCTTTTTGAAACATAAAACATTCTCTTCTTCAAAAAAATAGACAAGCTTACAAGTAACTAAGGGAGAGATGCAGTGACACTTAAAACCAGAATCACAGACCATAACAATAAGAGCATTAAGATGCAAAATTGAAGCTGTTCAAACTAACATGGAAGCATGTTCTATTCCATACAAGATCTTCCTTATTTAAAGCATAGAAAAAGAAATGGAGTAACGATGGAACTCCACCACCTTTCACTTTTGTGGCCGTCCTTGCTCTTTTCCTTGCTGGTCCTCCTTGTGGCCTCTCGCACTTCCTCGCAGCCGTGCCAATCTTACTTCCTTCCAATCCGCAAGTGCCTTCCTCACTGATTCATGACTCTCTTCAACCCTTTGTCTCTCCTCTCGTGCTAATTCCTCCTTCATTTCTTCATACCTTGAGATTCCTGGGTGTAATATCGGCAGTTGTCCTACTAGGTACCCGAGCCTGGCTTGAGTGCTTATGTGATGTACTGTCTCGCTCATGTAAACACCTTCTGCAAATGCCCTTTGCTCGTCCAGTAGTTCTGTGTGTTCTATCTGTCTTCGATGCATCTCATGTATGTGTGCCCCTTGATGTGCTTGGATGTTGATTAGCCTCTGGATGGACTCTTGTTGCTCATTTTGCCTTTGTTCCATCCTGTTGAATGTCTCTCCCCATTGTTGCCCTTGACTTTGCTGCTGTTCCATCATTTGCCTTTGCCACTCACCTTGTTGAGTGATCCATCTTGATAGTGCTTCCTCTTGCTGCCTTATCATCTGTAGTTGCAGCTCTTTCTGTGCTCCTTGGCCTTCCAAATACTGTCTAGACAAGCCATCAATGGCTTCCCGTAGTTGGTGCATGTCCAAGGTCTGTGGTGCTTGTCCCTCTGGGGCTTGTCCTTCCACTACTTGAGGGCCTGTACTCTTTCTTTGCTTCTTTTGAGGTATGGGGGATGCTGCAGCATTCATCCTTCGAATAGTTATTGGAATGCCTTCCTTTATCCATACAGGATCCTCATCTTCAAACTCCACCCCAGCTTTCTTGCATATTCCGTAAATAGTGCTGGGGTATCCTAACGTTCCTCTTGCATCACCTTTTTCTGCCATCTTTCTAATGCCTTGAGCTATGATTTCATGAACCCTGATTTCTCCTCCCTTGAGTATGCAATGCACCATTGTTGCCCTCTCCAGATTCACCTCCGAGTTGTTTGCAGCTGGGAGGATAGATCTCCTCACTAGCTCAAACCACCCTTTGGCTTCAGGAGTTAGATCTGTTCTCTTGATGAATTTTGGCTTATTTCCCGCGTCCCTTTCCCAGTCAGCTCCGGGTACACAAAGGTCTCGCAAGATCTGGTCATAGTTGGGGTTGTTGTCCATCCTTGAGTGATAACTTTCTTCTTCAAATGGTATAGACCGTAGCTTCAATGCTCTCATTACACTCATGGGACCAAAATCCACCAACTTTCCTCTCATAAAGCTTATATACGACTCATCTTTCTTATCATACCGGACTGCATTTGCATAAAATTCTCTTATGAGGTTTGCATTTACCTTAGTGACCGGGTCAGTGAGGAGCTCCCATCTTCTCCTTTCTACCTTCTCTGCGATTTCTGGGCACTCACTCTTCTTAACTTGAAATCCCAACTCATAGATGATTTCTTTGCTAACCATCCACCCGTATTCCAATTCATGATGCAAGCTTCTAAACCTCTTCTCATCATATGGGTGTTCCTCCATGGGTTCCTTTCCCTTCCTTCTCTTGGCACTTGAGGATGCCATGAATGATAGTTATTATGTGAAGGTGGTAAGGTTGTGGAGACTTTTGGTTGTTTAGGTTTTATGGCAATGAAGAGCGTGAGGAGAATCGTTTATAATGAGGTGAGAAGTGCTGCGTTTTGAAATGGATATGTATGAAGAGTGTGCGAGGAGAGTGAAGGATGTGTACGGAACAAGGGTCACTTATATAGGGAAGTTATGAATGAATGGAGGGTGTGGATTGATGGACTTGTCGCTCGATGGACGGTTGGGGTTATGCATGCTAAAGGACAAGGATCACCACTTTATTGTGGTTATTGGTTCGGTCATCAAGGTTCCTTTTTCTTCCATGTTGTATGGCAACATTTTCCAATGCCTTCTTCCTTGAGTCACGTGTGTGCATCTCTTCATAAAGTGCTGAACCATTTCTATTTACTTGTCCTATCAATCTCCTCAATGCTCCCGTTCTTTCCCTATAAAGATAAAATAAGAAAAGTAAGAGAAGATATTAAAATGATCATAAGAGCTTTACAGCTAACATAAATGAAAAAGGGGGGAAAAGAATTGATTGTTTATTTATGAATTCCAACTAACTAACTAACTATGTATCTTCATATGCACATTGGTGGCACCTTAGGGTGACACCAAACTTAGTTTGGAGCATTGTGATGAGAAGTTGTGTTCAAAGCTTAAAGAACAAAGCTTTGAACACCAAACTTGTTCTTCACTATATTCTGCATATAAAAATTTCACACGTGTTTGTCAAGATTTGGTTGGAATTCATGCATATTGATTTATTCACTAACTTCTGAAAGCATGTAAAACATAGGTTGCCTCCCATGAAGCACTTCTTTAGCGTCATTAGCTTGACGTTACCCCCTTATTATGGTGGATGGTAATGCTTGAAGTCTTCTCCTCTGGCAGTGGACTTGTATCCATTGGTTGTATCAATGATCTCTACATGCTCCAAGGAGAGAACTCTGTTGATAGTGAAGACCATAGGTAACTGAGATAGCACAGTAGGGAGACTAGGGGGGATATCTGTGAAATAGGCTGAGACTACTTTATCCCCTGGAGAGAAATCCTCCATAGGGATCTTCTTGTTCCGCCACCCCCTTGGTACCTTCTTCTTTGCCCCTGGTGCCGTTTTCTTTCTCTTGGTGGTCTCCTTTTTTGATGAGCCTTTGTTGCTGCCTTCACTTGCTTCTGGTGGCTTAGGTTCCTCCAATTTTTCCTTGACCTGTGGCACTTGCTGCTCGCCTTGTCTATCAACCCAGTGAATCTCAGAATGGGCTGGTTGTGCTCCAATGCTTGCTTCTTCCTTTAGTATCTCATGATGATCTTTGCTTAGTTCTTTGTCCTCTTCATCTTTTTCTTGTGAGAGTTCGAACACACTGAAGCTCAGTTGTTCATCATGGATCCTTAATATTAGCTCCCCTTTCTCCACATCTATGAGTGCTCTAGCAGTAGCTAGAAATGGTCTCCCCAATATGATTGGGTGCAGGTGACTCTCTTCCATGTCCAGGATGACAAAGTCTGTTGGGAGAAAGTATTTTCCAACTTTGAGTAACACATTTTCCACCACTCCTACTGTTTGCTTTTGAGTCTTGTCAGCCAGTCTTATGATTACATCTGTGGGTAGTATCTCATTGATCTGCAGCCTTTTCACCAGGGATAGAGGTATTAAGTTGATGCTTGCTCCCAAATCGCAAAGTGCTCTATCAAAATTTGTTTCCCCTATAGCACAAGGGACATAAAAACTCCCAGGGTCTTTTCCTTTTGCAGGCAATTGTGTTTGAATGAGGGCGCTGCAGTCCTTGTTCATCACTATAGTCTGGCCCCCTTTGAGTGAGCTCTTCCTGGGAAGTAGTTCCTTCATATATTTGATGAATGCTGGCATTTGCTGAATGATCTTGATGCATGGTAGGTTCACATTCAAAGATGCAAACAAGTCTAAGAACCTTGAGTATATTCTCTTTCCCACAGCACCCTTAAGTAGTTGGGGAAATGGTGCATATAGTCTCAGCAACTCCTGTTGTGAGGTTTCTGGTTCTTGATGGTGTGTCTTCTCCTTCTCTACTATGGTATCTTCAGGTTGTTCAGACAGATTGCTTGGCTTGTCTTCAGTCTCCTTGTCATTTGTAGTGACCATGTTGCAATCCTCCCATCTCACTTTCTTCGTCTCACCTCTCGGATTCTTCTTCGTGTCACTCGGGAAGCTATCAGTAGTTCTGAAAAACTTCTCGGATAAATATCCCACTTGGAATTCCAGCTTCTTGATTGCTTCTCCCCGATTCTTCATACTGGCTCTCACCTCCTCTTTGAACACCTTATTGTCTTGAATGTCTTTGTATATGCTTTCAAGTAAGGTTTCAATCTTAGAGATTCTGTCATCCAATGATGGGATGTTGGGGTTGGAGGTAGAAGGGTGAGATGTATTGAGGTGGTTTTATTGGTATGTCCTCTGTGTGAATTATTTGGGGCCTGTGTTATTGTTGGGGTTATGGCGTCTCTGATCTTGGCCTTGGTCTTGTTGATTACCCCACCCAAAGTTTGGGTGATTCCTCCATCCAGGGTTGTAGGTCTTGGAGTATGGATCATGGTTGTGTCTAGGTGAATTCCCAATGTAGTTGGCTTGCTCCTGAGTGCCTTCTTCCTCTTCACCTGCTTCCTCTTGAGTCGAAGTGGTGACTGCTGCCACTTGACTTCTCTCCATCTTCTTGGTGAGGTCAGCTAGCTGCTTGGTGATGAGCTTGTTTTGAGTAAGCAGAGCATCTACATTGTTCAGCTCCATTACTCCTCTATTGTTCCCTCTTTCGGAAGCATAGAAGTAGTCATTCTCAGCTACAATTTCAATGACATCTATGGCTTCCTCAATGGTCTTCTTCTTGTTCAAAGAACCTCCGAATGAATGGTCTACGGCCTTCTTAGATTCATATGACAGTCCTTCATAGAAGATGTGCAGCTGCACCCATTCATTGAACATATCAGATGGACATCTCCTTGTTAGGTCTTTAAACCTCTCCCATGCTTCATATAGAGTCTCACCATCTTGTTGCCTGAAAGTTTGGACCTCGGCTCTCAGCCGATTGACTCGTTGAAGGGGGTAAAATCTTGCCAAGAATTTGTTCATAACATCATCCCAAGTTATCAAGCTCTCCTTTGGAAAAGACTCCAACCACTTGGCTGCCTTGTCTCTGAGAGAGAATGGGAACAACAGCAGTCTATAGGCATCAGGTTGAACGCCATTGGACTTCACTATGTCACATATTCTCAGGAAGGTGTTTAAGTGTTGGTTGGGGTCTTCTTGGACACCTCCTCTGAATGAGCAATTGTTCTGAACAAGGGTGATGAGCTGTGGCTTTAGTTCAAAGTTGTTGGCATGGATGGTTGGTTTTTGGATGCTACTTCCACAATTCCCTAGGTTCGGGTTGATGTAAGAGAAGACTCTTCTATCTTCCCCACCAGGATTTGCTCTACCTCCTCTACCATGGTTGTGCACCTCTTCCTCACGATGGTCTTCCATGGTTGTTTCAAAGTATTCTTCACAGTGTTCCTCCTCTTCTTCAGCACCCACTACACGTTTTTCTTTTGCCTCCCTTCTTAATCTTAAGAAGGTTCTCTCAGGTTCAGAATCAAAGGAAGTTGAAGCTCCGCTTCTTCTCCCTGTCATACAACCAACAGAGTACAAGCAAAGAAAAGCAATGCAGAAAGTATCTTGTTAAGTTTACTTGTTAGTGTCAGTGATGCAATATATCAAACAGTTAGTGGGGTTAGTGAACTGAATCGTAAATAGCAAAGAAAAACTGTGAAACAGGGGGAAGGGAAGAATTAAACTAAGACGTAAAGCGAATTAACCAAACAGAAAATTCAATCAAACAAAACAAAATGCTCAATCTAGTGATCCTCTCATTTAATTATTTTTGATGCACAATCAATCCCCGGCAACGGCGCCATAAACTTGATCGGGGAAAAACTTGTCTCTCAATAAATTCCCATTCGGCAAGTGTACCGAATTTGTCGTCAAGTAAAAATTCACAATAGAGTGAGGTCGAATCCCACAGGGATTGATTGATCAAGCAACTTTAATTAGAGGAGTGTTCTAGTTGAGCGGATCCATGAATAGAGTTGATAATTGCAGAAATTAAAATGGCGGGAAAGTAAATGACTGAAAGTAAATTGCAGAATTGTAAATGGGAATGGGGGAATTGCTCATAAAAGTAAATTACAGAAATTAAAGAGAATGGGTAAGATCAGAAATGGGGAGTTCGTTGGGCTTAGGAGATGTTGCATTCTCCGGATCAACTTCATTTTCATCTCTTCCTCAATCAATGCACTCATTGATCTCCTTGGCAATCTTAAGTGATTGAATCACAATTTCTTGCAATTCAATCTCTCAAATCTTGATCAATAGCCAATTCCTTGGTCAATTGCTCATGAGAAGAGATGAAGTGTGGTCACTGATTATACCACATGCACTTCCCAAATCAAGTGCTTAGAGGGTTATAGCCACATACCCATCCACACTCAATTTGGTCCAGCATGAGAAATCATTTCTAGCTAATCTCTTCTTTCCTCTTTCAAGGATCCGAAGAGATCCATGTTTGTATAGCTTCTTTTCCAAGATAACTATACAATTGGATGAAGATCGAAAGCTTTCAAGTAAAATCAAAAGGAAAGATGATAGAAGAAGAACAAGAAAATTAGTATTGATCCATCAAATTACAACAGAGCTCCCTAACCCAATGAAAGGGGTTTAGTTGTTCACAGCTCTAGAAATCAAAATCAAAGATGGAGAATACATCATAAAGCTAGAAGTGCAGAGAAAGTAAATACAAAGAGTAGTTCCCTTTCCTCGCTCTTCCCCCAAAAAGCTCCTCTCTATTTCAAAACTACTCCTATATATACTACTCTTCTCAGCTTCTACTTGGCTCTTCAAGTCTTGGTCCTCTGGATCTTTGAGTTTGAAGCAGTTCCTTTCTTCATTTGGGCTTGGCTTACTTGCAGAGAGAAAGTGTGAAGTGGGCAGGGACTTTAGCTCAAGACGTTAGGAATGTTTAACATTTAGTGAAAATACAAGTTCGAGAACGTTAATGACACTTAACATTGTCACTAACGTTGCCATGCACCCCTTTGCCTCACGTTAAACCCCACGTAAACTGGGTTAACGTGGCCTTTTAACGTTGCCTTGCTAGCCTTCGAGAACGTTAGTGACACTCAACATTGTCACTAACGTTCAAGTGTGCCCCTAGGTCTCACGTTAAAGTCCACGTTAACTAGGTTAACGTGGCTTCTAACGTGGCCATTCTTAGCCATCCCAACGTTAGTGACAATGTTGAGTGTCACTAACGTTGGCTCATTCTTCATTCCTCATCGTTAGCTTCCACGTTAACCAAGTTAACGTGGAAGTTAACATGGCTCTTGGGGGTTGTGTGGTTGCTCCAACGTTAGTGACAATGTTAAGTGTCACTAATGTTGTCGACAACTCTCCACCTCTTACGTTAGCTCTCACGTTAACCAAGTTAACGTGAGAGTTAAGGTGGCTCTTTGCACCTTAGGTCAACGTTAGTGACAATGTTGAATGTCACTAACGTTGGCTTCTCTTCCCCCTTTAACGTTAGAGGCCACGTTAACTGGGTTAACGTGGCTTCTAACGTGGCCATTTGTGAGCACTTGCCAACGTTAGTGACAATGTTAAGTGTCACTAACGTTGGCTCAACTTCTCTTCTCCACGTTAGAGTTCACGTTAACTTAGTTAACGTGACTCTTTAACGTGGGCATTGATGGCTTTTGAGAGTGTTTTTGGCAATCACGTTCCTTAACTTTGCAAGTTACCTCCCATTCCTTGCTTCCTTTGGTCCTGAAATCAAGCAATAGAGTGCATCAAAGCTCTAGTCCAAGTCATGGGTAATGCAATATACAATTTTGTCATTAAAATCATGCAAAATCCTCATGAAATAATGTAAAATGCATAATGTATGCTTGAATCAAGGTCTGAGTGAATATTTGCCCAAAATTAACTTATTTCCTAAGAAAATGCATGAAATTACCTAAAAACAGTAAAGAAAAGGTCAGTGAAACTGGCCAAAATGCCCTGGCATCACCTCTTGGTGAAGACAACTCTCATGCCAGGTGAGAGGCCTTCAGTTGGGATTTTCTTATCCCTCCAGCCTTTAGGTACTTTCTTCTTAGTACCTTTGTGCTTAGAGCTTGTTGATGGCTGCCCAACACCAAACATATAATTGATGTCTGGGGATTCTGTAATGCTCTGCACAGAAAGAGAGGGTTGGAACACTAGGTGTTGAACATTTATCTCTCTTTTATTTAAGGGAGAATTGGGATGAGATCTTGAACAAGATGTGATCCTCCCCTAGTTGTAAAGTCATTTCTCCCTTAGCCACATCAATGATAGCATTGGCAGTGGCTAGGAAAGGTCTTCTAAGAATGACAGAGTCATCCTCATCCTCTCCTATGTCTAAGACTATGAAGTTTGCAGGGATGTAGTAGTTTTCAACTTTTACCAAGACATCTTCTACCAAGCCATATGGCTTCTTCATTGTCTTGTTTTCCATCTCTAATGAGATGTGTGCAACTTGTACCTCAAGGATTCCCTGCTTCTCTATTACAGAGAGTGGCATGAAGTTAATACTTGACCCTAGGTCACACAGAGCTTTGTCAAAGGTCATAGTGCCTATGGTACAAGGAATCAGAAAGTGTCTAGGATCTGAAAGCCTCTAAGGTAGCCTCTATTGAACCTAAGCATTTAATTCCTTGGTAAGCAGTGGAGGTTCTTCCTCTAGTGGCTTTGTACCAAATAACTTGGCATTCAGCTTCATAAGAGCTCCTAGGTACTGAGCAACTTGCTCTTCCCTGGTGTCTTCATTTTCATCAGAGAATGAGTAGTCATCAGAACATATGCACTACAGAAGTGTATCCAAAGAAACCTCTATGGTCTTTATGTTAGCCTTGGCTTCATTTGGTTTTGGGATAGAGGTTTCTTGATGGGACTTGAGCACTCAGAAGGTGTGCTTTCACTGCCGTTTAACGCCAGCTCTGATAGCTTATTGGGCGTTAAACGCCCTTGCTGCGCTCCCTTACTGGTGTTAAACGCCAGTTTCTCTGTCATTTTGGGCATTGAACGTGCAGCAAGAGTATCCTTGCTGGCGTTCAACGCTTGCTTCCCTGGGTGTGTGGGCATTGAATGCCCAGTGAGGGGTTTCTCACTGGCATTCAGCGCTAGAATGGTTTCATGTTTGGGCATTGAACGACCAGTGAGGGGTTTCTCACTGGCGTTCAGCACCAGAAAGCCTGTGTGTTTGGGCATTGAACACCCAGCCAATGCTCCCTTGCTAGTGTTTGATGCCAGCTCTGCTGCTAGCCAGTGATATGTCCTTCACTAGCATTCAACGCCACCCCATTCTCTCTAGATTCGGCCTTTACCTACATGGTTATGGCCTTGCACTCTTCTCTTGGGTTCACCTTAGTGTTGCTTGGAAGAATGTCAAGAGGAGTCTCAGGGATCCTCTTACTCAGTTGACCAACATGTACCTCCAGATTTCTAATGGGGTACCTTGTTTCATTCATGAAAGTATGAGTGGTCTTTGAGAGCTTGGAAACTAAAGCAACTAAGTCAGAAAAATTTTGCCTAGAGGATTCCATATTCCCTTGAGAAGCTGGGAATGGTGGTATGTTGTTGAATCTATTCTGGTTCCTTCCACCTTGATTGTTATTGAAACCTTCCTGAGGTTTCTGTTGATCCTTCCATGAAAGGTTAGGATGATTCCTCCATGAAGGGTTGTATGTGTTTTCATAGGATTCTCCCATGTAATTCACCTCCTCTATGGTGGGCTGATCAAGATCATAAGCTTCTGTTTCAAAAGAAGCTTCCTGAGTACTGCCAGCTGCAGTTTGCATTCCAGTTAGATGCTGGGAGATCATATTGACCTGTTAGGTCAAGATCTTGTTCTGAGCCAATATGGCATCCAGAGTATCAACTTCAAGAACTCCTTTCTTCTGAGAGGTCCCATGATTTACAGGATTTCTTTCAGAAATGTACATGAACAGGTTGTTAGCAACCATCTCAATGAGTTCTCTAGCTTCTGCAGGTGTTTTCTTTAAGTGGAGTGATCAACTTGCAGAGCTGTCCAATGAAATTTTGGACAATTCATATAGACCATCATAGAATACGCCTATGATAGACCATTCTAAGAGCATATCAGGAGGACATCTCCTTATCAGTTGCTTGTATATCCACTTATGTCTTAGTTCTATCTCTTACAGCAAAGGGAAAGAGCATAAGTTTGTAGACTTCAGGATCTACTCAATTAGTCTTTATAGTATCACAGATTAGCAAGAACTCAGCTAAAAACTGATGTGGATCTTCCATTGGAAGTCTATGGAACTTGCAATTCTGTTGCATAAGAGAGACTAACAGAGGCTTCAGCTCAAAATTATTAGCTCCAATGGCAGGTATACAGATGCTTCTGTCATATAAGTTAGCAGTAGGCAAGGTGTAGTCACCAGGAACCTTTCTTTCTTCCTCTTGAGGTTCGGCCATGTCTCCTATTTCTTGTTCAAAATTTTCTGAAAGGTCTCTTTCGGAGTGTTGTGCTTTAACTTATTGTAAATGCCCCCTTAGAGTTTTCTCAGGTTCAGGATCAGGAGTCAAGAGGGGTTCTTTAATCCTATTCCTAGTCATAAACAAGAAAAGAAGAAAAGAAAAGAAAAGAAGAAAGCTTTTTGTGCTACTTGGACAAAGAGCTTCCAGTGAGATGTGAAGAAAGAAGAAGAAGATAGAAAAGTGAAGATGGAGGATGGGAGACAATAAAAGTTTGAATAATATAAATAGAAAAGAGAAGAAAGAGATAAATAAGAATTAAAGTATTTTTGTTTTTATTTATTAATTAATTAATTTTTGAAAATTAAGGTTATTAATTTATAACGAGTTGAAAATTAGTTAGTGAATTTTCGAAAAAGAGAAGTGAGACAAGAAGAGAGAGTTTTCGAAAATTGAGAGAAGAGTTAATTAGGTAGTTTTGAAAGAAAAGAGAGAGAAAGAAGTTATTAATTAAGAAAAGATTTGAATTCAAAATAAGATAAGAGATAAGATAAGAAAAGATTCGAATTTGAAAGTTAGAAATTAGAAAAGATAAGAGAAGATAAGACAAGAAACAAAAAGATTCGAAAAAGATTTTAAAAAGATAAGATTTGAAATTTGATTTTGAAAAAGATTAAATTTTGAAATTTGAAATTTGAAAAAGAAAAGATTTTTGAAAAAGATATGATTTTGATTTTGAAAAGATTTGATTTTTTTTAAATTCAAAACTAAGATAAGATAAGACAAAAATTTTAAAATTAAAATCTAAATTTTTAATTAAAAATTTCGAAAATATAGTTAAAAATAAAAATAGAAAAGATATTTTTTATTTTGGAATTTAATAAAGAGAGAGAAAAACAAGTAAAAGATACAAAAGTTAAAATTTTTAGATCTAATGCCCAAGTTTTCGAAAGTTTTGAAAAAAAACACCAAGGGACACCAAACTTAAAAATTTTATGATCAAAACACAAAAGAGAGACAAGAACACCTTGAAGATTGACATGAACACAAAGAACAAGACTCAAGAAACTCAAAGAACACAAGAACATTTAAAGGACACCAAACTTAAAATTTTTAGAAAACTAAACACAAATTTTCAAAAATTTAAAAGAAAGACACAAGAAGACACCAAATTTAAAGATTTGACACAAGATTTAAACAAAGAAATAATTTTTGAAAATTTTTTTGAAAGAAAGTCTTAAAGAAAATGAAAAACCCAATAAGAACAAGAACACAAGACACAAACAAAGAACAAAGATTAAACAAAGAAAAGAAAATAAAATTTTGAAAAGGTTTTTAATTTTTTTCGAAAATTGAAGAAGAAGAAACTAAAAATAAAAGACTCAAATAAAATAAAACTTTCCTGATCTAGGGAGCAAGACAATTCGTCAGTTTGTCCAAACTCAACAATCCCCAGCAACGGTGCCAAAAACTTGGTGCACGAATCCCCACACTTTCGTACAGCTATACCACCAAGTGCACTGGGTTGTCCAAGTAATACCTGAGCGAGTCAGGGTCGATCCCATGAGGATTGTGGTTTGAAGCAAGCTATGGTTATCTTGCAGGTCTTAGTCAGGCGAATTAGAAGTTGATAGATAAATATTTGTGAGATCTAAACTAAGTTGGCATGTAAACAAAGAAAAAGGATAATCAGTAATAGGAATATAGTTTAGTATTGAAGTTGCTTTGTCTTTTTAAATTAACTTTGGTATTACTGTCTTCTTTGCCTGTGAGTGATTTCTTCAATGGCAGGCTATATGTTATCAATGCCATGGGCTGTGGTCATTGATCTCATCTGCTACAGATTAAATGCCATTGGCCGTGGCCATCCAATCCGACAAAGGGTGAAGCTCTAGCAGTTCATTCTCTTGGCGATCCTACTCAAAACGCCACAGACAAGGACGAATCTTCCGGATCAGAGAATGCTGCTTCTTTTGGTTCTAGCCTATACCATAGAGACCTTAATCTCCCCAGAAATTGGCTGAATTGGTGTCTCAAGAAGTCCCCAACGAAGTCGTGGACAAGCTGTCTGAGAGATCTATAAACATAACTGTTGGCTCACACTTTCTAGTTACGTATTCACACAAACCCAAGTAGATGCAGGTGTTTGTCAGGCATGTTCATCTTAGTATGATGAACAAAGCTGATTTTCACTGATCATCCTATTCACCATGTTGAAGAACGAATATACATCTTAGAAGTAAATCAAACACGGATCGAAGAAGAAACAATAATACTTTTATTAATTCACACGACTCAACAGAGAGGTTTAGAAACTCATACTAAAAGGAAAATACAATGTAAAACTCGAAAATAATGTCTAAAGTATGCGTCCTCTGCTTGGAGAATGAAAAATGCACTTTAAATACTAAATAGATGACTAGTAACGGTAAAACAATCTATTTAGTGCTAAAATCTACTTTTGGGGCCCACTTGATGAGTGTTTGGGCTGAGCTTTGATGAGATCCACGTGCTATGAGGTCTCTAAGGCATGAAACACTGGCTAGTGAGTCCTCTCTGGGCGTTTGGACGCTGGTCTCTGCTCTTTTGGCACTGAACGCCTGGAAAGTGGCAGGAGGTTGGCGTTGGACGCCAGTTTTGGGCCTTCTAATACGAAGAAAAGTATAGAATATTATACATTTCTGGAAAGCTCTAGAAGTCATCTTTCCATAGCCATTGAGAAAGCTCCATTGGGACTTCTGTAGCTCTAGAAAAGCTCTTCCAAATGCAAGGAGGTCAGATCCGGATCGGACAGCATCTACAGTGCTTTCTCTGTCTCTGAATCAGACTTTTGCTCCATGTAACGACCCAACTTCCAAAACGTCATGATCGTACCGAAGGTAAGGCGTTACTAACTTACTTTCCTTTATTAACTATTTACTATTGAGCTTTTAGTTCGATATCGTGATTTAGTTTTATAGAAAATTCCAGAAAAATTATTAATAATCACATAATTATTAATACTAATAAATAATAATAATCACATAAGTAATAATAATCACATAATTATTAATAATAATAAATATTATACAAAAAAATTTAAATAAATTTCAGGTACAACTCCTATCCCTCTGCATAAAATAAAAACTAAAGCTACAAAGGCGAGGGAATTCTATGAAAGAAACCTAAATCATAACCTTAACTCATAAATAAATTCTAGAATTTCCCGCAGCTTCAAACTAATTCTTCAAACCTGTATCACTGAAAGGGTGGAAGATTTTGGGGTGAGAACAAACCATGCGTTCTCAGTAAGGAATGGGAATGCCGTAAAAGTAATGATTATCATGCAAATAATTAACTTTGCTTATAAAACCATTTTTGAAAATACTCTTGGGTTACTTTAGCTAATCAATTACCTCTTTCAAAATCTCTAAACTCAAGAAATTCTAAAACCAAAACAGATCAAAATCGCAAAACTTGTCATGTTAAATATCTTTCAGCCACATAATTGATTCTCAGTCATAACAACCGTTGTTAATCATCTCTATACATTCACAAACTACTAGCACAAGTAAGAAACTCAATTCAACACACAAACAAATCACAATAAGACAAACAACACAATCACAGAGAAGTAATACAAACAAACACAACCAAATGTAAATGCACAACCAATATGATGCATGTCTGTCCTAAGCAGGCCATAAACTAACGTGTCGTTTTATACCCTGCAGCCCGACATTACCTAGGAACAAGTCCCAGATATGGCTTCCCTTTGTGTCCTTAGTGCATATGTATCGGTGGTAAGAATACCATTCCTTCGTGACTACCGGCAGTCGTTGCAAAGCTCGACCCCATAATATAGACACAAGGAAAAACAGTGATCCTCAGTTCGTGGATGTCCCCAAGATCAATTCACAAAAAAAAACAATGATCCTCAGTTCGTGGGTTTCTGCGAGATCAACATACAACAACAAATACGATCCTCAGTTCGTGGGTTATACCCGAGATCAACATACAACAACAAACACGATCCTCAGTTCGTGGGTTATACCCGAGATCAATCAACATATAACAGTTAGTGGTTTATTCCTGTAATCAATGATTATCAATTCGTGGGTTTTCCCGCATTTAATACAAATTACAATTTATAAGTTTCCCCGAAATCAATTATCATTCAGTTCGTGGGTACTTCCCGAATTTAACCATTTATCAATTCATGGGTTTTTCCTGCCTTTTAACACTTTATTTTCCTTTCTAAATCTCAACAATCTATATATCAGTTCCCATTCTCTTTTCCCTTTTAAATTCATCACAATTTTCCTTAAACCTTTCTTAATTTCCTCGAATACTCGTCCCCAAAAATCTTAACCAATCATTTAAAACCAAATCCTCTTTTCATTCCTTACTTTGGCAAATCTCAACTCAAACCATTTCCAAGAATTGAAGTCTTTCCTTAATACTTTTAGAAGAACACTCACTTTACAATTTTATAAACAATCGTCAACCATCATCGACTAAGTCCAAAACGATAAGTCTTTTTATATTTAAATCGACCTTATAACAATTCTTTTCCAAATTAAATCAAAATCAAAACATAATTCTTTTTTTTAACATAAATCAAACTTAAAATAGAATAATTTTCCTTAATGAATCGAACTCAGAACATAATAAATAAAACTCAAAACAAAATATTTTTCTCAATACATAATAAATCCAACTTAAAACATAATTTATTTTGTTCTTAATAACTTAAAATCAAATAATATATCTTCCCACATCCAAATCTTTTTAAAATAACATTTCTAACAAAAACTCAAATTTTATAAAAATTCCGGCAACACCTCCCCTAAAACTCAGACTAAACTACCCTTACAAGTTCCCTCTTTCTCAGCGAATCTCCAGTTCTTTTATCAGCAGTTATCACAATAACAGAATCTCAATAATCATCTCATTATAAATCAGTTTAAGACCAACATCCTAACATCAATTAAATTCAAAGTTTCCATAAACCAATCTTTAAAAGTAAACCAGTCCAGCTTCAAGAGTTCATAACTAATATTCCAAACACCAACTTTTCATATTTGAAGTTATTTTTTAAGTTATTTAGCTATTAGCGAAGTTACCATTTCATTCTAAAGATCATATTTTAAGAAAATAGTTCACTACTCAACCTTCAATCCTGTAACCGTCCTCAAAATCAACTCTAGTTAAACTTAGATCAACAATAATAACCAACTTGACATAATCGACTAAAATCAGAATTTCCAGCAATTATAAAATAATCAGAAAATCAATAACAATCAGAGCCTCAAACCAAAGTAAATCTCATCAATTAATTAGTCACGACCACGAAGCCAGTCAACATCACAGCCATAACCCAAACTTAATTCACATCCGCATCCAACTTCAATCATAACACAGAGTAATCACCACAACTAACTTTTCTCAGTTACATTTCATTCAAGAATTAACTCATCATATTTCAATTTAATAAGTAACATTGAATGAATCACCATTCGCAGCCACACTTTAACCAATTCCAACCCGTCACAAATCCATTTTACAGCCATTCCAATATATCAGATAACTAAAAACAATGACAAACACTTACTCTCAATAACCATAATATAGCCATACAACTTAACTAATTCAGTATAATCACATAAAATCAGAACTTTTCAACAATTCCGTCAAAATCAGAAAAACCAATATCAATTATAGCTACAAACACTCACAACAAAGCCCAAAACATTCACAGCCATGACCTGAATTCAATACTCCAATTGAAACACTAAAACATCATCAAACTTAATCCAAATTTCATAACCTCAAACCAAGCTTATTTCTTCAATTAGGCTCTCATAACAACAAAACCAATTACATTCACAGCAACAATCCAAACTCAATTCATCAATTATCCATACGACAACTTTTCAAAAATTAACTCGGCATACTTCAATTTAATAAATTATACTAAATTAATCATTAATCACAACAACATCTAAATTCAATCACAGCTCAGAATAACCACAACAACTAACTAATTTCAAATCCATTTCAAGTCATTAATGTTAATTAAGAAATTCTTAACCATTGTTAACCATTTGCACTTATCCAAATAACTTTGTAGGCATTCTAAATTAAAAACGTTTAATTTTAAAAATAAATCCCCTACCTCAATGTCGCAACTCACGGGAATCACTAAACAGAGCAGATTCATCAACAGCGGCTTGTACAGCAGCGACCCAGGCAGCGGCATTAACTGAACATCAGCTCCAATGGTAGTTCGAGCGGCCATAAAACGGTCCCCAGTGGCAACAACAACAACTTGCAGCAATTCTGAGCTAACAGAGAAGACAACCGAGATAGAGCAAGGCAAGGTAGAACAGGTGCTATGGCTTTCGGTGAGCTTAGCTGCAGTGACAGGTTCTTTTACCACGGTCGCATTTCCTTCCATGACAGACTTAATAGTGGCGGCAACTCATCGGCGGCAGCGGCTTCCTCTGGTGGCAGCTCAGATGGCAGCAGCGACCATGAAGGCTTCAGCGCTGGTGACTAGCCTCAACGGAGCTTCCCTGCCGTGTTTCTCTTTGGGCTCCTTGGTGGCAGCAGCAGCGACGAAATCCACTTCTAGCGACGGACAGTGGCAACATTGAAGGTTCTACGATGGCTAGGGTTCAACAGTGACGGTGGCGCAATCACGGTGTGGGACGGCTCCTCCTCTTCGCGTCTCCTCTCTCTCTCTATTCTTCGTCGGCGACGCGTGACACAGTGGCTCCAAGGATGATCAATGGTGATGGTGATCAGGACGCAACGGCGACCTCTCTCCCTTTCGGCGCTGCTCCATGCCTCCGCTCTAGTCTTCCCCCGCGACGGCATTTATGACAGGACGGCGACTGCGCGGCGATGACTCCCTCTTCTCTTCTATCCTTTGTCTTTGTTGAGTGTGGGTGTGTGTGATATGAGTTGATGAGAGTGAGTGTTGTCCGTGTGAGAGGGGGTGGAAGGAGGGTGGGGTTCAGCGGCTGAAGGGAGAAGAAAATGGGTAGGTTAGGATTTCTGATTAGGAACTCAGGTTTTCAATTTAGGAAATTAGGGTTTCTGAGTTTGATTTGGAAATTAGGGTTAGAAATTAGGGATTTTATAAAGTAATATGGATAGATATGAATTGATATTTTGATAAAATTGGAGGGTAAGATAATTTTAAAATCAAATGTACTCTATTAAAAATATTTAAAAAAGTTATTTATCAACATATTGCTAAGTTCAATTAACTATTTCTAATTTTAAATTATAAAATAACTATTTATAATAAAGATCATACATAAATATTATTTGCCGTAAACTTAAAGTATTTATAAAAATTAATCTAATCATTTCTAATAAATTAATTTCTAAGAGTTCAAATTAATAACATAATTCGTTTAAAATAGAATTTATTTAAATTAAATTATACAATTCTTCTTATTTTTCAATTATCAAAATTATAATTTCAATCATACCAAATATCTAATAAAGATTATATAAAAATTCTAATTAATTTAAATTCCAATTATCAAGAAACTCCATTTAATTACCTTTAGCAAAATAATTTTCTTAAAATAAATCACAAATAACTAATTATTTGATTTTCAAAAACTAGGGTTGTTATACTCCAGCTCCTTAATTTCAGCCAGAAAATACCTGAAATTTTCCAAAAACACACAAACTCAAAGTAGAATCCAAAAATTGTGAATTTAACACTAAAACCTATAAAAAATTAATAAAAACTAAACAAAATATATTAAAAACTATATGAAAATGATGCCAAAAAAGCGTATAAAATATCTGCTCATTGCCAATGCCAAGATTCCTATCTCGCGTTCCCTCACCGGTTCATCCTAGGGAATTCCTTCCTGAGTACCTCACTCATGTCCATGAGACACCATTCAGACAAGCAATATCGAGGTGATCAGACTCAATATCTCAAGTTAAGTGCTTCAAATTACCAAAGGTACACTCATGAACTTCATGCTAGATGTATCAGTTAGATACCCTAACAAGCACAGGCACAGACTCAGAGTATGCATTGAAGCATAAGCAGTCCACCCTCAGGCTCACGAGGATGAACTGCTTTGATACCATAAATGTAACACCCTAATATTCAAATTTTTATGCTCGAGTCATAAGTCAATGATAATAAGGTGGTACGACTCTCAAGGTGGATTTTTAATACATAGTTATAAGTATAATTGAAAGGAGTATTAATCGAGAATCCTGAAAGGAGTAAAAATAAAATTGTGAAATCGTAACACTCGCGTATCGACAAAAGAAGATAAAACGTATTCGGATATTGAATCAAGATAAGGTATATATATATATATATATATATATATATATATATGATAGCCACTAGTCACCACCTGCGAAACTTAAGCCGACTAGGGTACAATAATAAAATCAGTTGACAATAGTAACTTTCTTATCTCTCGTAGAATATACATCAAAGCCTCTATAAGCAAGTTTTCAAAAGGAAAATAAATACATAACCACAAGGTTTTCAAAATAAGTGCGGAGAGATTATAAACAAAAGTAAAACAGAGTTCAACGATCTTTGCCATCATTCAGATAAACCACAGCTCACTATTAAGCACCAGAACCTACATCTGAAAAACAAGAGATATATACGGAATAAGAACCCCCGACCCATGGGTTCCCAGTACGGTAAAAGTACAAAATAAATACAATACACTATAAGAAGATGGTTATCTTGCAGATCTTAGTCAGGCCGATAGAAGAAGTAGGTGTGTTATTTAAAGTACATAAAAGGAAATAAATAAAACGTTACTTAGAAGTTGTTTAAACTGCGATAAGAAGATAGTTAAGGCTTGGAGATGCTTTGTTCTACTGGATTAATTTTGCTTTTACTGTCTTTTTCAACTGTGAATGATTTCTTCTATGGCAGGCTGTATGTGACTGACACCGGTTGAGAGGTTGCCAATGCTCCTTTAGATCTGAACCCCAACGTTAGTGTAGATCTATTTTGATTGAGGGTGAAGCTTTTGTAATCCGTTCTCCTTAATGATCCTACTCAAAATGCCACAGAAAATGTCGAATCTTCTGGATCAGAGAATGCTGCGCCTTTGAGTTCTAGCCTCTACCACAAAGACTTTAATCTCCCCATACCTCGGTTGAACTAATGTTTTCAGAAGTCCCCAATGAAGTCGTGGATTATCTGTCTAAGAGATGTATAATCAAGCTAATGGTGCACGAAATTGTGATCTCAACTCTTTTTCACAACTTTGCACAACTAACCAGCAAGTGCACTGGGTCATCCAAGTAATAAACCTTACGTGAGTAAGGGTCGATCCCACAGAGATTGTCGACTTGAAGCTAGCTATGGTCACCTTGTAAATCTCAGTTAGGCGGATTAAAATAGTTATGGAGTTTTGATAATTAAAATATAAGTAAAATGCAGAATAAAGATAGAGATACTTATGTAAATCGTTGGTGAGAATTTCAGATACATGTATGGAGATGCCTCATTCCTTTTGAATCTCTGCTTTCCTACTGCCTTCGTCCAATCCTTCACACTCTTTCCATGGCAAGATGTTTGTAGGGGGATCACCGTTGTCAATGGGTACCGTTCATCCTCTCAGTGAAAATGGTACAGCTACCGGTTACGTAGGGCTAATCATCTGTCGGTTCTCGATCGTGTAGGAATAGAATTACTATCCTTTTACGTCTGTCACCACGCCTTACAGTCACGAGTTATCCCATCCCAGATCCTACTCAGAATACCACAAACAAGGTTTAGACTTTTCGGATCTCAAGAATGCTGCCAATTGATTCTAGCTTATACCACGAAGACTCTGATCGCAAGGAATTGAAGGCTCTGTTGTCAGGAGAGTCAATCAACCGCATGGACCAGGAATCCAAGAGATACACATTCTAGCTTGTTTTCATGTAGAACGGAAGTGGTTGTCAATCACGCGTTCATGAGTGAGAATGGTGATGAGTGTCACATAATCATCACATTCGTTATGTTCTTGTGTGCGAATGAATATCTTAGAATAAGAATGAGCATGAATTGAATAGAAAACAGTAGTACTTTGCATTAATACTCGAGGAACAGCAGAGCTCCACACCTTAATCTATGGTGTGTAGAAACTCCACCGTTGAAAATACATAAGAACATAGTCTAGGCATGGCTGAGAGGCCATCCTCCAAAACATGATTAAAGGATCAAAAGGTAATCCAAAGATGTTCAAAATATGTCTAATACAATAGTAAAAAGTTCTATTTATACTAAACTAGTTACTAGGGTTACAGAAATGAGTAAATGATGCAGAAATCTACTTCCGGACCCACTTGGTGTGTGCTTAGGCTGAGCATTGAAGCTTTCACATTTAGAGGTCTTCCTTGGAGTTAAACGCCAGTTTGTAACTTATTTTTGGCGTTTAACTCTGCTTTGCAACTTGTTTCTGGCGTTTAATGCCAGAATAGGGCAGAAAGCTGGCGTTAAACGCCAGTTTGCGTCGTCTAAACCCGAGCAAAGTATGGACTATTATATATTGCTGGAAAGCCCTGGATGTCTACTTTCCAACGAAATTGAGAGCGTGCCATTTGGACTTCTGTAGCGCCAAATATTCTATTTCGAGTGCAGAGAGGTCAGACTCCAACAACATCAGCAGTTCTTTGTCAGCCTCTGAATCAGAATTTTGCTCAGGTCCCTCAATTTCAGCCAGAAAATAACTGAAATCACAGAAAAATACACAAACTCATAGTAAAGTCCAGAAATGTGAATTTTGCTCAAAAACTAATAAAAATATACTAAAAAGTAGCTAGATCCTACTAAAAACTATCTAAAAACAATGCCAAAAAGCGTATAAATTATCTGCTCATCACAATACCAAACTTAAATTGTTGCTTGTCCCCAAGCAACTGAAAACAAAATAGGATAAAAATAAGAGAATATACAATGAATCCCACAATATCAAAAAAACTTAGTCCCAATTAGATGAGCGGGGCTAGTAGCTTTTTGTTTCTGAACAGTTTTAGCATCTCACTTTTTCCTTTGAAGTTCAGAATGATTGGCATCTATAGGAACTCAGAATTTTGGATAGTGTTATTGATTCTCCTAGTTTAGTATGTTGATTCTTGAACACAGCTACTTTATGAGTTTTGGCCGTGGCCCTAAGCACTTTGTTTTTCAGTATTACCACCGGATACATAATTGCCACAGACACATAACTGGGTGAACCTTTTCAGATTGTGACTAAGCTTTCCAATTAGAGGTGTCCAGAGCTCTTAAGCACACTCTTTTGCTTTGGATCACAACTTTAACCACTTAGTCTCAAGCTTTTCCCTTGGACCTTCATGACACAAGCACATGGTTAGGGACAGCTTGATTTAGCCGCTTAGGCCTGGATTTTATTTCCTTGGGCCCTCATATCCATTAATGCTCAAACCCTTGGATCCTCTTTACCCTTGCTTTTTGGTTTAAAGGGCTTTTGGCTTTTTCTTCTTGCTTTTTCTTTTTTCTTTCTTATTCTTTTACTTTTCGCTACTTCTTTTTTTTTCACTACTTTTTCTTGCTTCTAGAATCAATTTCATGATTTTTTAGATTATCAATAACATTTCTCTTTGTTCATCATTCTTTCAAGAGTGATGAGGGGATAATTTATACGCTTTTTGGCACTGTTTTTAGTATGTTTTTAGTATATTTTTGTTAGTTTTTAGTATGTTTTTATTAGTTTTTATTTAAAATTCACTTTTCTGGGATTTACTATGAGTTTGTGTGTTTTTCTATGATTTCAGGTATTTTCTGGCTGAAATTGAGGGACCTGAGCAAAAATCTTATTCAAAGGCTGAAAAAGGACTACAGATGCTGTTAGATTCTGACCTCCCTGCACTCGAAGTGGATTTTCTGGAGCTACAGAAGCCCAATTAGTGCGCTCTCAATTGCGTTGGAAAGTAGACATCCTGGGCTTTCCAGCACTGTATAATAGTCCATACTTTGCCCGAGATTTGATGGCCCAAATCGGCATTGCAAATCAGCTTCAGAATTCCCGGTGTTTAACGCCGGAACTGGCACAAAAATTAGAGTTAAACGCCCAAACTGGCACAAAAGCTGGCGTTTAACTCCAAGAAAAGTCTCTACACATGAAAGCTTCAATGCTCAGCCCAAGCACACACCAAGTGGATCCCGGAAGTAGATTTTTACGTCATTTACTCATTTCTGTATAGCCTAGGTTACTAGTTCACTATAAATAGGATATTTTGACATTGTATCTCTACCTCATGACACTTTACACATTTCATACTATACTTTCTATGGCATGAGTCTCTAAACCCCATGGTTGGGGGTGAGGAGCTCTGCTGTGTCTTGATGGATTAATGCAATTACTACTATTTTTCATTCAGTCACGCTTGCTCCCATTCTAAGTTATCACTTGTTCCTCAACTTGATGAATGTGATGATCCGTGACACTCATCATCATTCTCACCTATGAACGTGTGCCTGACAACCACCTCCGTTCTACCTTAGACTAAGTGGATATCTCTTAGATTCCTTAATTAGAATCTTCGTGGTATAAGCTAGAATTGATGGCGGCATTCAAGAGAATCCGGAAGGTCTAATCCTTGTCTGTGGTATTCTGAGTAGGATTCGAGGATTGAATGACTGTGATGAGCTTCAAACTCCTGAAGGCTGGGCGTTAGTGACAGACGCAGAAGAATCACTGGATTCTATTCCAACCTGATTGAGAACCGACAGATGATTAGCCGTGCTGTGACAGAGCGCGTTGAACATTTTCACTGAGAGGATGGGAGGTAGCCATTGACAACAGTGAAACCCTACATACAGCTTGCCATGGAAGGAGCCTTGCGTGCATGAAGAAGAAGACAGTAGGAAAGTAGAGATTCAGAAGATAGAGCATCCCCGAAACCTCAACCTGTTCTCCATTACTGCAAAACAAGTATTTATTTCATGTTCTTTTACCTTTCACAATAAACATGAGAATTATTGATATCCTGACTAAGAGTTACAAGATAACCATAGCTTGCTTCAAGCCGACAATCTCTGTGGGATCGACCCTTACTCACGTAAGGTATTACTTGGACGACCCAGTGCACTTGATGGTTAGTTGTGCGGAATTGCAAAAGTGTGATTGCAATTTTGTGCACCATGTTTTTGGCGCCATTGCCGGGGATTGTTTGAGTTTGGACAATAGACGGTTTATCTTGTTGCTTAGATTAGGATTGTTTTATTTTTGTTGGTTTAGAGTCCTTTATTTGAGTTTAGTTTCATATTTTAAGCTTGGTGTCAATTGCATGTTTTTGTTTTCTTTTAATTTTTCGAATTTTCATGTTCTTAGTCCTTTCTTGATCTTTAAAAGTTCTAAGTTTGGTGTCTTCTTTGTGTTTTCCTTTAAAATTTTCAAAAATTTGTGTTTGATTTTCTAAAAGTTTTTAGTTTGGTGTCATCTTGTTGTTTTTCTCTCTCCTCATTTCAAAAATCAAATCTTTTTCAAAATAATTTTTAATCATATCTTCTTAATTGCTAATTCCAAAGTCTTTTTAATTAATTAATTGATTTAGTATTCAATTTGCTTTGATTTTATTTTCTTTTAGTTTTTGAAATTTTATTCTATTTTCTTTCCCATTTATTTTATTATTTTCGGTCATCTTTAATTAAAAATGGAAAAAAAAATTTACTTTACTTGCAATCCATATCATCTCCCTTTCTCCATCATGGACCTAAGTGGAGTTAAGCAGTCCAGAAGGACTCTGGGGTCATATGCTAACCCCATTACAGCTGCATATGGGAGTAGCATCTGTATACCTCCCATTAAAGCAAGCAACTTTGAGCTAAACCCTCAACTCATTATCATGGTGCAGCAAAATTGCCAGTGTTCCGGTCTTCCACAGGAAGAACCTACTGAGTTTCTGGCACAGTTCTTACAAATTGCTGACATAGTACGTGATAAAGAGGTGGATCAGGATGTCTACAGATTATTACTATTTTCATTTGCTGTAAAAGATCAAGCTAAGAGGTGGTTGAATAACCAACCCACAGCAAGCATAAAAACATGGAGACAGTTATCAGACAAATTCCTGAATCAATTTTACCCTCCAAAAAGGATGACACAGCTAAGGCTGGACATCCAAGGCTTTAAACAAGAGGATAATGAATCTCTTTATAATGCCTGGGAGAGGTACAGAGGTGTGCTAAGAAAATGCCCCTCTGAAATGTTTTCAGAATGGGCACAGTTAGACATCTTCTACAATGGGCTTACAGAAAAAGCTCAGATGTCTCTAGACCACTCAGCTGGTGGATCTATACATATGAGGAAGACGATTGAAGAAGCTCAAGAGCTCATAGATACTGTTGCTAGAAATCAACATCTATACTCAAGCAGTGAGTCCTCTACAAAAGAAGAAGCTATGGCAGTAACTATTGATCTCAATCCTCAAGAACAGATTGTTGAGCTTAATCAGCAATTACTCTTGATGACAAAACAGTTAGCAGAGTTTAAAGAGATGCTCCAAAAAACCAAAATTGCTAACAAGAATATAGAATCATAGTTGAATCAGACAAAACAGCAGTTATCTAAACAGATAACAGAAGAATGCCAAGCAGTTCAACTGAGGAGTGGGAAGACATTGAATAACATTGCTCAAAGTAGCAAAAAGCTAAGAAAGGAACAACTGATAGAGGATAACCAAACCACTGCCCAAAATCCCTCTGAGGACAGTAAGAGCCCAGAGAGGAATACCCCTGGCGTTCAAATTCCAGAAAAGGGGGGAACGTTGGCGTTAAACGCCCATTCCTTGCCCAGTCCTGGCGTTCAAACGCCAGAAAGGGGGGAAAAGTTGGCGTTAAACGCCCATTCCTCACCCATTCCTGGCGTTCAAACGCCAATGAGGAATCAGACACCTGAGAGTGCTGATAGTAACCCCTCTAAGAAGGCTTCTCCAACCACCTCTGTAGGGAATAAACCTACAGCAACTAAGGTTGAAGAATATAAAGCCAGAATGCCTTATCCTCAGAAACTCCGCCAAGCGAAAGATGATAAACAATATGCTCGCTTTGCAGACTATCTAAGGACTCTTGAAATAAAGATTCCGTTTGCAGAGGCACTTGAGCAAATACCTTCTTATGCTAAGTTCATGAAAGAGATCTTAAGTCATAAGAAGGATTGGAGAGAAACTGGAAAGGTGTTTCTCACTGAAGAATGCAGTTCAGTCATTCTAAAAAGCTTACCAGAGAAGCTTCAAGATCCAGGAAGCTTTATGATACCATGCACATTAGAAGGTGTTTGTACCAAGACAGCCCTATGTGACATTAGAGCAAGTATCAACTTAATACCTGCATCCACTATCAGAAAGCTTGGGTTGACTGAAGAAGTCAAACCAACCCGGATATGTCTCCAACTTGCTGATGGCTCCATTAAATATCCATTAGGCATAATTGAGGACATGATTGTCAAGGTTGGGCCATTTGCCTTTCCAACTAACTTTGTAGTGCTGGAAATGGAGGAGCACAAGAGTGCAACTCTCATCCTAGGAAGACCCTTCCTAGCAACTGGACGAACTCTCATTGATGTACAAAAAGGGGAAGTGACCCTGAGAGTCAATGAGGATGAGCTCAAGTTGAATGCTATCAAAGCTATGCAGCATCCAGACACATCAAATGACTGTATGAGCGCTGATATTATTGACTCTTTGGTGGAAGAGATCAATATGACTGAGAGTCTCGAATCAGAGCTAGAGGATATCTTTAAAGATGTTCAGCCTGACTTGGAGGAACCAGAGGAAATAAAAGAACCTCTGAAAATTCCTCAAGAAGGGGATAAGCCTCCTAAACCCGAGCTCAAGCCACTACCACCATCCCTGAAGTATGCATTTCTGGGAGAAGGTGACACTTTTCCAGTGATCATAAGCTCTGCTTTAAACTCACAGGAAGAGGAAGCACTAATTCAAGTGCTAAAGACACACAAGACAGCTCTTGGGTGGTCCATAAGTGATCTTAAGGGCATTAGCTCAGCAAGATGCATACACAAGATCCTATTGGAAGATAATGCCAAGCTAGTGGTTCAACCACAGAGGCGGCTAAATCCAGCCATGAAGGAGGTAGTGCAGAAAGAGGTCACTAAGTTACTAGAGGTTGGGATTATTTATCCTATTTCTGATAGCCCTTGGGTGAGCCCTGTCCAAGTTGTCCCCAAAAAGGGAGGCATGACAGTGGTTCATAATGAAAAGAATGAACTAGCTCCTATAAGAACAGTTACAGGGGTGGCGCATGTGTATTGCCTACAGAAGGCTCAATACAGCCACCGGGAAGGATCATTTTCCTTTACCATTCATAGACCAAATGCTAGAAAGACTAGCGGGTCATGATTATTACTGCTTTTTGGATGGCTATTCAGGCTATAATCAAATTGCAGTGGACCCTCAAGATCAAGAGAAAACAGCATTCACCTGTCCTTCTGGCGTGTTTGCTTACAGAAGAATGCCTTTTGGTCTATGCAATGCACCCGCAACCTTTCAGAGGTGCATGCTCTCCATCTTCTCTGATATGGTAGAGAAATTCCTAGAAGTCTTTATGGATGACTTCTTAGTATTTGGAGACTCATTCAGCTCCTGTCTTGATCATCTAGCACTTGTCCTGAAAAGGTGCCAAGAGACTAACCTGGTCTTAAACTGGGAGAAATGTCACTTTATGGTGACTGAAGGAATTGTCCTTGGACACAAAATTTCAAGCAAGGGAATAGAGGTGGATCAAGCAAAGGTAGAGGTAATTGAAAAATTACCACCACCTGCCAATATTAAGGCAATCAGAAGCTTTCTGGGGCATGCAGGATTCTACAGAAGGTTTATAAAGGATTTTTCAAAAATTACAAAACCTCTAAGCAACCTGTTAGCTGCTGACACACCATTTGTGTTTGATACACAGTGTCTGCAGGCATTTGAGACCCTGAAAGCCAAGCTGGTCACAGCACCAGTCATCTCTACACCAGACTGGACATTACCATTCGAACTAATGTGTGATGCCAGTGACCATGCCATTGGTGCAGTATTGGGACAGAGGCATAACAAGCTTCTGCACGTCATTTATTATGCTAGCCGTGTTCTAAATGATGCACAGAAGAATTACACAACCACAGAAAAAGAGTTACTTGCAGTTGTTTATGCCATTGACAAGTTTAGATCCTATTTAGTAGGGTCAAAAGTGATTGTGTACACTGACCATGCTGCTCTTAAATACTTACTCACAAAGCAGGATTCAAAACCCAGGCTCATAAGGTGGGTGCTGCTTCTGCAAGAGTTTGATATAGAAATAAGAGACAGAAAAGGGACAGAGAACCAGGTAGCTGATCATCTGTCCTGAATAGAACCAGTGGCAGGGGCGTCCCTCCCTTCTACTGAGATCTCTGAGACCTTTCCAGATAAGCAACTTTTTACCATTCAGGAAGCTCCATGGTTTGCAGACATTGCAAATTATAAAGTTGTGAGGTTCATACCACAGGAGTACAGCAGGGTGCAAAGAAAAAAATTAATTTCAGATGCCAAGTACTACCTATGGGATGAGCCATATCTCTTTAAGAGATGTACAGATGGAATAATTCGTAGATGTGCACCTAGAGAGGAAGCACAAAGGATTCTGTGGCATTGCCATAGATCACAGTATGGGGGACATTTCGGAGGTGAGCGAACAGCCACTAAGGTCCTCCAATGTGGATTCTACTGGCCTACTCTCTATAGGGATGCCCGGGAGTTTGTGCGTAACTGTGACAGTTGCCAAAGAGCTGGTAACTTGCCTCATGGTTACGCCATGCCTCAACAAGGGATCTTAGAGATTGAATTGTTTGATGTATGGGGTATTGACTTCATGGGTCCCTTCCGACCATCATATTCAAACACTTATATTCTTGTGGCGATAGACTATGTATCTAAATGGGTAGAAGCAATTGCCACACACAATAATGATACCAAGACCGTACTGAAATTCCTCCAGAAACACATCTTCAGCAGGTTTGGTGTTCCCAGAGTACTAATCAGTGATGGGGGGCACTCATTTTTGCAATAAACAGCTGTACTCTGCTATGGTTCAATATGGAATTAGCCACAAAGTAGCAACTCCGTATCATCCACAGACAAATGGGCAAGCTGAAGTCTCTAATAGAGAGCTAAAAAGAATCCTGGAACGGACTGTTATTGCTCGTAGAAAAGATTGGGCAAAGAGCTTGGATGATGCTCTGTGGGCATATAGAACAGCATTCAAGACTCCTATAGGAACCTCTCCATACCAACTTGTGTATGGGAAGGCTTGTCATCTGCCCGTGGAACTGGAACATAAAGCCTACTGGGCAACCAGATTCCTAAACATGGATGCTAAGTTAGCTGGTGAAAAAAGATTGCTCCAGCTAAATGAGCTAGAGGAGTTTAGACTCAGTGCCTTTGAAAATGCAAAAATCTATAAGGAAAAGGAAAAGAAGTGGCATGACAAAAAGTTGTCATCCAAAGTCTTTGAGCCAGGACAAAAAGTTCTGCTCTTCAACTCTAGGCTCAGACTATTCCCAGGAAAACTTAAATCCCGATGGAGGGGTCCGTATGTGATTACAGGAGTGTCACCATATGGATATGTTGAGCTTCGAGATATTGATTCTAATAAAAAGTTCATTGTTAATGGACAGAGGATCAAACATTACCTTGAAGGTAATTTTGATCAGGAATGCTCAAAACTGAGGCTTGAATGAGTCTCAGTAAAGGTCCAGCTAAAGACAATAAAGAAGCGCTTGCTGGGAGGTGGTGCACGAAATTGCAATCACACTTTTGCAACCCCGCACAACTAACCAGCAAGTGCACTGGGTCGTCCAAGTAATACCTTACGTGAGTAAGGGTCGATCCCACGGAGATTGTCGGCTTGAAGCAAGCTATGGTTATCTTGTAAATCTTAGTCAGGATATCAATAATTATCAAGGTTGATTGTGAAAAGTAAAAGAACATGAAATAAGTACTTGTTTTGCAGTAATGGGGAATAGGTTGAGGTTTTGGAGATGCTCTATCTTCTGAATCTCTACTTTCCTACTGTCTTCTTCTTCAAGCACGCAAGGCTCCTTCCATGGCAAGCTGTATGCAAGGGTTTCACCGTTGTCAGTGGCTACCTCCCATCCTCTCAGTGGAAATGTTCAACGCACCCTGTCACGGCACGGCTATCCATCTGTCGGTTCTCAGTCAGGTTAGAATAGAATCCAGTGATTCTTTTGCGTCTGTCACTAACGCCCAGCCCTCAGAAGTTTGAAGCTCATCACAGTCATTCAATCATTGAATCCTACTCAGAATACCATAAACAAGGTTTAGACCTTCCGGACTCTCTTGAATGCCGCCATCAGTTCTAGCTTATACCACGAAGATTCTGATTAAAGAATCCAAGAGATATCTACTTAATCTAAGGTAGAACGGAGGTGGTTGTTAGGCACACGTTCATAGTTGAGAATGATGATGAGTGTCACGGATCATCACATTCGTCCGGTTTAAGAACAAGTAATATTTTAGAATGGAAGCAAGCATGATTGAATGAAAAACAGTAGTAATTGCATTAATCCATCAAGACACAACAGAGCTCCTCACCCCCAACCATGGGGTTTAGAGACTCATGCCGTGGAAGGTACACAAAGAAACGTGTAAAGTGTCATGAGGTACAGATACAATGTCAAAAGATCCTATTAATAGTGAACTAGTAACCTAGGGTATACAGAAATGAGTAAATGACGTAAAAATCCACTTTTGGGTTCACTTAGTGTGTGCTTGGGCTGAGCATTGAAGCTTTCATGTGTAGAGACTTTTTCTGGAGTTAAACGCCAGCTTTCATGCCAGTTTGGGCGTTTAACTCCAACGTTTATGCCAGTTCCAGCGTTAAACGCTGGGAATTCTGAAGCTGATTTGCAACGCCGATTTGGGCCATCAAATCTCGGGCAAAGTATGAACTATTATACATTTCTGGAAAGCCCAGGATGTCTACTTTCCAACGCCGTTAAGAGCGCGCCAATTGGGCTTCTGTAGCTCCAGAAAATCCACTTCGAGTGCAGGGAGGTCAGAATCCAACAGCATCTGCAGTCCTTTTCAGTCTCTGAATCAGATTTTTGCTCAGGTCCCTCAATTTCAGCCAGAAAATACCTAAAATCACAGAAAAACACACAAACTCATAGTAAAGTCCAGAAAAGTGAATTTTAACTAAAAACTAATAAAAATATACTAAAAACTAACTAGATCATACTAAAAACATACTAAAAACAATGCCAAAAAGCGTACAATTTATCCGCTCATCAGGAGGCAACCCAGTCATTAGCAAGTTATTTGTTCTATAAAAGTTTGATATACATTCTTCAAGGTTGATCATTGAAATTGAAGGAATACACAGAGTTACAGAAGGATTTAGTGCAAAAAGCAGAGAAAAGGAGTTTGCTGGTAAGAAAATGCCAGTAAAAGGTACTCTGGGCGTTAAACGCAAGAATGGATACCATTCTGGGCGTTTAACGCCAGAATTGCAGCATCCTGGGCGTTCAGCTAAACGCCCAGTGATAAAGGGGTTTCTGGCGTTTAACGCCAGCCAGGGCACCTGGCTGGGCGTTAAACGCCCATAATGGTCACCAAGTGGGCGTTAAACACCAGGAAGGTAGGGGACAGAGATTTTGTTTTCCACTTCAAATTTTTTCTAACTTTCTTATTTTGATCCATAATTTTTTGCATACATGCATTACAAACTTTCATCATTCACCTTCAAATTTCAAAAATTAAACAACGTTCTAAATCATTCCTCAAAATCTCTTTCAAATCCTTTCCAAATCTTCTTCACAAACTCAATTATCTTCTCAAATTCTTTCCATATCTTCTCAAATCCCCTTCAAAATTTTTGAAATCTCTTCCCCCTCCCTTATAAATACACGTTCAGCCATCCCTCTCTCCCCACCATTCGAATTTGCTCTCCTCCTCTCTCTCCTCTTTCCTTTCTGTTGCTTGAGGGCAAGCAAACCTCTAAGTTTGGTGTGATTTTCCGTGATCACTAAGCCAAGATTTATCAAGATCATGGCTCCTAAGGGAAAACAAACCAATTCAAGAGGCAAGAAAGAGAATACTCCAAAGAATCTTTGGAATCAAGAGAAGTTCTTAACCAAAGAACATGCATACCATTACCACAAAATAATGGGTCTATGGTCAGTGATCCCGGACGTCAGATTCGATCTGAAAGAAGATGAATATCCGGAGATCCAAGAGCAAATTCGAAACAGAGGATGGGAAGTTCTAACCAACCCAGAGAAAATGGTTGGAAGAAACATGGTTCAGGAATTCTACTCAAATCTGTGGCTGACAGATAAGCAGAGAATGACTAGAACTGCTTTTCATACCTACAGAACCATGGTCAGAGGAAGAATTATTTACTTCCATCTGGACAAAATAAGAGAGGTCTTCAAATTGCTTCAACTACAAGATGATCCTAAATCCTTTAATAGGAGAATGGTAAGAGCAGATAAGGGGTTGGATCAAGTTCTAGAGGACATATGCCTCCCTGGAACTAAGTGGACAACCAATTCAAAAGGTGTCCCAAACCAACTCAAGAGAGGAGATCTCAAACCAATTGCAAGAGGTTGGCTAGACTTCATTGGGCGTTCTATATTGCCCACTAGCAACCGTTCTGAGGTCACCATCAAGAGAGCTGTGATGATTCATTGCATTATGCTGGGAAAAGAACTGGAGGTTCATTATCTGATTGCTTGTGAGATTTACACAATTGCAAACAAGAATTTTGCTAAAGCCAAACTGGCTTACCCAAGCTTAATCTCTTTGCTATGTAAAGATGCTGGGGTGAGGATGGGAGTAGATGAGTTCATCCCAATTGAACATCCAATCACCAAGAAGTCAATGGAAAGACAAATGCAAGATAACTCTATCAAAAGAAGGGCGCAGGAGTTCCTCCCTGAACTTCCTGAAATTGACTACTGGGCCAGCCTAGAAGCATCTGTTGCCAAGCTGCAAGAAACTATGGAACAAATTAAGGAAGAATAGCAGAATCAAAACTGCATGCTCTACAAATTGCTGAAGGAACAAGAGAAGCAGGGGCGTGAGCTACTGGAGCTGAAGCGCCAAAAGCTCTCCCTTGGAGGGTCAAATACCCCACAAGTTGAGGGAGCATCCACTTCTCAAAATCAAGGTTGTTGAGTCCTAACTCTGTGATAACCTCTATCATTAGGAGTCTATTTTAGAGTCATTTAATTTTTTGTTTTCTATTACTATTAGTCTTATCTTATATTTATTTTTGAGTTTTGTTCTTAATTCATGATTAATAAAATTTAAGGTTCATGTCTTAAAGCTATGAATGTCCTATGAATCCATCACCTCTCTTAAATGAAAAATGCTTTAATCACAAAAGAACAAGAAGTACAGGATTTCAAATTTATCTCTGAAACTAGTTGAATTAGTTTGATGTGGTGACAACACTTTTTGTTTTCTCAATGAATGTTTGAACAGTGCATATGTCTTTTGAATTTGTTGATTAAAGAATGTTAAACTTGTTGGCTCTTGAAAGAATGATGAAAAAGGAGAAGCGTTATTGAGGATCTGAAAAATTATCAAATTGATTCTTGAAGCAAGAAAAAGCAGTGAATTCAATATATATATATATATATATATATATATATATATATAATAAAGTCATGATCCAAGGCAAAAAGAGTGTGCTTAAGAACCCTGGACACCTCTAATTGGGGACTCTAGCAAAGCTGAGTCACAATCTGAAAAGGTTCACCCAGTTATGTATCTGTGGCATGTATGTATCCGGTGGTAATACTGGAAGACAGAGTGCTTTGGGCCACAGCCAAGACTCATAAAGTAGCTATGTTCAAGAATCATCATACTTAACTAGGAGAACCAATAACACTATCTGAATTCTGAGTTTCTATAGATGCCAATCATTCTAAACTTCAAAGGATAAAGTGAGATGCCAAAACTGTTCAGAAGCAAAAAGCTACTAGTCCCGCTCATCTAATTGGAGCTAAGTTTCATTGATATTTTGGTGTCTATAGTATGTTCTCTTCTTTTATCCTATTTGATTTTCAGTTTCTTGGGGACAAACAACAATTTAAGTTTGGTGTTGTGATGAGCGGATAATTTATACGCTTTTTGGCACTGTTTTTAGTATGTTTTTAGTACATTTTAGTTAGTTTTTAGTATGTTTTTATTAGTTTTTATTTAAAATTCACTTTTCTGGGCTTTACTATGATTTTATGTATTTTTCTGTGATTTTAGGTATTTTCTGGCTGAAATTGAGGGACCTGAGCAAAAATCTTATTCAGAGGCTGAAAAAGGACTGCATATGCTGTTGGATTCTAACCTCCCTACACTCGAAGTGGATTTTCTGGAGCTAAAAAAGCCCAATTAGCGCGCTCTCAATTGCTTTGGAAAGTAGACATCCTGGGCTTTCCAGCAATGTATAATAGTCCATACTTTGCCCGTGATTTGATGGCCCAAACCGGCGTTGCAAATCAGCTTCAGATTTCTCGACGTTTAACGCCGGAACTGGCACAAAAATTGGAGTTAAACGCCCAAACTGGCACAAAAGCTGGCGTTTAACTCCAAGAAAAGTCTCTACACATGAAAGCTACAATGCTCAGCCCAAGCACACACCAAGTGGACCCCGGAAGTGGATTTTTACGTCATCTACTCATTTCTGTATAGCCTAGGTTACTAGTTCACTATAAATAGGATATTTTGACATTGTATCTCTACCTCATGACACTTTACACATTTCATACTGTACTTTCTACGGCATGAGTCTCTAAACCCCATGGTTGGGGGTGAGGAGCTCTGCTGTGTCTTGATGGATTAATACAATTACTACTGTTTTTCATTCAATCACGCTTGCTCCCATTCTAAGTTATCACTTGTTCCTCAACTTGATGAATGTGATGATCCGTGACACTCATCATCATTCTCACCTATGAACGTGTGCCTGACAACCACATCCGTTCTACCTTAGACTAAGTGGATATCTCTTAGATTCCTTAATCAGAATCTTCGTGGTATAAGCTAGAATTGATGGTGGCATTCAAGAGAATCTGGAAGGTCTAAACCTTGTCTGTGGTATTCTGAGTAGGAATCGAGGATTGAATGACTGTGATGAGCTTCAAAATTCTGAAGGCTGGGCGTTAGTGACAGACGCAAAAGAATCACTGGATTCTATTCCAACCCGATTGAGAACCGACAGATGATTAGCCGTGCTGTGACAGAGCGCGTTGAACATTTTCACTGAGAGGATGGGAGGTAGCCATTGACAACGGTGAAATCCTACATACAGCTTGCCATGGAAGGAGCCTTGCGTGCATGAAGAAGAAGACAGTAGGAAAGCAGAGATTCAGAAGATAGATCATCTCCAAAACCTCAACCTGTTCTCCATTACTGCAAGACAAGTATTTATTTCATGTTCTTTTACTTTTCACAATTAAACCTGAGAATTATTGATATCCTGACTAAGAGTTACAAGATAACCATAGCTTGCTTCAAGCCGACAATCTCCGTGGGATCGACCCTTACTCACGTAAGGTATTACTTGGACGACCCAGTGCACTTGCTGGTTAGTTGTGCAGAATTGCAAAAGTGTGATTGCAATTTCGTGCACCAAAGAGCCAACAATTTTAACATTCATAAACTTCACTAACAAAAATATGCACTGTTCAAGCATTCATTCAAAAAACAAAAAGTATTGCCACCACATCAAAATAATTAAACTAATTTTAAGATAAAATTTGAAATCCAAGTACTTCTTGTTCTTTTGTAATTAAGCACATTTTTCATTTAAGAGAGGTGAAAGATTCATGGAATTATTCATAGCTTTAAGACATAGACACTAGACACTAATGATCATGTAATGAAGACACAAACATGGATAACACATAAAGCATCAAATTCGAAAACAAAAAAATAAGACAAGGAAATTAAATAATGTGTCCACCTTAGTGATGGCGGCTAGTTCTTCCTCTTGAAGATCCAATGGAACGCCTAAGCTCCTCTATGTCTCTTCCTTGCCTTTGTTGCTCCTCCCTCATAGCTCTTTGATCTTCTTTAATCTCATGGAGAATGATGGAGTGCTCTTGGTGCTCCACCCTTAGTTGGTCCATGTTGTAACTCAAGCCTTCCAAAGAGGTGTTGAGTTGCTCCCAATAGTTTTTATTTCCTTGTGATGGGCTTGTCCTCTTCAATGACGATGTCTTCCTTTATGACAATTCCAGCTGAATTGCATAAGGATCACCTTTTTCTTGGCCACAACTTCATAGAAGTGGTCTTGATGGACCTTTGAGATGAATCTCTCCATCTCCCATGACTCAGAGGTGGAAGCTTTTGCCTTCCCTTTCCTCTTTCTAGAGGTTTCTCCGGCCTTAGGTGCCATAAATGGTTATGGAAAAATAAAAAGCAATGCTTTTACCACACCAAACTTAAAAGGTTTGCTCGTCGTCGAGCATAAAAAGAAAGAAAGAAGGAAAGAAGAAGAAAATGGAGGAGATGGAGGGAGAGAGAATGAGTTGAGGTTGGTGGAGATCATGTGGGGTCCACAAATCCTGAGGGGTTAAGGACTTCTCATTCCTACTCCATTTAGGCGTGCAAAAATGCCCTTAATGTGCAATCCTGGCATTTAACGCCAGACTGCTACTTGTTTCTGGCATTAAACGCCAGCTTTTATTCCTTTCCTGGCGTTAAACGCCAAGATGCAACCTGTTTCTGGCGTTTAACGCCAGATTGTTGCCTGTTTCTGGCGTTTAATGCCAGTCTGGTGCTTGTTTCTGGCGTTTAACGCCCAGAATGGTGCCAGACTGGGCGTTAAACGCCCATTCTGCTATCCTTACTGGCGTTTAAACGCCAGTAAGTCTCTCCTCTAGGGTGTGCTATTTTTAATGCTGTTTTTTATTTTTCTTAAATTTTTGTAGTTGTTTTTGTGACTCGACATGATCATCAACCTAAAAAAAAGGAAAATACATAGATAAATAAAACTGGGTTGCCTCCCAATAAGCACTTCTTTAATGTCAATAGTTTGACAGTGAGCTCTCATGGAGCCTCATAGATGTTCAGAGCATTTTTGGGACCTCCCAACACCAAACATAGAGTTTGAATGTGGGGGTTTAACACTAAACTTAGAGTTTAGTTGTGGCCTCCCAACACCAAACTTAGAGTTTGACTGTAGGGGCTTTGGTTGACTCTGCAGTGAGAGAAGCTTTTCTTGCTTCCTTTCGATGGTTGCAGAGGGAGATCCTTGAGTTTTAAACACAAGGTAATCCTCATTCAGTTGAAGGACCAACTCTCATCTGTCCCATCAATCACAGCTTTTGCTGTGGCTATGAAGGATCTTCCAAGGATGATGAATTCATCCTCATCCTTCACAGTGTCTAGGATTATGAAATCAGCAGGGATGTAAAGGCTTTTGACCTTTACTAACATGTCCTCTACCTGTCTATAAGCTTTTTTCATGGATTTGTCTGCCATCTCTAATGAGAATTTGGTAGCATGTACCTCAAAGATTCCCAGTTTCTCCATTATCGAGAGTGGCATTAAGTTTATGCCTGACCCCAGGTCACACAGAGCCTTCTCAAAGGTCATGGTGCCTATGGTACAGGGAATTAAGAATTTACCAGGATTATGTTTCTTTTAAGGTAATGTTTGCCTAACCAAGTCATTCAGTTCAATGGTGAGCAAGGGGGTTCATCCACGCAAGTCTCATTACCAAATAACTTGGCATTTAGCTTCATGATTACTCCAAGGTACTTAGCAACTTGCTCTTCTGTAATATCTTCATCCTCTTCACAGGAGGAATAGTCATCAGAGCTCATGAATGGCAGAAGTAGGTTCAATGGAATCTCTATGGTCTCTAGATGAGCTTCAGATTCCTTAGGTTCCTCAAATGGGAACTCCTTTTTGTCCAGAGGACGTCCCATGAGGTCTTCCTCACTGGGATTCATGTCCTGCTCTTCCTCCCTAGGTTCGGCCACACCAAGTAAGGTTATGACCTTGCACTCTCGTTTTGGATTCTCTTCTGTATTGCTTGGGAGAGTACTGGGAGGAATTTCAGTGACTCTTTTACTCAGCTGGCCCACTTGTGCCTCCAAATTTCTAATGGAGGACCTTGTTTCATTCATGAAACTTAGAGTCACCTTAGATAGATCAGAGACTATGTTTGCTAATCTAGAGGGGCTCTACTCAGAATTCTCTGTCTATTGCTAAACCTGTTTCTTCCACCATTATTAAAGCCTTGCTGAGGCTTTTGTTGATCCTTCCATGAGAAATTTGGATGTTTTTTCCATGAGAGACTATAGGTGTTTCCATAGGCTTCACCCATGTAATTCACCTCTGCCATTGCAAGGTTCTCAGGATCATAAGCTTCTTCTTCAGAAGATGCTTCTTTAGTACTATTGGATGAATTTTGCAAACCATTCAAACTCTGAGAAATCATATTGACTTGCTGAGTCAACATTTTATTCTGAGCCAATATGGCATTCAGAGCATCAATTTCAAGAACTCCCTTCCTTTGAGGCGTCCCATTACTCATAGGATTTCTTTCAGAGGTGTATATGAACTGGTTATTTGCAACCATTTCAATGAGTTCCTGAGCTTCTGTAGGCATTTTCTTCAGGTGAATAGATCCACCTGTAGAATGGTCTAATGACATCTTAGACAATTCAGACAGACCATCATAGAATATATCCAGGATGGTCCATTCTGAAAGCATGTCAGAAGGACACTTTTTGGTCAGTTGCTTGTATCTTTCCCAAGCTTCATAAAGGGATTCACCTTCTTTCTGCCTGAAGGTTTAAACATCCACTCTAAGCTTGCTCAGATTTTGAGGAGGAAATAATTTGGCTAAGAAAGCTGTGACCAGCTTATCCCAAGAGTTCAGGCTATCTCTAGGTTGAGAGTCCAACCATATTCTAGCTATGTCTCTTACAGCAAAAGGGAAAAGCATAAGCTTATAGACCTCAGGATCAACTCCATTGGTCTTAACAGTATCACAGATTTGCAAGAATTCAGTTAAGAGCTGAAAAGGATCTTCTGATGGAAGTCCATGAAACTTGCAATTCTGTTGCATCAGAGAAACTAATTGAGGCTTTAGCTCAAAATTATTTTCTCCAATGGCAGGGATTGAGATGCTACTTCAATGGAAGTTGGAATTTGGTGCAGTAAAGTCGCCAAGCATCTTCCTTGCACCTCCACTATTGTTATTGGGTTCGGCCATCTCTACTTCTTTTTCAAAAATTTCAGTAAAGTCCTCTTCAGAGTGTTGTGTTTTAGCTTCTCTTAGCTTCCTCTTCAGAGTCCTTTCAGGTTCCGGATTAGCTTTAACAAGAATATTATTATCCTTGCTCCTGCTCATGTGAAAAAGAAGAGAACAAAAAAGAAGAGGAATCCTCTATGTCACAGTATAGAGATTCCTTTATGTGAGCAGAAGAAGATAAGAATAGGAGAAGGAGAAGAGAAAAAAATTCGAACACAGAGAGGAAAAAAGGGTTCGAATTTTAAGATGAAGAGAAGTGTTAGTAAATGAATAAATAAATAGAAAGATATGAGAGAGAGAAGAAAATTCGAAATTTAATTAAGAGAAAAGAAAAATATTTTTGTTTTTATTTTAATTATTAGTTAAAATTCAAAAATTAAGAGAAGATGTAAAATTAAAATTAAAATTTAAAACAATTAGTTAATTAAAAAGAATTTTGAAAAAGGGTGAGGAATTTTCGAAAATTAGAGAGAGAAAAGTAGTTAGGTGGTTTTGAAAAAGATAAGAAATAGTAAAACAATCAAAGAAATCAATTAGTTAGTTGAAAAAGATTTGAAAATCCATTTTGAAAAGATAAGAAGTTAGAAAAGATTTTGAAATTGATTTTGAAAAAGATATGATTTGAAAAAGATATGTTTAAAAAGATATGATTGAAAAAATATGATTGAAATTTATTTTGAAAAAGATTTTAAAAAGAAATTTAGAAAGATTTGATTTTGAAAATTAAAGTTAATGACTTGACTAACAAGAAATCAAAAGATATGATTCTAAAATTTTAAAGTTCGAATCTTTCTTAACAAGATAGTAACAAACTTGAAATTTTTGAATCAATCACATTAATTGTTAGTAAAGTTTTTGAAAATTTGAAATGAAATTAAGAAAAAGATTTTGAAAAATAATTTTTAAAATTTTCGAAACACAAAGAAAAAAAATGAAAAAGATTTGATTTTGAAAAAGATTTTGAAAAGATGAATTTTTGAAATTGAAATCTTGACTTAACTAACAAGAAACAACTTATTTTAAAAATTTTTGACTAAGTCAACCCAAAATTTTGAATTTTATCAGAGAAATAAGGGAAAGATAATTTTTTGATTTTTGAATTTTTAATGAGGAGAGAGAAAAAGAAAAGATATCATTTTTGTGTTTTTCTCTTTTTTTTTTTCAGTAAACAGCAAGATTGACACAAGACATGAAAAATTAAGATCAAAACACATAATGCATGCAAGAACACTTTGAATGTCAAGATGAACACCAAGAACACTTTGAAGATCATGATGAACACCAAGAACTTATTTTTGAAAAATTTTTAAGAAAAGAAAAACAGGCAAGACACCAAACTTAGAAATTTTTCATGTTTAGACACTAATGATTCAAGAATGCATATGAAAAATAAGAAAAGACACAAAACAATAAAATGTAAAGATCAAACAAGAAGACTTACCAAGAACAACTTGAAGATCATGAAGAACACCATGCATGAGTTTTCAAAAATTTTTAGAAAAATTAAGACATGCAATTGACACCAAACTCAAAACTTGACTCTAGACTCAAACAAGAAACATAAAATATATTTTTGTTTTTATGATTTTATTAATTTTTTTTTTTGGAAAAACGAAAAAGAAGAAAAAATTTTTGAAAGATTTTTGAAAACTTTTTGAAAATAAAATAATGGTTAAAACAAGAAGAAAACTGATGACAAGTCATCATATACCCATTTTTCAAGCTAATTTCACTTGTTTTATTAGTCTTTATGCACTTTCTTGCATCCTAAGTAAGTAATTTGGAATGAAAATGCATAACTTCTTTAAATCAAACAACCACCATGAAATTAATGTTAACTCATAAGGTTTAAGCTGAATTTAATTGATTTTTAATTGATTTATAAGCCTTGTGAATTTAGTGATACTTTGAGTGGTTATTTTGGTTGATTGTAGGTGAAGAAAAGAAGAAAAGAGAAAGCGTGGCCTAAGAAAGTGTGGCCAAAGGAGAAAAAGGCGTGGCGCATAAAGGAGAGAGCAAGTATTGCCCTCCACAAGGGCACACTGCCCTCTAAGAGGGCAACATAAGGGAACAAGGCTTGATGAGGCAACTCTGCCCTGCCCACGACAAGGGCAGAGCACAAAATTGTGCCTTGGATCAAAGAAGAGCAAAACCTTGCCCTGCCCTCCACAAGGGCAGTATCGGGCCTTCATGGAAAATAAATCAAAGGAAAAAGCCTACCAATGCTTGCCACAAGAAACGAACACGGAACAATGAAGAAGCAAGGAACTAGGCCTCATTATGTTGCCAAGAAAGCCAAGGAAAATGGGTAGCGTGTGTATCAGCCAAGTCTCGAACACGGGACTTCAATTTGGAAACACTGCCCTGCCCTCCACGAGGGCAGGGCAGCATTTTGTTGTGGCACAGCCAGCGCACCAACCTGGCGCACCAAGGGCATCATTCGGCAGCACCAGCAGCGCGCACAGGCACCAAACTGGCGCACCAGAATTTTCTGCCCTGCCCTCGCGGAGGGCAGGGCAGCATCCTGCAGCACACACCAACGCACCACGCTTGCACCAAGGCCGCACGCATCAAATCCTGCCCTGCCCTCCACAAGGGCAGGGCAGCCTCCTGGGAGCTACTTCTTCATGGGCTAAAATTGGATTAAAAATCCAATAAAATTCATTTCTTCACCAAATCAAAAGCCCATCCAAATCCCAAGATCCAAGAATAGAAAGTGTATAAATAGGAGATAGTTTGATGTAATTAGGACCTTTTGCTTTGCTTTTGAACTTTAATTTTTCTTTTGAGCTTTGAATTTTATTTTTGCACTTGGGAACTTCTCTTGGTGACTCCACTGAGATTTCAGAGAATTGGGGAGGAGAATTGATCTCTCTTCTTCCTCATTCTTACTTGGGCATTTTTACTTTTCTTGTTTTGAGTTTTGGGTGTGAAGAATTGAGGAAATTCTGTCTCAATCTCCATTCAAAATCTCTTTAATTCCTTTCTGCACAATTGAGTTTAATTCCAATTTCCTTTACTGCTTCTTCTTCAATTTCTTGTTAATTGCTTTGTGAACTTGGATCTGGGAAGGCAATTGAGATCTAGACTTTGCTTTCTAGTCTCTTGAGACCTGAGATCCCATTTTCCTTGTTGGTTCTTCTGTGAACTTCTGCAATTTAATTTCATTTTCTGTTTGAATTTTAGTTTATTCCAATTCATCTTCTACTTTATTAATTGTTGCAATCTACTTTCTCTTGCTGGAATTCTGGATTCCCAATCCTTAATTCCCCTTTTATATTCAAGCAATTTACATTTCTTGCACTTTAAGTTACTGCAATTTACATTTCTTGCACATTAAGTTTCAGTCATTTAATTTCTTGTTCTTTAAGATTCAGCAAATCTACTTTCCTGTTCTTTAATTTACTGCAATTCTCCCCTCTCCCTTTACATTCCAAGCAATTTAGCTTCTGTTAAATATAAACCACTCAACCAATATTTGATTCGCTTGACTAAATCAACCACTAAACTAAAATTGCTCAATCCTTCAATCCCTGTGGGATCGACCTCACTCCCGTGAGTTTTTATTACTTGATGCGACCCGGTACACTTGCCGGTGAGTTTTATGTTGGATCGTTTTCCACACATCAAGTTTTTGGCGCCGTTGCCGGGGATTGAAATAGATTGACAATGATTAAGTGAAGTGGAGATCTAGATCAAGCACTTTTTCTTTTCTGTTGTTTTAATTTTGGCTAACACACTAACTGTTTGAATTTTTGCTTAAACTAACTAAAACTTCATTCTAGCTACAGATTAAAGTTTCATTGGTTTTCTGGATCTGTGTGTTTATTGTTGTGTGTTTGTATGTCAGGTACAGGAAGATCTTCCCCTATCCTCTCTGAAATTGACCAAAGAACTCTTCGAAGAATAAGAAGAGCTGAAAGGGGGAAGAACGTTATTGGAGAGGAAGAATCTGAGGAGGAATTCCAAGAAATGGAAGGAGATCCATCAAATCTCAATCAACCAGGAGGAGGGGCCAACAATAACCAACAACAAAGAAGAGTCCTGGCTTCATACACATTTGCAAATGCTAGACACTGTGGAAGTAGCATTCTTACTCCTAATGTCAATGCAAACAATTTTGAACTAAAGCCACAACTCATCACTTTGGTTCAAAACAACTGTTCTTTTGGAGGAGGGCCATTGGAGGACCCAAATCAACACTTATCTACCTTCTTGAGGATTTGTGATACTGTGAAAACCAATGGTGTGCCTCCTGACAGCTACAAGTTGTTGCTCTTTCCATTTTCTCTCAGAGACAAAGCTACTCAATGGCTAGAGACATTTCCAAAGGAGAGCATCAACACGTGGGATGACTTGGTAAGCAAGTTCCTTGCCAAATTTTATCACCCTCAAAGGATCATAAGATTGAAGACTGAGGTGCAGACATTCACTCAAATGGAGGCTGAAAATTTATATGAAGCATGGGAAAGATATAAGGCACTATTGAGGAAATGTCCACCAGAGATGTTCACTGAGTGGGACAAGCTGTAGAACTTCTATGAGGGGCTCACTCTTAAGGCTCAAGAAGTACTTGATCATTCAGCTGGAGGCTCTTTACAACTCATGAAAACTACAGAGGAAGCTCAAAACCTCATTGATATGGTGGCCAACAACCAATATTTCTTTGCTCATCAAAGACAACGCCAACCATCACAAAGAAGAGGAGTAATGGAGTTGGAAGGAGTGGATTCAATTCTAGCTCAGAACAAGATAATGCAGCAGCAAATTCAACAACAATTTGAGCAAATGGCCAAAAGGATTGATGGCTTGCAAGTTGCATCAGTAAGTGCCACAAGCCAACCATCAACTACTTAGGGGCAAAATGAAGAAATTCAAGAGGAGCAATAGCAAGAGCAAGTCCAATACATGCACAACCAAAATCCTGGAACTAATGAAGTATATGGAGATACTTATAATCCTTCTTGGAAGAACCATCCCAACCTCAGATGGGGAGACAACCACAATCAAAGCCAACAGCCATGGCAAAGGAACTCAACACAAAACAATTGGAAAAATACAAACAACAACCAGCCAAACACTAACCAAAACACATACAGAAAACCACAAAATAATTACCCCAACTCTAACCATTATCCACCCAATAACCACCCAGCAAACCAAAACACTTATCATCATCCATCAACACCCCAAAACCAATCAATCTCACAAGATTCTCAGAGGATAACTAATCTAGAAATGCTCTTGGAAAAGATGATGAAAAACTAAGAATTAACAACAAAGAACCAAGAAGCTTCCATGAAGAACTTAGAAAGGAAAATTGGGCAAATCTCCAAACAAATTTCTGTTGAAAAACCATCAAGCTCACTACCAAGTGACACCATTCCTAACCCAAAAGAAGAATGCAAAGCTGTGCAATTAAGGAGTGGAAAAATACTGCTGAAAGATGAAGAAGCCATCAAGAAGCCTAAAGAGAGTGACGAGAAACAGGTTGAAAAAGAGGTAGCCAATGATGAAGATGCAACAGCAAGCAATCAACCTCAGAATCAACCTCAAGAAAAAGAAGATAGACCACAAAGTCTGAAGAAAGGAAAGCAGATCATGGAAGAACCAATTCCAAGACAACTTCAAGGGGAGAAAAGCTTGACACCCCCACTGCCTTATCCTCAAAGATTCCATAAGGAGACTAAGGAGCAACACTTTTCTAAATTCCTAGAGACTTTCAAGAAGCTGGAAATTAACATACCTTTAGCTGAGGCATTAGAGCAAATGCCTCTGTATGCCAAGTTTTTGAAGGAACTCATCAATAAGAAAAGGAGCTGGAGTGAGAAGGAGACCGTAATGCTCAGTGAAGAATGCAGTGCATTAATCAGAAAAGGACTTCCTCCCAAGCTTGAAGATCCTGGAGGTTTCTTCCTACCATGCACAATTGGAAGCCTATTCATCAACAAGGGGATGTGTGACTTAGGAGCAAGCATAAATCTAATCCCATCATCCTTAGTGAAAAAGCTTGGCATAGAAGAGGTGAAACCAATACAGATGTCCTTGGAATTGGTAGACCAATCAGTGGTATATCCTAAAGGGTTGATTGAGAACCTTCTAGTTAAGGTTGACAAGTTCATCTATCCGGCAGATTTTGTGATCCTAGATTCATCAGAAAATGGAAATGATCCCATAATACTTGGTCGACCATTTTTGGCCACTGCTAGAGCCATTGTAGATATAGAGCAGGGAGAGCTAACCCTCAGGATGCATGAGGAGAGCATCACCTTGAAAGTCTTTCCAGAATTACAAAGAAATGAAGAAACAAGTAAGATAAGTAGTGACTTCCTTCCAAAGCAAGCAACCAACAAGGCAGTAGAACAGAAAAATAAGCAGCTGCAAGAAGAAAAAAGAATTCAAAAAGAAGCTGGAATGATAAACAAGAAGGAAGGTATCACAACTCAAGTCACTATCAAGGAAGAAAGATCAACAAGAAAGAAAAAGATGAAGAGCAAGAAGAAGGCTCACAAAGGGTGGAAGAATAAGAAAATCCCAACTGAAGGATTTTCTAAAGGTGATAAGGTGCAACTAGTGTATCAACAGCTGGGAACAGAAGATTACTACACTGTCAACCAAATAATTTCTCTTGAGCATATGGAAATTGAGCATCAAGGCACACAGGAAAGCTTACAGTGAGAGGTGACAAGTTGAGACATCATCAACATCAACCACCCTAAAGGGAGTTCAATGTCAAGCTAGTGACAATAAAAGAGCGCTTCATGGGAGGCAACCCATGATTTAAGATTTCTGTCCTCTCTTTCATCTAATAAGCTATGATTCCCCTGAGTATGATTTTGAACTTTCATGTTTGATAAATGCATACATTGTCTTAGAGCGTAAGTCAGACTTCTAAGTTTGGTGTCCCTTAAGGCACACTCAACTTTTGCTTTTCAAAAAAAAAAAGGAAAGGGGGCTATTCCTAGAACATATGAAATGCCATCTTGATAAAGCATATGACCAAACACTAAGTTTGGTGTCTACATACGCAATATTGTTCTACAGATTAGTTTCTTATTTATGGAATCAAAACCATACAGAAAGGGATCATGCATAATTTTTTTTTTCATAAAATACATCAATTGTGGAGAATGGTTTGCATTACTAAGCTGTCCCCTTAATGAGAGATAAGTTTGGTGTTCACCAACCTTTAGCATCTTTAATTAAGGGACACAATTGATCAAAAATAATTTTTTTTTAAAATAATAACAAACAAAACAAAACAACTTTCTTCTTTATTACAAGTCAATTACCAACGTCCATATTAATGTCTAAGGCTAGCTGTTTTGGTTTATTTAGGAGGAAGAGATTTCGACAAAAGCAAGGAGGGGCCACGGCTAGGACAAGCTAAGTGAGGATGGTCACATGTGCCTAGAAGAATGCGCCCCTTGGGAAGCAGAATCTACATGCATGCACCATCGAACACATAAATACATGCAACCAATGAGAAGTGAATCCTCGTCAAAGCCTCAACAAGGCATGCAGACCGTTCAATCCATGAACCTTTTGCATGATCAATTCAATCTCAACCCTTCATGAGTACCAACGAACTCATTCCTCATTCATTGTGGTTTTGTTGAAAAGCTTGGAGAATCTGCTTATAAATAGCCGTTAGGACTAAATAGTTTACACACTCATTCAAGCCACCTTCACATGAAAGTCATAATCCCCTCTACTCCCAAAACTAAAACAATTCCCTTGCCTCACACAATAAAATCGAGAATCGTCCCAAACACAACATATCTCTCTTCTGTTCTCACTTTTCTCTCCATCTCACCTCAAACCCGATGGCCTCCTCAAGTTCAAAAAGAAGGCCGGGAAAGGAACCTATGGTAGCCAAACCTCCATCATATGATGCAAGCAAATTTAGATCCCAATTCCATGAAGGGAGATATCATAGGTTCATGGAGGCAAAGAATGTTATCTATGAGAAAGGCCTTGAGTTGAGAGAAGGAGAATATCCCATCATGAGGCAAATCACTAAAGAAAGAAGGTGGGAACTCTTATGTGCTCCTCTAGTTGACATCAGTGCAGTTATGATCAGGGAGTTCTATGCAAATGCTGTGAAAGAAAACAAAGATAGTGCTCCTTACACAAGTTATGTTAGAGGAGTTGAAGTGAGCTTCAGTCCAGCAGCCATCACTAGGGCTCTAACGTTGAGAACCATAACTTATGCAGAGCCTAGTTATGAGACCAGATTGCAAATGGAAAACAATCCTGATGAGATCTTGCAAGGGCTATGTGTGGAAAATACAGATTGGGAGAGAGACTCAAAAGGAGTTCCAAGTCACTTGAGGAGAATAAACCTTACTCCTGTGGCCAAAGGATGGTATGAGATAGTAAGGAGATCCATTCTCCCTACTGGAAACGCCTCTTGGGTCACAATCAAACGAGCACTCTTGACATATTGCATCCTACATGGAGGTGAAATCAACCTCGCACAACTCATAGCCGACAGTATTCAAGAGATGGCCAACAGTACAAGTAAATCAAGTGGTCTTGGACATCCAAGTACCATCCTTAGGCTATGCAACAAAGCGAGAGTGATCTTTGAAGATGAGGACACAGAAAAAGTGAAAAAAGGGAAAGGAATCACCAAGAAGAGTATGGAGGGAATGAATGAAGAAGAAGATCAAGAAGGGGTGGTAGCTCCCAGACAAAGGAGATCACAAAGAGAGGAAGGACGAAATCAAGCTCATGATGCCATAGACATGAGCCAGTTACAAAGATCAATTGAAGAACTATCTCAGCAACTAATGCAAGCTCAACAAGGCCAAAATCAGGGGCGGCAAGAGAAATATCTAGAGCCCCATCCAGAATTCAGAGAGCAATATTTGAAAGATAAAGAGGAACGAGAAGCTTGGCAGCGTCAAATGGAAGAGAAACAAGAGAGATGGCAACAACAAATAATGACTCAGCAGCAAGAATTTCAAGCACAGATTCTTGAAGGACAAAAAGAGCAATACAAAGAATTCAAAGAATCATATGATAAGCAGTATTTTAGTCAAGCTAAAGCAGGGGAATATAGTCACAACCTGTATCAATAGAAGAATATTCATCACACCATGGGAGAAGTTAGATATGCACAAAGAATGGAGAATGATGAAAACATGCAAGCAAGGTTGGAGTACTTGACCCATAATTTGCCAACACTCAATCCTCAGATCAAGCCATTTGAGCAATGCCCTGAATTTGTAGCCAAGCAACAGGCAAGGTCTCATCACTATACTGAGGCAACCTTTAAAAGATTGGAAGAAGTTGGGCTCTCAGGACTCTTAGATTCTGTTTGGGGTAGAAGATGTCCTGGTGAAGATATCCGAGATTATTCCAAGCTAGGGAAGAGAAAGAAGAAAAAGGGAGAATCAAGCAGCAGCCACGACCAATAGAAGGTGGCAAAGTTCTTTCATATTTCCTCTTTCATGTCCCTAATAAGGAGATGCATGTCTGAAACATGATATGCCTCTATCGTTTATTTCTTTTTACTTCATGCAATTTTTGTTCTTTGTTTTTATTTCAGTCATTTAATAAATAGCTAGAGAAATGCTAAATCTGCATGTTGTTTGTTATCCATCACTTAGTTAAATTTTGTTTTGTTTCCCACATGCTTGAATAAAAGAGAATTGTTTGAATTGAAAAGTGAAATATCCAATGTTGCACAAGTAAGAATGGAAGTTAATGGTGGTATATGTGTTTGATTAAATGCATAACTCATGAAATAATTGTTGCATAATATCATTTTCATTAAAGTGTAAGTTAGCTTGCTGTTATAAAGACTCTCATCAATAAAGAAAAAGCCCTTGGGAACAAAAACAGAAAGAAAAGGAAGAAGAAAAAGCCAAAGTGGCAAGAAAAACAAAAGAATAAAGGTTGGACACCAATAGCTTGGACCCTAGGACATATGCCCGTGGTGTTCTTGTACTAAGATATGCTTGGATGAGTAAATTCTAAGGGGTATTTTAAAACCCGGTCACTTAGATCAACTGATTTGGGATGGCCAATTGAAAGTCCACAATAAAGAGCAACTTAGATACAGAACATTTAGTTATCCAAAGAGATGCTGGGCATCAATGATCCTAGGAAGAAATAGTGAGCCATGTGTCTGTGGTGGAAAGATGTTGAGTAAAAGAAAAAAAATAAAGCCAAAGGCTATTACTGCAACATTTGACACCAAACCTCCAAAAGAATAATAAGCTTGTTAAGCATTATAGGAAAGAAAAGTTAGCAAGGGAGTAATTAAAAAGTAAGTCTTATAACAGCAAGTTTAGCAAGCCTTTGAGGAAAGATGTGTATTATGTAACAACAACAATAATTGAGTTATCATTGTCTGCATAAAGACTCCATAAATCAAGTTCTGCTATATGCCTAATAAGGATATGTGTTCTTTTCTTATTCATTTCAATTGCTCTTAATTTTGATGCTTGCTTGGGGACAAGCAATATTTAAGTTTGGTGTTGTGATGACAAGTCATCATATACCCATTTTTCAAGCTAATTTCACTTGTTTTATTAGTCTTTATGCACTTTCTTGCATCCTAAGTAAGTAATTTGGAATGAAAATGCATAACTTCTTTAAATCAAACAACCACCATGAAATTAATGTTAACTCATAAGGTTTAAGCTGAATTTAATTGATTTTTAATTGATTTATAAGCCTTGTGAATTTAGTGATACTTTGAGTGGTTATTTTGGTTGATTGTAGGTGAAGAAAAGAAGAAAAGAGAAAGCGTGGCCTAAGAAAGTGTGGCCAAAGGAGAAAAAGGCGTGGCGCATAAAGGAGAGAGCAAGTATTGCCCTCCACAAGGGCACACTGCCCTCTAGGAGGGCAACATAAGGGAACAAGGCTTGATGAGGCAACTCTGCCCTGCCCACGACAAGGGCAGAGCACAAAATTGTGCCTTGGATCAAAGAAGAGCAAAACCTTGCCCTGCCCTCCACAAGGGCAGTACCGGGCCTTCATGGAAAATAAATCAAAGGAAAAAGCCTACCAATGCTTGCCACAAGAGTCGAACACGGAACAATGAAGAAGCAAGGAACTAGGCCTTATTATGGTGCCAAGAAAGCCAAGGAAAATGGGTAGCGTGTGTATCGGCCAAGTCTCGAACACGGGACTTCAATTTGGAAACACTGCCCTGCCCTCCGCGAGGGCAGGGCAGCATTTTGTTGTGGCACGGCCAGCGCACCAACCTGGCGCACCAAGGGCATCATTCGGTAGCACCAGCAGCGCGTACAGGCACCAAACTGGCGCACCAGAATTTTCTGCCCTGCCCTCCGCGAGGGCAGGGCAGCATCCTGCAGCACACACCAACGCACCACGCTCGCACCAAGGCCGCACGCATCAAATCCTGCCCTGCCCTCCACAAGGGCAGGGCAGCCTCCTGGGAGCTAATTCTTCATGGGCTAAAATTGGATTAAAAATCTAATAAAATTCATTTCTTCACCAAATCAAAAGCCCATCCAAATCCCAAGATCCAAGAATAGAAAGTGTATAAATAGGAGATAGTTTGATGTAATTAGGACCTTTTGCTTTGCTTTTGAACTTTGATTTTTCTTTTGAGCTTTGAATTTTATTTTTGCACTTGGGAACTTCTCTTGGTGACTCCACTGAGATTTCAGAGAATTGGGGAGGAGAATTGATCTCTCTTCTTCCTCATTCTTACTTGGGCATTTTTACTTTTCTTGTTTTGAGTTTTGGGTGTGAAGAATTGAGGAAATTCTGTCTCAATCTCCATTCAAAATCTCTTTAATTCCTTTCTGCACAATTGAGTTTAATTCCAATTTCCTTTACTGCTTCTTCTTCAATTTCTTGTTAATTGCTTTGTGAACTTGGATCTGGGAAGGCAATTGAGATCTAGACTTTGCTTTCTAGTCTCTTGAGACCTGAGATCCCATTTTCCTTGTTGGTTCTTCTGTGAACCTCTGCAATTTAATTTCATTTTCTGTTTGAATTTTAGTTTATTCCAATTCATCTTCTACTTTATAAATTGTTGCAATCTACTTTCTCTTGCTGGAATTCTGGATTCCCAATCCTTAATTCCCCTTTTATATTTAAGCAATTTACATTTCTTGCACTTTAAGCTACTGCAATTTACATTTCTTGCACATTAAGTTTCAGTCATTTAATTTCTTGTTCTTTAAGATTCAGCAAATCTACTTTCCTGTTCTTTAATTTACTGCAATTCTCCCCTCTCCCTTTACATTCCAAGCAATTTAGCTTCTGTTAAATATAAACCACTCAACCAATATTTGATTCGCTTGACTAAATCAACCACTAAACTAAAATTGCTCAATCCTTCAATCCCTGTGGGATCGACCTCACTCCCGTGAGTTTTTATTACTTGATGCGACCCGGTACACTTGCCGGTGAGTTTTGTGTTGGATCGTTTTCCACACATCAAAAATTACCTAATCTGAGCAACAAGATGAATCGTCAGTTGTCCAAACTCGAATAATCCCATGCAACGGTAGCAAAAACTTGGTGCACGAAATTGTGATCTCAACCCTTTTTCACAACTTCGCACAACTAACCAGCAAGTACACTGGGTCATCCAAATAATAAACCTTACGTGAGTAAGGGTCGATCCCATGGAGATTGTCAGCTTGAAGCAAGCTATGGTCACCTTGTAAATCTCAGTCAGGCAGATTAAAATGGTTATGGAGTTTTGATAATTAAAATATAAGTAAAACGTAGAATAAAGATAGAGATACTTATGTAAATCATTGGTGGGAATTTCAGATAAGTGTATGGAGATGCCTCATTCTTTTTGAATCTCTGCTTTCCTACTGCCTTCGTCCAATCCTTCACACTCCTTTCCATGGCAAGCTGTTTGTAGGGGGATCACCGTTGTCAATGGCTACCGTCCATCCTCTCAGTGAAAATGGTCCAGCTATGGGTTACGTAGGGCTAATCATTTGTCGGTTCTCTATCGTGTAGGAATAAGATTTACTATCCTTTTGCGTCTGTCACCACGCCCTACAGTCGCGAGTTTGAAGCTCGTCACAGTCATCCCATCCCAGATCCTACTCGGAATACCACAGACAAGGTTTAGACTTTCTGGATCTCAAGAATGCTGCCAATTGATTCTAGATTATACCACGAAGACTCTGATCGCAAGGAATTGAAGGCTCTGTTGTCAGGAGAGGCAATCAACCGCATGGACCAGGAATCCAAGAGATACACATTCTAGCTTGTTTTCATGTAGAACGGAAGTGGTTGTCAATCACGCGTTCATGAGTGAGAATGGTGATGAGTGTCACATAATCATCACATTCGTCATGTTCTTATGTGCAAATGAATATCATTGAATAAGAATGAGCATGAATTGAATAGAAAACAGTAGTACTTTGCATTAATACTCGAGGAACAGCAGAGCTCCACACCTTAATTTATGGTGTGTATAAACTCCACCATTGAAAATACATAAGAACACAGTCTAGGCATGGCCGAGAGGCCAGCCTCCAAAACGTTATCAAAGGTTCAAAAGGTAATCCAAAGATGTTCAAAAGATGTCTAATACAATAGTAAAAAGTTCTATTTATTCTAAACTAGTTACTAGGGTTACAGAAATGAGTAAATGATGCAGAAATCCACTTCCGGGCCCACTTGGTGTGTGCTTGGGATGAGCATTGAAGCTTTCTCGTGTAGAGGTCTTCCTCGGAGTTAAACACCAGTTTGTAACTTGTTTCTGGCGTTTAACTCTGCTTTACAACTTGTTTCTAGCGTTTAACGCCAGAATAGGACAGAAAGCTGGTGTTAAACGCCAGTTTGCATCGTCTAAAATCGGGCAAAGTATCGACTATTATATATTGCTGGAAAGCCCTGGATGTCTACTTTCCAACGCAATGGAGAGCACACCATGTGGACTTCTATTGCTCCAAAAATTCTATTTCGAGTGCAGGGAGGTCAGAATCCAACAGCATCAGTAGTCCTTTGTCAGCCTCTGAATCAGATTTTTGCTCAGGTCCCTCAATTTCAGCCAGAAAATACCTGAAATCACAGAAAAATACACAAACTCATAGTAAAGTCCAGAAATGTGAATTTTGCTTAAAAACTAATAAAAATATACTAAAAGGTAGCTAGATCCTACAAAAAAACTATCTAAAAACAATGCCAAAAAGCGTATAAATTATCTGCTCATCAGCTAGTAGTTTATAATTGTCTGATGAAAGACTCACTCTAAACCCATGTAGAATGTGATAACCTTATGCCAGTTCAACGATTTCATATTGATGAAGAACGAAGATACATCTTAGAATAGAGAATCAAACACGGATTGAAATAGAACAGTAATACTTTTATTAATCCATAAAACTCAGTAGGGCTCCTCCCCTTAACCTAGGAGGTTTAGAAACTCATACTGATAGAAAATACAATGATAAAATATGCAAAGTGTGCATCCTCCCTTTGATGAGAGGTGTAAAAATCTTTAAAAATACTAAACTAATGACTAAGGATTAAATTAAGAAGGGTAAAACAGTCTTTTAGTGCTAAAATCCACTTCTGGAGCCCACTTGGGGAGTGTTTGTGCTGAGCTTGATTGAGATCCACGTGCTAGGAGGCCTCTAGGGTATTGAACGCTGGCTATGGGGTCCTTTATGGGCATTGGACGCTAGTCTCTTTTCCCTTGGGCGCTGGACACCAGAATAGGGCAGGAGGCTGGCGTTGAACGCTGGTTTTGGGCCTTCAATTATGAAGCATAGTATGGACTATTATACATTGTTGGAAAGCTCTAGATGTTAGCTTCCCATTTAAATGTCTGTAGCTCCAGAAAAGCTCTTTCAAGTTCAAGGAATTCAGATCTAGACAACATCTTCAGTGCTTTCTCTGTCTCTAAATCAGACTTTTGCTCCAGCTCCTCAATTTCAGCCAAAAAATACCTGAAATTGTATAAAAACACACAAACTCAAAGTAGAATCCAAAAATGTGAATTTTACACTAAAACCTATGAAAACCTAATAAAACGTAAACAAAACATGCTAAAAACTATATGAAAATGATGCTAAAAAGTGTATAAAATATCCGCTCATCACAACACCAAACTTAAACTGTTGCTTATCCCCAAGCAACTAAAAACATAGTAGGATAAAAAGAAGAGTAAGATACAATAAATCTCAGAGTTTCCAATAAAGCTTAATTTGAATTAGATGAGCAGGACTTAGTAGCTTTTTTCTTTTGAATAGTTTTGGCATCTCACTATCCATTGAAACTCAAAAATGTTGGTCTCTTTAGGAACTTAGAATCCAGATGATATTATTGACTCTCCTAGTTTAGTTCTTTTTTATTCTTGAACACAACTTTTAGAGTCTTGACCGTGACCCTAAGCAATTTGTTTTCCAGTATTACCACCAGATACATAAATGCCACAAACACTTTAACTGGGTGAACCCTTTTGGATTGTGATTTAGCTTTGCCAGAATCCCCATATAGAGGTGTCTTGAGTTCTTAAGGACACTCTTAGGATCTTTGGATCCTTTTACCCTTGACTTTTGGTTTAATGGGTTATTGGCTTTTTGCTCTTTCCTTTTGGTTTAAAGAGTTATTGGCTTTTTTTGCTTTTTTTCATTTTTTCTTTTTTTTTTTTTGCACGCATATATATTTTTTCTTTTATTGCAACATGCTTTTTCTTTTTCTTTTTGCTGCGTTTTCTCAATTCAAGAATCAATTTTGGATTTTTCAAATTACCAATAATACTTTTTCTTTTTCATCATTCTTTCAAGAGCCAACATTCTTAATTTCAACTTCAAATATGCATTGTTTATTCATACATTCAGAAAACAAAAGCAATGCCACCACATCAAAATAATTGACTTTTCTTATTATAAAACTAGAAATTCATGTATCTCTCAATTCTTTTCAATTAAAATATTCTTTTAAGTAAGGTGAGAGACATATGGAACATTTTATAACTTTAAGACCTAGATAGAAATGATCATGCAATAGGAACCAGAGAACAGACAATAAGGCATAACAAAAAACAGAAAAAAATGACATAAGGAGAGGGGATTAAGAGAACGAATCCACCTTAATGGTGGCGGCTAGTGCTCCTCCTTGAGGATCTAATGTAGTGCTTGATCTCTTCAATGTCACGCCCTTGTCTTTGTTGTTCTTCCTTCATAGCCCTTTGATCCTCTCTATTTCGTGGAGGATGGTGGAGTCCTCTTGATGTTCCAACCTCAGTTGCTCCACGTTTTGAGCTCCGCTCTCCCAGAGAGGTATTCAGTTGATCCCAAAAAAATTTTCGGGGAGGAAAATACATCCATTGAGGCATCTCAGGGATTTCTATTGAGGTGGCTCCACATGCTCTTGTTGTGGTCCATATGTCGGCTTTCTAACATGTTCCATCCTTCTTTTAGTGATAGGCTTATCCTTTTCTATGACAATTCCAGTTGAATTGCATAGGTGACAAATGAGGTAAGGGATGTGGGGGGCAAGTGCCTTTCCCTTTCTTTTCCTTGAGGTTTCACCAGTCTTTGGTGCCATACTTAGGAGTGGTAGAAGTCAAAAAGTAAAGCTTTTGCAACACCAAACTTAAGAGTTTTGCTCGTCCTCGAGAAAATATGAACAATGGGGAAGAATACGATAGAAGAAGGTGGGATAGGTGGAGATTCTGTAGGACCTACTGGTCCTGAGAGGCTAGGGAATTCAAATTCTCTGCCCTCCGTATGGGCATTGAATGCCCAGCTTGTGCACCATAGCAACGCCAGCTTGCCTTCCATTTGTGGTGTTGAATGCCCAGGAGGAACATCCTTCCTGGTGATCGACGCCAGGTCTTCTGCCTTTTTGGGTGTTGAATGCCCAACCTGGCTCATTGTCTGGCATTCAACGCCAGCAAGGTTTCCACTCCAGGGTGTTCTGTTTCCAGCTCTGACTGTTTCTGTTTCTATTATAACTACTGCAAATGATCACAAACATTAAAAAGCAAGGGAAAACTCTAAAAATAAACTAAAATAAACTCAAATGAAAATAAACGAAAGAAATAAGAACAAAAATACTCTACTCATGGTTGGGTTGCCTCCCAACATGCGATTCTTTAATGTCATTATCTTGACGAACAGCTCCTTTTAAGGAGGAAGATAGTCACAGAGGAATAAATCCTTACTCCTTACTGGGAGCTTCATTCCTGTTCTCTCATGGATTAGCTTAATATGCTCGAAAGATAGGATCTTGTTCACTATATGAGGTAGGTTTTGGCTTGCAACAATATGCTGGTGACCTTTAGTACCATTTCCCTCTTCCATGGTGAATACCATGATGAGATAAGTGAAAATTACCATTTTCCATGGTGAAAAGCCTTCAGTAGGGATATTTTTGTTTTTTCAGTCCCTAGGTATATTCTTTTGGGGCCTTCCTCCTTTGTGGATAGTGTACATCTAACACCAAACTTACGTTCAGTCTTAAGAGGGATTGAATTTGTTTCATCCAAGGGAGAAGGCTTGGATGCTGAATCCTTTATGCAAGTGCCTTCCTTGTCAGGGGGTAAAAGAGGGTCAAAAACCTTGAACACCATCCAGTTCTTATGCAAGTTAATCCTTGTTTCTTGTGCCTCTTGGATTCCCAGCTTCTTCATCACAGATAAAGGTATCAGATTTAAACTTAAGCCAAGATCATACAGGGCTTTGTCAAAAGATCTTTCTAGTAGTCCATAGGATCTGAAAGCTCCCAGGATCTGGCATCTTCCTTGGCAGCTCATTCTGAATTAGGATACTGTACTTCTTAGTAAGTACCTCTATTTCATCTCCTTTTAGGTCCTTATTTTCAAAAAAAAAAACGTCTTTTAGACAGGCCGTATATGGGGTTCTTTTTTCCAATACCTTTGCAACAGAGATATTGACTTGCAGCCCCTTAAGGGCTCCTGGGAAATGAGCCAACTGCTCATCTGCCAGTTCTTTCTGCACGCCTAGGAAAGGTAACGCTTGAGGCTCTTTCACCTCTGCAAGGGTGAGCTTTGTGGTAATCACAGGCTTCTCTTGCACGCCCAGATAAGAATCAACTTGAGGTTCCTTCTCTTTTGTAGGGGCATGCTCAATGGCAATCCCAGGATCCTTCTAGTCCGTGATTGCCTTAAGCCCCTCAGTAGCATGCTCCTGAGGTTCGGCCTCCTTGGTGAAGACTACTATCCCACTTTCTTTTAGGGTCTCCATGTCTAGAACTTCTGTCCTAGCTAGGGTCTCCTCACAGGAGTATAAGTGCTGGTTATTGGCAGCTATCTCAATGAGCTCATCTGCCTCTTCAAGTGTCTCTATAAAGTACAGAAGACCGTTTGCAAAGTGATCTACTATCTTCCTGGCTATCTCAGAGATTGCTTTATAGAAGATAATGTCTCGCCCCATCTTGAGAACATATTGAGAGGGCAATTTCTGAACATCAGCTTGTACCTCTTCCAAGCATCATGGACAGACTCACTCTCCTTCTGCCTAAAGGTCTGAACATCGGTCACTAGCTTAGTTAATTTTTGTGAGGGAGAGAACTTGTTCAAAAATTTGTTAACAACCTTATCCCAGATGTTCATAATTCCTCTAAATTCCATATGCCACACTTCATTTGCTTGATCACTCAAAGCGAATAGGAAGAGTTTTAGCCTGGGGACTTCAGAGTTCACCCCATTGGCCTCCACAGTGTCACAAAACTACAGGAAGTCAGAGATGAACTTACTGGGGTCTTCCTGTGGGTGTCCAAGAAACTGGCATTTTCGCCGTAACAACAGGATCTGGTCTAGGTTAGCCTTAAAGTCATCTGAGTCAATAGGAGTGTCAAATGTATAAGAGCCCAAAGGTCTCCCATTTCGTGCATTCCTCTTTGGATCCATAGTGACTCTGGTGTCTCTGCATACATAAATAAGAGTCAAAGAAAAATGGGAGTCTCTATGTCACAGTATAGGGAGCTCTCGGTGAGATATCCAAAAGAAGAAAGAAGAATGAAGATAGAGGAAGGAGAAGAAGAATTTAGCTAGAAAAGAGGAAGAATTTGAAAATTAGAAGCAAAATTAGAAACTAGAATTGAAATATTTTTGTTTTTATTTTATTTATTAATCAGATAAAGGTTAATGAACTAAAAAGATTTGAAAATTTAATGATGATTTTTGAAAAAGAATAGGGAGAAATAAAGAATATATTTTTGAAAATAGAAGAGAGAGGAGTTAGTTAGGAAGTTTTAAAAGAGAAGAAAGAGAAAATAACTAACTAATTAAGAAAGATTTGAAAACAAGATAAGATAGAAGATTAGAAAAGATTTGATTTTGAAAATATTTGAAAAAAGTCAACAAGATAAGATGATAAGAATTGAAAATATTTGAAAAGATTTTAAAATTTAAAAGAAGATAAGATAGAAAACGTTTAGAATTAGAAAGAAGATAAGTTAGGTAAGAAAGATAAGATAGGGAAGTTAAGAGAAGATAAGTTTTAAATTAAAAAGATTTGAAATCAAAATCAAAAAGTTAGTTTCTAAAAAAGATTTGAAATTTAATTTTTGAAAAAGATTTGATTTTGAAATTTGAAATTTAAATTTTGAATTTTGAAATTGAATTTTAAAATTTGAATTTGAAATAAGATAAGATAAGATTTTTGAAAAATTGAATTTTAATTTTTTGAATTTTGAATTTGAAACAAGATAAGATAAAGATTTGAAAAAGATATGATTTTTGAAAAGATTTGAATTTTGAAATTTAAAACTAAAATAAGATAAGATAATAATTTTAAAATTAAATTTTGAATTTTTCGTTGTACTTTTCGAAAATTGCAATTTAAGATAAGAAAAGTTATTTTATTTTTTTGATTTTTGAATTTAAAGAAGAAAGAAAAAAACAACAAAAATACACCAAACTTAAAATTTTTAGATCTAAGACACCTAGTATACGAAAATTAGAAGGAAAAACACAATGGGACACCAAACTTAAAAATTTTAAGATCAAATCAAGAAGAAAAATAAGAACACTTTGAAGATCAAGAAGAACACCAAGAAAAAAACTCAAAGAATTCAAAGAACACAATAACATGCAAAAGACACCAAACTTAAAATTTTTGAAAACTAAAGACACAATTTTTGAAAAATTAAAAGAAAAGACACAAGAAAACACCAAACTTAAAACTTGACACAAGATTCAAACAAAAGACACTATTTTTGAAAATTTTTAGAAAAAGACTCAAAGAAATTCGAAAATTTAACAAGAACAAAAACAAAAGACTCAAACAAAAAACCAAAGATTAATAAAGAAAAGAAAAGGTTTTGAAAGATTCTTTTTGAAAAAAAAAAATTTGATTTTTCGAAAAAAAAAGAGAAAATAAAATAAAAGACTCTAACAAAATTAAAGACAATACCTAATCTAAGCAACAAGATAATCCGTTAGTTGTCCAAACTCGAACAATCCCTGGTAACAGTGCCAAAAACTTAGTGCGCACGAATCCCCATACTTCGTACACTGAACCAGCAAGTGCACTGAGTCGTCCAAGTAATACCTGGGTGAGTCAGGGTCGATCCCAAGAGGATTGTGATTTGAAGCAAGCTATGGTTATCTTGCAGATATTAGTCATGCGGATAGAAGAGGTAGGTATGTTGTTTAAAGCGCATAAAAGGAAATAAATAAAACATTACTCATAAGTTGTGTAAACTGCGATAAGAAGATGTTTAAGGCATGGAGATGCTTTGTTCTTCTGGATTAATTCTAGTCTTACTGTCTTCTTCAACTGTGAATAATTTCTTCTATGGCAGGCTGTATGTGATTGACGCCGGTTGAGAGGTCGCCAATGCTCCTCCAGATCTGAACCCCAGGGTTAGTGTGGATCCATTCTGATTGAGGGTGAAGCTCCTGGCTCCTGCAATCCATTCTCCTTAATGATCCTACTCAAAACGCCACAGACAAGGTCGAATCTTCCGAATCAGAGAATGCAGCACCTTTGGGTTCTAGCCTCTACCACAAAGACTCTAATCTCTACATACCTCGGCTAAACTGATGTTTCGAGAAGTCCCCAATGAAGTCATGGATTAGCCGTCTAAGAGATGTATAATCAAGCTGGTGGTTCATCATTGTCCGATGAATGACTCACTCTGAACCCATGTAGAAATTGATAACCTTATGCCAGTTCAATGCATTCATATTGATGAAGAACGAAGATACATCTTAGAATAGAGAATCAAACACGGATTGAAACAGAACATTAATACTTTTATTAGTCCATAAAACTCAGCAGGGCTTCTCGCCTTAACTTAAGAGGTTTAGAAACTCATACTGATAGAAAATACAATGATAAAATGTGTAAAGAGTGCGTCCAACCTTTGATGAGAGGTGTAGAAATCTTTAAATACTAAACTAATGACTAAGGATTACATTAAGAAGGGTAAAACAGTGTTTTAGTGCTAAAATCCACTTCTGGGGCCCACTTGGTGACTGTTTGGACTGAGCTTGATTAGATCCACGTGCTAGGAGGCCTCTAGAGCATTGAACGTTGGCTAGGGGGTCCTTTATGGGCGTTGGACGCTCGTCTCTTCTCCCTTGGGCGCTCTGGACGCCAGAATAGGGCAGGAGGCTGGCGTTGAACACCAGTTTTGGGCCTTTAATTCTGAAGAAAAGCATAGACTATTATTCATTGCTGGAAATCTCTAGATGTTAGCATTCCATAGCCATTAAGAATGCTCCATTTGGATATCTGTAGCTCTGGAAAATCTATTTCGAGTGCATGGAGGTCAGATCCAGACAACATCTGCAGTGCGTTCTCTGTCTCTAAATCAGACTTTTGCTCCAACTCCTCAATTTCAGCCAGAAAATACCTGAAATTGCATAAAAACACACAAACTCAAAGTAGAATCCAAAAATATGAATTTTACACTAAAAGCTATGAAAACTTAATAAAACTTAAACAAAACATGCTAAAAACTATATGAAAATGATGCCAAAAGCGTATAAAATATCCGCTCATCAGAGTCTCAAACCAAACCCAGAGTAAGTGGAATCACTCCACTGCATCTACCCAAACAGGTATATCTCACCACATCCCAGAGCAAGTGGAATCAATGCCACTGCATCTACCCAGGCAGGTGTATCACAATCAGTATCATATTTAATATCAATCTCTTAATCGTTATTATTCTCATTAACAATCTCATAATCATCATCATTCTCTTTATCAGTCTCATAATCATCATCATTCTCATCAATAATCTCATCATCATCATCACTCTCGCCAACGATCTCATAATCATCATCATTTTTGCGATTCATCATTAATTCTCTTCTTATTTCATCCACAGAACTTACCAAGCTTAAGTCATCGTCCTCTAAACTCATAACTACAATTACCACTTTTATTCTTTTACTATTTTCACCCTTGATTCAATAACCTAAAACTGGTAAAAAGGTTTTAAGTAAATATTACGGAAGGTCACAAGCTTGTCGGGAAGGTAAAACAGTTGAAAACAAAGTTTCCTTTGAAAAACAGGGCAGTGTGCGTACGCCTAGGCTTGTGCGTACGCACACCCAGACAGATTTTAAAGAAGTGTGTGTACGCATAGAGGTGTGCATATGCACAGGAAGTAAAAATTTTCATTCTGCTCGTTCACACAATGCGTGCGAACGCCCTCAAAAGAGTGCACTTTCCAGTGTATGCGTGCGCACAGCTTGCAAAACTTTGTTGGTCGTGTGTGCGTACAGAGCATACTAGCACTCCCAACAGTAGCCATATCCTCATGTGTGCGTGCTCACAAGAGTGTGCGTGCGCGCACATACCAGAAATCAGAAATTCTACAACATTCACAGAATTTAGATTTCAAACACCAACTTTCAACGATCATATATTTCTCTACAAAATTCAAATTTCTACAAAATCTGCACCGTTTTAAAGCTCTTTGAATAATCTTTAACTTAATATAAAATTCATCTAATTTCAAAAACCGCAGCTCAAGATATGATCCATAAAAGTTGGCCTAAAACCAGTTTTTACCAAAAATAATTATTTACCAATTATCCAATAATTCACTAGCCCCAATCATTTTCCAACCAACAAAATGAACCCAGACCAACACAAATTACCTATTCACACACAACCAATTCCAACTCTACTCCTTTTAGACATTCCACCTCAATTGCATCTATTCCACATTATAAAAACCTCATTTCTGCTATTTTATTAATTAATCACATTTTCATACATTGGATACCAACCCTTCATTCAATCGCATACATTATCACACAATTCAATCATATCTTACCGTCTTTACCTTTTTCCGACCTCTGGCCCAAATTCACAATTCAATATACGTTCCACAAACCATTAAACACTATCCAATTCCTCAATTCCACAACATACCAAACACATTCATTCACACAAAACTCATTCCAATTCATTAATTTCCACATCATAATATCTATATACATCAATTCCAATCAAGACACACAATTCAAACCTAATCCTAGGGGCATCTAGCGTAGGAATTCACATCACACCACACAGTACTTAAATGAAACTTAAACTGTACCTCTTGTAATCAAAATAATTTGGTCCTTCCTTGTAAATTTCCACCAAGCACTAGCTTAAAACTCCACCAAGAGTTTCGCAAGCCAAATTCAAGATTCCAAGAGCACCAAAATCTCACCCAACAACTCTAGCACAACCAATATCATACATACATCAACCTAGGGTTTATAAAATCTTGTAAATCACAAGAGTTAGTGATTCCTTACCTCAACCCACTGAAGTTTGTGATGAATATCACCCATGGCTCATACAAGAGTACTCCTAAATAACTAAAATCATAAAATCACTTAACACCTATAACTAATCACGTTTTCAGAGGAAAAAAATCAAAACTGGGCACAGAAGAACAAAATACTCACCACAATAACTAAAAAGAATCGAAGAGGGTGGGAGAGCGATGTGTAGCCACAAACGGCTCATCGATTGGAGCTCCGTAGCTCAAGTTATGGTTGTTTGAAGATTAAGACGGATTAGGGTTTTCTCTTCTTCCCTCTCTTCTCTATTTTCGGATCTCTCACATATATGGGGGGGTTGTGGCTGCTGAATGGATTTAATAAGGCTATATATATTGGGCCTTAGGCCCACTTAGGCTCAGTTCACTTGGTTTAGCCTATTGGCCTAATTTTGGGTCAAAACCTTTAAGATTAGAGTTTTAAATCGTATTTTAAATATTTATATCTTTCCAATTGATACATTCTTATTTCTTAACCTTATTCACTTTAAATTAATTTCCTCAGCTGCAGTACCAGACAGATCTTAGCCGGTACTGCCGATCAAATTTCTAGTGCACGTTTTTGTGTAGAAAACTATGTTTTTCGACTCAAAAAAATTCACTGAGTCCAAATATCATATTTAAATTATCGAATTTCGATTGTTAAATTTTCTAACCATGTTCGCTCACATTTAATTTATTATTTAATTAATTACGGTTTGACTGGGTTTTACACGACGGATGGTGCCGAGAAGTCAGATATCTGATTAGGGGTAATTGTGAAATTGGTGGTAAAATCTTAATTGCTATGTTTGATACTGGGGCATCACATTCATTTATATCATTTGAGAAAGCCAGTGAGTTAGGATTGAAGATAACCGTGCTAGCCTATGATTTGAAAGTACATACTCCTACCTTTGAGGCTGTCGTAACTAGATTAGGCTGTCAACAAGTTTCATTTAGAATTAAGCACCGAACTTTTATCTATGATTTAATTTGCATGCCAATGACCGGACTTGATCTAATTCTGGGTTTAGATTGGCTGTTAAAGCATCACATACTACTAGGCTATTTTGAATGGTCAGTGCAATTTATGTTTGAAGGGTTTGAAGGATCGGTGGTGGCGAATGGATATTACTTGAATTCTCTCATGATGAATTGTAGTGAAAGTAAGTGTCTGGGATTCATGCCTTTAGCTGCAATGTGTCGGATGATGAACAAATTTTGAATTAGATTTCAATTGTGAATGAATTTCCAGAGGTATTCCCTGAAGACATAACTAAATTTCCTCCTTCTTGAGAAATAGAATTTGCACTATAGCCAGCCTGGAGTAGGACAAATTTCAATTACACCCTACCGAATGTCACCTTGGAGCTGGCTGAACTTAAGGCTCAACTGGAGGAGTTAATAAGTAAAAACTTCATTCATCTAAGCGTTTCTCCATGGGGAGCACCGGTGCTATTGGTTAAAAAGAAGGATGGAAGTGTGTGGCTATGCGTAGATTACAAACAACTGAACAAAATAACCATGAAGAACAAATATCCATTGCCGAGAATTGACGACCTGATAGATTAGTTGCAAGGAGTTAGAGTCTTTTCTAAGATTGATTTGAGGTCTGGTTGCCACCAGATAAGGGTAAGAGATGAAGACATCCCGATAACCAATTTCAGAACCCGTTACGGTCACTATGAATATACTATAATGTCCTTTGGGTTAACAAGTGCCCCGGGGGTGTTTATGGACTACATGAATTGAATATTTCGTGCTTTCCTGGATAAATTTGTCGTCGTCTTCATTGATGATATTCTAATATACTATAAGACCGAGGAGAAACATGCAGAACACTTGTGGATCGTGCTGCAAATTCTAAAAGAGAGGAAGCAGGGATTAGCTGTGGATCCTTCTGGAAGAATGAGGTGAAATTTTTGGGTCACGTAGTGAGTAAGTAGGGAATAGTTATGGATCCTTCTAAAGTAGAGGCAGTAATGGATTGGGGACGACCTACATTAGGGATGTAGATCAGAAGCTTCTTAGGTATGGCAGGATATTATCAGAGGTTTATCAAGGGTTTTTCTCAAATCACATTACCTTTGACAAAGTTAACCTGAAAGGATGCAACATTTGTCTGGAAATCAAAATGTAAGGAAAGCTTTCAAGCTTTGAAGCAGAAACTGACTACAGCGCCTGCGAGCCTAATGAGCCTTTTGAGGTGCATTGTGATGCTTCGTTGAAGGGTCTGGGTGTGTGCTGATGCAACACCGCAATGTTGTGGCATATGCTTCCCAACAGTTGAGACCGCACGAAGTAAAATATTCGGTTCATGACCTAGAACTCACTGCGGTTGTGTTTGCCTTGAAAGTGTGGAAGCATTACTTGTATGTGGTTAAGTTTCAAATTTTTTCTAATCATAAGAGTTTGAAATATGTCTTTGATCAGAAGGTGCTTAATATGCACCAAAGAAGGTGGATAAAGTTGCTGAAGGACTATAATTTTGAACTGAGTTACCATCTAGGAAAAGCTAATGTCATGGCGATGCTTTGAGCTGGAAATTGTTATATGTTACTTGGACAATGCTAAAAGAAGAAACGTTATTGAAATAATTTGAGAATCTGAACTTGGACGTTAGAGAGGTAGCTGGGAATATGTGCTTAAATCAGTTATATATCTCCAGTGATTTCATGGCTGAGATCTAGAAGGCTCAGTAGAATAATTAGGAACTACAAAAAATGTTGTAAGTCATTGAACAGAGGAAACTAGGAGAAGTTAGTAAGGACAGAGAAGGAGTTTGGAGGTACAGGGGAAGGATCTGTATACCGAATGTAGGAGACTTGAGGTAAGTTGTGTTAACAGAAGCTCATCGGAGTAAGTTTTCAATTGATCCAGGGAGTACTAAGATGTATCATGATCTAAAAGCAATGTTTTGGTGGCCGGGAATGAAGAATGATGTAGATTTATATGTTTTAAAATGTTTGACTTGCTAGAAAGTAAAGATTGAACACCAAAAACCGTTCGAAACGTTACAACCTTTAGAAATTTCACAATGTAAATGGGAAAGTAACACAATGGACTTTGTGTCTGGATTACCAAGGACACAGACATGATTTAACACAGTATGGGTGATTGTGGATTGTTTGACGAAGTCTGCTCACCTTTGCCTGTTCGAACAAGTTATACCTTAGAGGAGTTAGCCCGTTTGTATATTAAGGAGATTGTATGACTGCATGGTGTGCCTAAAGCCATAGTTTCTAATAGAGATCTTCTTTTCACATCAAGATTCTTGGGGGTGTTTCAGAAAGCGTTTGGAACTCAATTGAGCTTAAGTATCTGATAGGCAAAATTGTGATTTCTGATAATGGCATTCATGTTCGTTCTCTCCCTGGTAATGGCGCCAAAAACTTGGTGCATGATACCATGGTCCAAACATAACTTCATAACTTCACACAACTAACCAGCAAGTGCATTGGGTCATCCAAGTAATATACCTTACGTGAGTAAGGGTCGATCCCACGGAGATTGTTGGTATGAAGCAAGCTATGGTCATCTTGTAAATCTCAGTTAGGCGGATTCAAATGATTATAATGGTTTTCAAAATTAAGGATAAATAAAGCATAAAATAAAGATAGAAATACTTATGTAAATCATTGGTGGGAATTTCAGATTGGCATATGAAGATGCTGTGTGATGTGTGGAAAACGATCCAACACAAAACTCACCGGCAAGTGTACCGGGTCGCATCAAGTAATAATAACTCACATGAGTGAGGTCGATCCCACAGGGATTGAAGGATTGAGCAATTTTAGTTTAGTGGGTGATTTAGTCAAGCGAATCAAGTTTTGGTTGAGTGATTTATGTTTAACAAGAAGTAAATGACATTAAATGTAAAGGGGGAAGGGAAAAGTGCAGTAAATTAAAGAACAGGAAAATAAATTGGCAGAATCTTAAAGAACAAGAAACTAAATGACTGAAACTTAAAGTGCAAGAAATGTAAATTGCAGTAACTTAAATGGCAAGGAATGTAAATTGCTTGAATATAAAAGGGAATTGAGGAATGGGATTGCAGGATCTAAACAAAGAAGAAGTAAATTGCAGCAATCAATTAAGTAGAAGATGAATTGGAGTAAACTGAAATTCAAACAGAATAGGAAATTAAAATGCAGCAAGGTTCATAGAAGAACCAAAAGTAAAATTGGGTCTCAGGTCTCAAGAGACTAGGTAGCAAAGCCTAGATCTCTATTTGCCTTCCTAGATCCAAGTTAACAAAGCAATTGACAAGAATTAGAAGAAGAAGCAATAGAAGAACAGAAATAAAATTGAATTATGCAGAAAACAAATTGAAAAGAGTTTGAATGGGAATTGAGACAGAATTTCCTCAATTTTCACACACCCAATACTCAGAAACAGAAGATTAGAAATGCTCAGGCAAGAATGAGGCAGAAGGGAGATCAATCCTCCTCCCCAATTCTCAGAATTCTCAGTAAAGTCACCCAAGAACAATTGCCAAAGCTCAAAAGAAAGGTGAAAGTAAAATTTAAAAGTAAGTGTAAAAGTAAGTGGTAAAAGGTAGGTCCTAATTACATCAAACTAGCTTCTATTTATACACTTTCTATTCTTGGATTTTGGGATTTGGATGGGCTTTTGATTTGGTGAAGAAATGAATTCAAATGGATTTTTAATTTGAATTTTTGGCCCATTAAAAGTCACTCCCAGGAGGCTGCCCTGCCCTTGTGGAGGGCAGGGCAGAAAATTGATGCATGGTGTGGACGGTTGGTGCGGGCTTGGCGCGGCATGGTGCGTGGAACGCTGCCCTGCCCGCGCCAAGGGCAGGGCAGGAAAGGTTGGTGCGCCAGAACGTGCCATGGTGCTGCCAGAATCCAAAGTTGGTGCGCCAGACTGAGAAATTGGTGCACCATAAATTTTCCTTGGTGCATGGGATGCTGCCCTGCCCTCGCGGAGGGCAGGGCAGGAAATTTTGGTGCTGCCAGATGCTGCCAGGGACGAGAGTTGATGCGCCAGATGCTGCCAGGGACGAGAGTTGGTGCGCCAGGATCGTGCGTGATGCGCCAGGATCGTGCGCCAATCCAAATGCTGCCCTGCCCGCGCCAAGGGCAGGGCAGAGTTCTCACATTGCTTGTCCCGTGTTCGAAACATGGAGGAAGCACACGCTACAATAATTTCCTTGGTTTCTTGGCACGGCACTCATCCTTAAGTCCTATCTTCCTCATGGTTCCTTGTTCGATCCTTGTAGCATGCATCATAGGCATTTTTCCTTTGATTTCTTTCCTTGGAGAGCCCGATACTGCCCTCCACAAGGGCAGGGCAAGGTTCTCTTCCTCTTGGTCTCAAGGCACATTTTGTGCTCTGCCCTTGTAGTGGGCAGGGCAGAGTTGCCTTCTCTTCTTGGTTCTCTTATGTTGCCCTCCTAGAGGGCAGTGTGCCCTTGTGGAGGGCAATGTTGCCTCCCCCTTGCATGCGGCACGCTTCCTATTGCTTTGGCCACGCTTTCCTTTTCTTAGGCTACACTTCTTAGGCCACGCTTTTCCTTTTCTTTTCTTTTTTTCACCTATAATAAACCAAAACAACCACTCCAAGTATCACTAAATTCAAGAGGCTTATAAATCAATTAAAATTCAATTAAAATTAGCTTAAACCTCATGGATTATCATTAATTTCATGGTGGTTGCTTGATTTAGAGAAGTTATGCATTTTCACTCCAAATCACTTACTTAGGATGCAAGAAAGTGCATAAATGCTAACAAAACAAGTGAAATTAGCTTGAAAAATGGGTATATGATGACTTGTCATCATGGTGCGCGAAATTGTGAACAATACTTTTTCACAACTCTCATAATCCCCGGTCATGAACCCCAAAAACTTGGTAGCTCAATACCATGGCATTACACAACTTCGCACAACTAACCAGCAAGTGCACTGGGTCGTCCAAGTAATAAACCTTACGCGAGTAAGGGTCGATCCCACGGAGATTGTTAGTATTGAAGCAAGCTATGGTCATCTTGTAAATCTTAGTCAGGCAAACTCAAATGGTAATGGTGATGAACGAAAATAACACAAAGGTAAAGATAGAGATACTTATGTAATTCATTGGTAGGAACTTCAGATAAGCGCATGAAGATGCCTTCCCTTCCGTCTCTCTGCTTTCCTACTGTCTTCATCCAATCCTTCTTACTCCTTTCCATGGCAAGCTTAAGCAAGGGTTTCACCGTTGTCAGTGGCTACCTCCCATCCTCTCAGTGAAAGCGATTGCATATGCTCTGTCACAGCATAGCGGAATTCATCTGTCGGTTCTCAATCAGGCCGGAATAGAATCCAGTGATTCTTTTGCGTCTGTCACTAACGCCCCGCCTTCAGGAGTTTGAAGCACGTCACAGTCATTCAGTCATTGAATCCTACTCAGAACACCACAGACAAGGTTAGACCTTCCGGATTTTCTTGAATTTCGCCATCAGTTCTCGCCTATACCACGAAGACTCTGATCTCACGGAATGGTTGGCTCGTTTGTCAGACGAGCACTCGGTTGTCAGGCGATCAACCATGCATCGTGCAATCAGGAATCCAAGAGATATTCACTAGAGCCTTGGTTGCTTGTAGAACAAGAGTGGTTGTCAGTCATCTTGTTCATGGGTGAGAATGATGATGAGTGTCACGGATCATCACATTCATCAAGTTGAAGAACAAGTGATATCTTAGAACAAGAACAAGTGGAATTGAATGGAAGAACAATAGTAATTGCATTAATACTCGAGGTACAGTAGAGCTCCACACCTTAATCTATGGTGTGTAGAAACGCCACCGTTGAAAATACATAAGCATAAGGTCTAGGCATGGTCGAATGGCCAGCCTCCCAATGATCTAAGAACTAAATGTCCAAAGATGATCTAGAGATCTCAAGTGATCAAAAGATTTCTAATACAATAGTCAAAGGTCCTACTTATAGAAAACTAGTAGCCTAAGGTGTACAGAAATGAGTAAATGACATAAAAATCCTCTTTCGGGCCCACTTGGTGTGTGCTTGGGCTGAGCAATGAAGCATTTTTCGTGCAGAGACTCTTCTTGGAGTTAAACGCCAACTTTAGTGCCAGTTTGGGCGTTTAACTCCCATTTGGGTGCCAGTTCCAGCGTTTAACGCTGGGATTTCTGAGGGTGACTTTGAACGCCGGTTTGGGCCATCAAATCTTGGGCAAAGTATGGATATCATATATTGCTGGAAAGCCCAGGATGTCTACTTTTCAACGCCGTTGAGAGAGCGCCAATTGGGCTTCTGTAGCTCCAGAAAATCCACTTCGAGTGCAGGGAGGTCAGAATCCAACAGCATCTGCAGTCCTTTTTGGTCTCTGAATCAGATTTTTGCTCAGGTCCCTGAATTTCAGCCAGAAAATACCTGAAATCACAGAAAAACACACAAACTCATAGTAAAGTCCAGAAAAGTGAATTTTAACTAAAAACTAATAAAAACATACTAAACACTAACTAGATCATACTAAAAACATACTAAAAACAATGCCAAAAAGTATACAAATTATCCGCTCATCACAACACCAAACTTAAATTGTTGCTTGTCCTCAAGCAACTGAAAATCAAATAAGATAAAAAGAAGAGAATATGCAATGAATTCCAAAAACATCTGTTAAGATCAGTATTAATTAGATGAGCGGGGCTTTTAACTTTTTGCCTCTGAATAGTTTTGGCATCTCACTCTATCCTTTGAAATTCAGAATGGTTGGCTTCTTTAGGAACTCAGAGTCCAGATAGTGTTAATGATTCTCCTATTAAAGTATGATGATTCTTGAACAAAGCTACTTATTGAGTCTTGGCTGTGGCCCAAAGCACTCTGTCTTCCAGTATTACCACCGGATACATACATGCCACAGACACATAATTGGGTGAACCTTTTCAGATTGTGACTCAGCTTTGCTAAAGTCCCCAATTAGAGGTGTCCAGGGTTCTTAAGCACACTCTTATTTGCCTTGGATCACAACTCTTTATTCTCTATTTTTTTTTGTTTTCTTCTTTTTTTTTCGTTTTTTTTTTGAATAGAAATGCCTTTTTTCTTGCTTCAAGAATCATTTTTATGATTTTTCAGATCCTCAGTAACATGTCTCCTTTTTCATCATTCTTTCAAGAGCCAACATTCATAAACCACAAATTCAAGATACATATGCACTGTTTAAGCATACATTCAGAGAACAAAAATATTGCCACCACATCAAAATAATTAAACTGTTATAAAATTCAAAATTCATGCAATTCTTTTTCTTTTATCAATTAAGCACTTTTTTATTCAAGAAAGGTGATGGATTCATAGGACATTCATAACTTTAAGGCATAGACACTAAGACACTAATGATCACAAGACACAAACATGGATAAACATAAGCATAAAATTCGAAAAACAGAAGAATAAAGAACAAGGAAATCAAAGAACGGGTCCACCTTAGTGATGGCGGCTCTTTCTTGCTCTTGAAGATCCTATGGAGTGCTTGAGCTCCTCAATGTCTCTTCCTTGTCTTTGTTGCTCCTCCCTCATGATTCTTTGATCTTCTCTAATTTCATGAAGGATAATGGAGTGTTCTTGATGCTCCACCCTTAGTTGTCCCATGTTGGAACTCAACTCTCCTAGGGAGGTGTTTAATTGCTCCCAATAGTCTTGTGGAGGAAAGTGCATCCCTTGAGGGATCTCAGGGATCTCATGATGAGTGGGATCTCTTGTGTGCTCCATCCTCTTCTTAGTGATGGGCTTGTCCTCATCAATGGGGGTGTCTCCCTCTATGTCAACTCCCACTGAATAACAGAGGTGACAAATGAGATGAGGAAAGGCTAACCTTGCCAAGGTAGAGGACTTGTCCGCCACCTTATAGAGTTCTTGGGCTATAACCTCATGAACCTCTATTTCTTCTCCAATCATGATGCTATGGATCATGATAGCCCGGTCTATGGTAACATCGGACCGGTTGCTAGTGGGAATGATTGAGCGTTGTATAAACTCTAACCATCCTCTAGCCACGGGCTTGAGGTCATGCCTTCTTAATTGAACCGGCTTTCCTCTTGAATCTCTCTTCCATTGGGCGCCCTCTTCACATATGACTGTGAGGACTTGGTCCAACCTTTGATCAAAGTTGACCCTTCTAGTGTAAGGATGCTCATCTCCTTGCATCATAGGCAAGTTGAACGCCACCCTCACACTTTCCGGACTAAAATCCAAGTATTTCCCCCGAACCATAGTAAGATAATTCTTTGGATTCGGGTTCACACTTTGGTCATGGTTCTTGGTGATCCATGCATTGGCATAGAACTCTTGAACCATCAAGATTCCGACTTGTTGAATGGGGTTGGTAAGAACTTCCCAACCTCTTCTTTGGATCTCATGTCGGATCTCCGGATATTCACCCTTTTTGAGTGAAAAAGGGACCTCGGGGATCACCTTCTTCAAGGCCACAACTTCATAGAAATGGTCTTGATGCACCCTTGAGATGAATCTTTCCATCTCCCATGACTCGGAGGTGGAAGCCTTTGCCTTCCCTTTCCTCTTTCTAGAGGTTTCTCCGGCCTTGGATGCCATAAATGGTTATGGAAAAACAAAAAGCTATGCTTTTACCACACCAAACTTAAAATGTTTGCTCGTCCTCGAGTAAAAGAAGAAAGAAGAGAGTAGAAGAAGAAGAAATGGAGGAGATGGAGAGGGCTTTGTGTTCGGCCAAAAGGGAGAAGAAGTAGTGTTTAAGGTGTGTGAAAATGAAGGAGTGAAGGAGGGTTTATATAGGAGAGGGGGAGAGAGAGGTTCGGCCATTTGAGGGTGGGTTTGGGTGGGAAAGTGGTTTGAATTTGAATGGTGAGGTAGGTGGGGTTTGATGAAGGATGGATGTGAGTGGTGAAGAGAAAGATGGGATTTGATAGGTGAGGGGTTTTTGGGGAAGAGGTGTTGAGGTGATTGGTGAAGAAGAGAGAGAGTGGTAGGGTAGGTGGGGATCCTGTGGGGTCCACAGATCCTGAGGTGTCAAGGAAAAGTCATCCCTGCACCAAATGGCATGCAAAATCACATTTTGTGCCATTTCTGGCGTTAAACGCCGGGCTGGTGCCCATTTCTGGCGTTTAACGCCAGCATCTTGCCCCTTTCTGGCGTTTAACGCCAGTCTGGTGCCCCTTTCTGGCGTTAAACGCCCAGAATGGTGCCAGACTGGGCGTTAAACGCCCACCAGCTAACCTCACTGGCGTTTAAACGCCAGTGGGTGCGTCCTCCAGGGTGTGCTGTTTTTCTTCCTGTTTTTCATTCTGTTTTTGCTTTTTTTATGGATTTTGTGACTTTTTATGATCATCAACCTACAAAAGAGATAAAATAACAAAAGAAAATAATTAATTATAAAACATTGGGTTGCCTCCCAACAAGCGCTTCTTTATTGTCACTAGCTTGACAGAGGACTCTCATGGAGCCTCACAGATACTCAGAACCGTGTTGGAACCTCCCAACACCAAACTTAGAGTTTGAATGTGGGGGTTCAACACCAAACTTAGAGTTTGGTTGTGGCCTCCCAACACCAAACTTAGAGTTTGACTGTGGGGGCTCTTTTTGGCTCTGTTTTGAGAGAAGCTCTTCGTGCTTCCTCTCCATGATGACAGAGGGATATCCTTGGGCCTTAAACACCAAGGATTCTTCATTCGCTTGAATGATAAACTCTCCTCTATCAACATCAATCACAGCTTTTGCTGTGGCTAGGAAGGGTCTGCCAAGGATGATGGATTCATCCATGCACTTTCCAGTCTCTAAGACTATGAAATCAGTAGGGATGTAATGGTCTTCAACTTTGACCAGAACATCCTCTACAAGTCCATAGGCTTGTTTTCTTGAGTTGTCTGCCATCTCTAGTGAGATTTTTGCAGCTTGCACCTCAAAGATCCTTAATTTCTCCATTACAGAGAGGGGCATGAGGTTTACACTTGATCCTAAGTCACACAAGGCCTTCTTGAAGGTCATGGTGCCTATGGTACAAGGTATTGAAAACTTCCCAGGATCCTGTCTCTTTTGAGGTAGTTTCTGCCTGGACAAGTCATTCAGTTCTTTGGTGAGCAAAGGGGATTCATCCTCCCAAGTCTCATTTCCAAATAACTTGTCATTCAGCTTCATGATTGCTCCAAGGTATTTGGCAACTTGCTCTTCAGTGACATACTCATCCTCTTCAGAGGAAGAATACTCATCAGAGCTCATGAATGGCAGAAGTAAGTCCAATGGAATCTCTATGGTCTCAGTTTGAGCCTCAGATTCCCATGGTTCCTCATTGGGGAACTCATTGGAGGCCAGTGGACGTCCAGTGAGGTCTTCCTCAGTGGCGTTCACTGCCTCTTCTTCCTCCCAGAATTCGGCCATGTTGATGGCCTTGCACTCTTCTTTTGGATTTTCTTCTGTATTGCTTGGGAGAGTACTAGGAGGGAGTTTAGTAATTTTCTTGCTCAGCTGACCCACTTGTCCTTCCAAATTCCTAATGGAGGACCTAGTTTCAGTCATGAAACTTTGAGTGGTTTTGATTAGATCAGAGACCATGGTTGCTAGGTCAGAGGTATTCTGCTTAGAACTCTCTGTCTGTTGCTGAGAAGATGATGGAAAAGGCTTGCTATTGCTAAACCTGTTTCTTCCACCATTATTGTTATTGAAACCTTGTTGAGGTCTTTGTTGATCCTTCCATGAAAGATTTGGATGATTCCTCCATGAAGGATTGTAGGTGTTTCCATAGGGTTCTCCCATGTAATTCACCTCTTCTATTGAAGGGTTCTCAGGATCATAAGCTTCTTCCTCAGATGAAGCTTCCTTAGTACTGCTTGGTGCATTTTGCATTCCAGACAGACTTTGAGAAATCATATTGACTTGTTGGGTTAATATTTTGTTCTGAGCCAATATGGCATTCAGAGTGTCAATCTCAAGAACACCTTTCTTCTGACTAGTCCCATTGTTCACAGGATTTCTTTCAGAAGTGTACATGAATTGGTTATTTGCAACCATTTCAATCAGTTCTTGAGCCTCAGTAGGCGTCTTCTTCAGATGAAGAGATCCTCCAGAAGAGCTATCCAAAGACATCTTGGACAGTTCAGAGAGACCATCATAGAAAATACCTATGATGCTCCATTCAGAAAGCATATCAGTGGGACACTTTCTGATCAATTGTTTGTATCTTTCCCAAGCTTCATAGAGGGATTCTCCTTCCTTCTGTCTGAAGGTTTGGACTTCCACTCTAAGCTTACTCAATTTTTGAGGTGGAAAGAACTTTGCCAAGAAGGCATTGACTAGCTTTTCCCAAGAGTCCAGGCTTTCTTTAGGCTGAGAGTCCAACCATGTTCTAGCTCTGTCTCTTACAGCAAAAGGGAATAGCATAAGTCTGTAGACCTCAGGGTCAACCCCATTAGTCTTAACAGTGTCACAGATTTGCAAGAACTCAGCTAAAAACTGATGGGGATCTTCCAATGGAAGTCCATGGAACTTGCAATTCTGTTGCATTAGAGAAACTAATTGAGGCTTAAGCTCAAAGTTGTTTGCTCCAATGGCAGGGATAGAGATGCTTCTCCCATAGAAATCGAGAGTAGGTGCAGTAAAGTCACCCAGCACCTTCCTTGCATTGTTGGCATTATTGTTGTTTTCGGCTGCCATGAGTTCTTCTTCCTTGAAGAATTCGTTCAGGTTCCCTAAAGAGAGTTGTGCTTTGGCTTCTCTTAGCTTTCTTTTCAAGGTCCTTTCAGGTTCAGGATCAGCCTCAACAAGAATGCCTTTGTCTTTGCTCCTGCTCATAAGAAAGAGAAGAGAACAAGAAAAATGTGGAATCCTCTATGTCACAGTATAGAGATTCCTTAAGGTGTCAGAGGAAAAGAAGAGTAGAAGACAGAAGTGGAAAATTCGAACTTATCAGAGAAGATGGAGTTCGAATTTTGCATTAAGGAATAGTGTTAGTCCATAAATAGAAGGATGTGAGAAGGAGGGAAGTAATTTTCGAAAATTAAGTGAAAAATTTTGAAAAATATTTTGAAAAACATTACTTAATTTTCGAAAATAAAAAAAATGGAAAAGAAATCAAGTGATTTTTGAAAAAGATTTTGAAATTAAAAATCAAAAAGATTTGATTGAAAATTATTTTGAAAAAGATGTGGTTAAGAAGATATGATTGATTTAAAAAAATGTGATTGAGAAGATATGATTTGAAAAACATTTTAAAAAGATTTGATTTGAAAATTAAAAACTTGACTAACAAGAAAAGATATGATTCAAACATTAAACCTTTCTCAATAGAAAAGGTAACATACTTGAAATGTTGAATCAAATCATTAATTGATAGTAAGTATCTTTAAAAAAAAGGAAAGAAATTGATTTTGAAAAAGATTTGATTGGAAAATTGATTTGAAAAAGATTTGATTTTGAAAAGATTTTGGAAACTTGAAAAAAAATTTGATTTGAAAACAAAATCTTCCCTTCTAGCCATCCTGGCGTTAAACGCCCAGAATGGTGCACATTCTGGCGTTTAACGCCCAAAATGCTACCCTTTTGGGCGTTAAACGCCCAACCAGGTACCCTGGCTGGCGTTTAAACGCCAGTCTGTCCTTCTTCACTGGGCGTTTTGAACGCCCAGCTTTTTCTGTGCAATTCCTCTGCTGTATGTTCTGAATCTTCAATTCTCTTTATTATTGACTTGAAAAGACACAAATTAAAAATATTTTTGGATTTTTAATAATAAGGAAAAATCAAAATGCAACAAGAATCAAATAACAATGCATGCAAGACACCAAACTTAGCAGTTTGTATACTACTGACACTAACAAAATGAAAATGCATATGAGACACACAAAACACTCAAGTCAATAGAATTCAAAGATCAGAGCAAGTAAATCATCAAGAACATCTTGAAGATCACTAAGACATATGAATGCATGCAATTGACACCAAACTTATGATGAGACACTAGACTCAAACAAGAAATATTTTTGGATTTTATGATTTTGTAAAATTTTTTTTTTTGTGTTTTTCGAAAATTAAGTGGAAAAAGGTATCAAAATTCTTAATGAGAATTCCAGGAATCAGTGCAATGCTAGTCTAAGACTCCGGTCCAGGAATTAGACATGGCTTCGCAGCCAGCCAAGCTTTCAAAGAAAGCTTCGGTCCAAAACACTAGACATGGCCAGAGGCCAGCCAAGCCTTAGCAGATCATTGCTCCAAAAGCAAGATTGATAAAAATCAACAAGCTTTTGTGGTGATAAGTTGAAACCTCGGTCCAATGAAATTAGACATGGCTTCTCAGCCAGCCAGATTTCAACAAATCATCATGAAACTCTAGAATTCATCTTCAAGAATTTCGAAAAAAATAAATACCTAATCTAAGCAACAAGATGAACCGTCAGTTGTCCAAACTTGAACAATCCCTGGCAATAACGCAAAAAAATTGGTGTTGTTGCCAGATCTTGGCACTGATGTTACCAAAAGCTTGCTCAAAACTTGAACAATCCCCGGCAACGGCGCCAAAAACTTGGTGCGCAAAATTGTGAACAATACTTTTTCACAACTCTCATAATCCCCGGTCATGAACCCCAAAAACTTGGTAGCTCAATACCATGGCATTACACAACTTCGCACAACTAACCAGCAAGTGCACTGGGTCGTCCAAGTAATAAACCTTACGCGAGTAAGGGTCGATCCCACGGAGATTGTTAGTATTGAAGCAAGCTATGGTCATCTTGTAAATCTTAGTCAGGCAAACTCAAATGGTAATGGTGATGAACGAAAATAACACAAAGGTAAAGATAGAGATACTTATGTAATTCATTGGTAGGAACTTCAGATAAGCGCATGAAGATGCCTTCCCTTCCGTCTCTCTGCTTTCCTACTGTCTTCATCCAATCCTTCTTACTCCTTTCCATGGCAAGCTTAAGCAAGGGTTTCACCGTTGTCAGTGGCTACCTCCCATCCTCTCAGTGAAAGCGATTGCATATGCTCTGTCACAGCATAGCGGAATTCATCTGTCGGTTCTCAATCAGGCCGGAATAGAATCCAGTGATTCTTTTGCGTCTGTCACTAACGCCCCGCCTTCAGGAGTTTGAAGCACATCACAGTCATTCAGTCATTGAATCCTACTCAGAACACCACAGACAAGGTTAGACCTTCCGGATTCTCTTGAATGCCGCCATCAGTTCTCGCCTATACCACGAAGACTCTGATCTCACAGAATGGTTGGCTCGTTTGTCAGACGAGCACTCGGTTGTCAGGCGATCAACCATGCATCGTGCAATCAGGAATCCAAGAGATATTCACTAGAGCCTTGGTTGCTTGTAGAACAAGAGTGGTTGTCAGTCATCTTGTTCATGGGTGAGAATGATGATGAGTGTCACGGATCATCACATTCATCAAGTTGAAGAACAAGTGATATCTTAGAACAAGAACAAGCGGAATTGAATGGAAGAACAATAGTAATTGCATTAATACTCGAGGTACAGCAGAGCTCCACACCTTAATCTATGGTGTGTAGAAACTCCACCGTTGAAAATACATAAGCATAAGGTCTAGGCATGGCCGAATGGCCAGCCTCCCAATGATCTAAGAACTAAATGTCCAAAGATGATCTAGAGATCTCAAGTGATCAAAAGATTTCTAATACAATAGTCAAAGGTCCTACTTATAGAAAACTAGTAGCCTAAGGTGTACAGAAATGAGTAAATGACATAAAAATCCTCTTCCGGGCCCACTTGGTGTGTGCTTGGGCTGAGCAATGAAGCATTTTTCGTGCAGAGACTCTTCTTGGAGTTAAACGCCAGCTTTAGTGCCAGTTTGGGCGTTTAACTCCCATTTGGGTGCCAGTTCCAGCGTTTAACGCTGGGATTTCTGAGGGTGACTTTGAACGCCGGTTTGGGCCATCAAATCTTGGGCAAAGTATGGATATCATATATTGCTGGAAAGCCCAGGATGTCTACTTTCCAACGCCGTTGAGAGCGCGCCAATTGGGCTTCTGTAGCTCCAGAAAATCCACTTCGAGTGCAGGGAGGTTAGAATCCAACAGCATCTGCAGTCCTTTTTGGTCTCTGAATCAGATTTTTGCTCAGGTCCCTCAATTTCAGCCAGAAAATACCTGAAATCACAGAAAAACACACAAACTCATAGTAAAGTCCAGAAAAGTGAATTTTAACTAAAAACTAATAAAAACATACTAAAAACTAACTAGATCATACTAAAAACATACTAAAAACAATGCCAAAAAGTATACAAATTATCCGCTCATCACATCACAACACCAAACTTAAATCTTGCTTGTCCCCAAGCAAGCATCAAAACTAAGAGAAATTGAAATGAATAAGAAAAGAATACATATCCTTATTATGCAGATAGCAGAACTTAATCTATGGGGTCATTATGCAGACAATGATAACTCAATTATTGTTGCTGTTACATGATATACATTTTGCATCAAAGGTTTGCTAAACTTGCTGTTATAAGACTCACTTTTTGATTCCTCCCTTGCTAACTTTTCTTGGCTTATAATGCTTTAACAAGCATATTATTCTTTTAGAGGTTGGGTGTCAAATGCTTCAGCATAGCCTTTGGCTTTATTTGTTTCTTTCTTTTTGCTCAACATTTTTCCACCACAGACACTTGGCTCATTAATTCTTCCTAGGATCATTGATGCCCAGCATCTCTTTGGATAACTAAATGTTCTGTATCTAAGTTGCTCTTTATTGTGGATTTTCAATTGGCCATCCCAAATCAGTTGATCTAAGTGACCGGGTTTTAAAATACCCCTTAGAATTTACTCATCCAAGCAGATCTTAGTACAAGAACACCACAGGCATATGTCCTAAGGTTCAAGATATTGGTGTCCAACCTTTATTCTTTGTTTTTCTTGCCATTTTGGCTTTTTCTTTCCCTTTTCTTTCTGTTTTTGCTACCAAGGGCTTTTTCATTATTGATAAGAGTCTTTGTAACAGCAAGCTAACTCACACTTGAATGAGAATGATATTATGCAACAATTATTTCATGAGTTATGCATTTAATCAAACACATATACCACCACCAACTTCCATTCATACTTATGCAACATTGGATATTTTACTTTTCAATTCAAACCAAACTCTTTTATTCAAGCATATGGGAGACAAAACGATTTTCAAGCTAAGTGATGGATAACAAGCATTGTGCAGATTTAGCATTTTTCTAGCTATTTATTAACTAACTAAAATGAAAAGCAAAGAACAGAAAATGCATAAAGTAAAAGAAATAAATGATGGAGGCATATCATGTTTCAGACATGCATCTCCTTATTAGAGACATGAAAGAGGAAGTATGAAAGAACTTTGCCACCTTCTAATGGTCATGGCTGCTGCTTGATTCTCCCTTCTTCTTCTTTTTCTTCCCTGTCTTGGAGTAATCTCGGATCTCTTCACCAGGACATCTTCTACCCCAAACAGAATCTAAGAGTCCTTTGAGCCCAAAATCTTCCAATCTGTTAAAGGTTGACTCAGTGTATTGATGAGATTTTGCTTGTTGCTTGGCTAAGAATTCAGGGCATTGTTCAAATGGCTTGATCTCAGGATTGAGTGTTGGCAGATTGTGGGTCAAGTACTCCAACCTTGCTTGCATGTTTTCATCATACTCCATTCTTTGTACATGTCTAACTTCTCCCATGGTGTGATGAACATTCTTCCATTGATACAGGTTGTGACTATATTCCTCTGCTTTAGCTTGACTAAAATACAGCTTATCATATGATTCCTTGAATTCTTTGTATTGTTCTTTTTGTCCTTCAAGGATCTGTGCTTGAAATTCTTACTGCTGAGTCATCATTTGTTGTTGCCATCTCTCTTGTTTCTCCTCCATTTGATGCTGCCAAGCCTCTCGTTCCTCTTTTTCTTTCAAAAATTGCTCCATAAATTCAGGATGGGGCTCTAGATATTTCACTTGGCCCTCCTGATTTTGGCCTTGTTGGGCCTGCATGAGTTGATTTTGACCTTGTTGAGCCTGCATGAGTTGCTGAGATAGTTCTTCAATTGATCTTTGCAATTGACTCATATCTATGGCATCATAAGCTTGATTTCGTCCTTCCTCTCTTTGTGATCTCCTTTGTCTAGGAGCTACTACCCCTTCTTGGTCTTCTTCTTCATTCGTTCCCTCCATGCTCTTCTTGGTAATCCATTTCCCTTTCTTCACTTTTGTTGTGTCCTCATCTTCAAAGAGTACGTTAGCTCTGTCACATAGCCTTTGGATGGTGCTTGGATGTCCAAGACCTTTTGATTTGCTTGTGCTATCGGCCATTTCTTGAATACTGTCGGCTATGAGTTGTGCAAGGTTGATCTCACCTCCATGCAAGATGCAGTATGTCAAGAGTGCTCGTTTGATTGTGACCCAAGAGGCGTTTCCAGTAGGAAGGATAGATCTCCTCACTATTTCATACCATCCCTTAGCCACAGGAGTAAGATTTATCCTCCTTATGTGACTTGGAACTCCCTTTGAATCTCTTTCCCAATCTGTATTTTCCATGCATAACCCCTGCAGGATCTCATCAGGATTATTTTTCATTTGCAATCTAGCCTCATAACTAGGCTCTGGATAGGTTATGGTTCTCAACTTGAGGGCTCTTGTGATAGCAGCTGGGCTAAAACTCACTTCAACCCCTCTGACATAGCTTGTGTAAGGAGCACTATTTTTGTTTTCTTTTGCAGCATTTGCATAGAACTCCCTGATCATTACTGCACTGATGTCAGTCAGAGGAGCACACAAAAGTTCCCACCTCCTTTCTCTAGTAATTTGCCTCATGATGGGGTATTCTCCTTCCCTCAAATCAAGGCCTTTCTCATAGATGACATTCTTTGCCTCCATGAACCTATGATATCTCCCTTCATGGAATTGGGATCTAAACTTGCTTGCATTAAATGATGGAAGTTCGGTTACCATAGGTTCTTTTCCTGGCCTTCTTTTTGAGCTTGAGGAGGCCATTGAAATTAAAGTGAAAAGAAAGAGGAAGTGAGAGTAGAAGAACTATGTGTTGTGTTTGAGAAGAGTTTTGGTTCGGTTTTGATGTGTGAGGTAAGGGAATTATGTTGGTTTTGGAAGTGGAAGAGAGTATGGTTTTAATATGAAAGTGGCTTGAATAAGAATGTGTATACCGTGTTGGTGCCAACGGCTACTTATAGGTGAATTCTTCAAGCTTTTCAACAAAACCACAATGAATGAATGAAGAAGGAACCGTTAGTGTTCATGAAGGGCTGAGATTGAGTTGGTCATCTCAAGGACTCATGGAATGGACGGTCTGCATGCATGGTTGAGGCTTGACGAGGATCCTTCTTCCATTGGCTGCATGTACCTCGGTGTCCAATATTGCATGCATGCAAATTTTGTTCCCCATGAGCGCGTTTTCCTAGGCACATGTGACCTTCCTCACATAGCTTCCTCCTAGCCGTGACCTTCTCCTAGCTTTTGTCTTAATCTTTTTCTTCCACCTGAACCACAACAGCTAGCTTAGAATATTAATATAACCGTTGGCAACTTATTTGCAGTAATGAAATAAATTGTTTTGGTTTGTTTAATAGTTATTTAAAATTTTTTTGTGATCAATTGTGTCCCTAAATAAAATGCTAAAAGTTGGTGAACACCAAACTTATCTTTTATTGAGGGGATGGCTTAGCAATGCAAACCGTTCTCAAAATTGATGCATTTTTAAAAAAAAAAATTTTGATGTATGATCCCTTGTCTGTATGGTTTTGAGTTCATGATTGAGAAATGATCTTCTGAATATTGTTGCACATGCAGACACCAAACTTAGTGTTTGGTCACATGCTTTATCAAAAGGATTATGCATATGTTCTAAGAATAATCCCCCTCTCTTTTTCTGAAAAATGAACTTGGGTGTGCCTTAAGGTACACCAAACTTAGAAGTTTGCCATGTGCTTTAAAACGATGTGTGCATTTACCAGGCATGAAAATTCAAAATCATATTCAGAGGAATCATAACTTATTAAATAAAAGAGAAGACAGAAATCTTAAACCATGGGTTGCCTCCCATGAAGCGCTCTTTTATTGTCATTAGCTTGACATTGACCTCCCTTTAGGGTGGTTGATGTTGGTGATGTCTCAACTTGTCACCTCTCACTGTCAGCTTTCTCTGTGTGCCTTGATGCTCAATTTCCATATGCTCAAGAGAAAGTATTTGGTTGACAGTGTAATAATCTTCTGCTCCTTGCTGTTGATACACTAGTTGCACCTTGTCACCTTTGGCAAATCCTTCTGTTGGGATTTTCTTATTCTTCCACCCTTTGTGAGCCTTTTTCTTGCTCTTCATCTTTTTCTTTCTTGTTGATCTTTCTTTCTTGACAGTTACTTGAGTTGTGATACCTTCCTTCTTGCTTATCACCCCTGCTTCCTTGTGAATCCCTTTTTCTTCTTGCATCTGTTTGTTTTTCTATTTTACTTCCTTGTCAGTTGATTGCTTTGGAAGGAGATCATCACTCATTTTGCTTGTTTCTTCATCCCTTTGAAATTCTGGAAAGACTTTCAGGATGATGCTCTCCTCATGCATCATGAGGGTTAACTCTCCCTGCTCTATGTCCACAATGGCTCTAGCAGTGGCCAAAAATGGTCGACCAAGTATTATGGAGTCATTTCCATGTTCTGAAGAATCCAGGATCACAAAATCTGCTGGATAGATAAACCTGTCAACCTTAACTAAAAGGTTCTCAATCAGCCCTTTAGGATATACTATTGATTGGTCCACCAATTCCAAGGACATCTGTGTTGGTTTCACCTCCTCTAGCCAAGCTTTTTCACTAAAGAATATGGGATTAGATTTATGCTTGCTCCTAAATCGCACATCCCCTTGTTAATGAATAGGTTTCCAATAGTGCATGGTAAGAAGAAACCTCCAGGGTCTTCAAGCTTGGGAGGGAGTCCCTTTTTAATGAGTGCACTGCATTCTTCACTGAGCATTACAGTCTCCTTTTCATTCCACTGTCTCTTCTTGTTGATGAGCTCCTTTAAGAACTTGGCATACAGGGGCATTTGCTCCAAAGCCTCTGCCAAAGGTATGTTAATCTCTAGCTTCTTGAAAGTCTCAAGAAATTTGTGGAAGTGCTGATCCTTTGTTTCCTTGTGAAATCTCTGTGGATAAGGCAATGGTGATGTTGAGCTCTTCTCCCCTTGATGTTGTTTTGGAATTGGTTCCTCCATGATTTGCTTTCCTTTCTTCAAATTCTGTGGTTTGTTGTCTTCCTCTGTGAGTTTTTCTGGAGCATTCTTGCTTATCATGTCTTGGTTGATGGCTTCATCATTCTTTGTTGGCTCAGTGTCATTCTCCATAAGCTTCTTTGTTGCTCCTTGGTTACCATCCTCTAACTTCTTCCCACTTCTTAGTTGCACGACCTTGCATTCTTCCTTTGGGTTGGGAATGGTATCACTAGGTAGTGAACTTGATGGTTTTTCAACAGAAATCTTCTTAGAGATTTGTCCAATCTGCCTCTCTAGGTTCTTCATGGAGGCTTCTTGATTCTTGGTTGTCAATTCTTGGTTCTTCATCAGTTTCTCCATGAGCAGCTCTAGATTGGTGATTCTCTGTGAGTCTTGAGAGATGGGTTGATTTTGGGGTGTTGATGGATGAAGATAAGTGTTTTGGTTAGTTGGGTGGTTATTGGGTGGGTATTGGTTAGAATTTGGGTAGTTGTTTTGTGGTTTTCTGTATGAGTTTTGGTTAGTGTTTGGCTGGGGGTTATGGTTTGTGTTTTTCCAATTGTTCTGGCCTGTGTTTCTTTGCCATGGTTGTTGGTTTTGATTATGGTTGTCTCCCCATCTGAGGTTGGGATGGTTCTTCCAAGATGGATTGTAAGTATCCCCATAGACTTCATTTGTTCTAGGATTTTGGTTGTGCATGTATTGGACTTGCTCTTGCTGTTGCTCCTCTTGAGTTTCTTCACTTTGCAACCAAGTGGTTGGAGGTTGGCTTGTGGTGCTCACTGCAGCCACTTGCAAGCCATCAATTCTTTTGGCCATTTGCTTAAACTGTTGTTGAATCTGCTGTTGCATCATCTTGTTTTGAGCTAAGATTGAATCCACTCCTTCCAACTCCATTACTCCTCTTCTCTGTGATGGTTGGCGTTGTCTTTGATGAGCAAAAAAATATTGGTTGTTGGCCACCATATCAATAAGGTTTTGAGCTTCCTCTGTGGTTTTCATGAGCTGTAAAGAGCCTCCGGCAGAGTGATCAAGAGCTTCTTGAGCTTTAAGAGTGAGTCCTTCATAGAAGTTTTGTAACTTGTCCCACTCAGTGAACATCTCTGGTGGACATTTCCTCAATAAAGCCTTATATCTTTCCCATGCTTCATATAAGTTCTCGGCCTCCAATTGAGTGAACGTTTGAACCTCAGTCTTCAACCTTAGGATTCTTTGAGGGGGATAAAATTTGGCAAGAAACTTGCTCACCAAGTCATCCCAAGTGTTGATGCTTTCTTTTGGAAAGGTCTCTAGCCATTGAGTGGCTTTATCTCTGAGAGAGAATGGGAAGAGCAGCAACTTGTAGCTATCAGGGGGTACACCATTTGTTTTCACTGTGTCACAGATTCTCAAGAAAGTAGACAAATGTTGATTTGGATCCTCCAAAGGCCCTCCTCCAAAAGAACAATTGTTTTGAACCAGAGTGATGAGTTGTGGCTTGAGTTCAAAATTGTTTGCATTGACATTGGGAGGTAGAATGCTACTCCCACAATGCCTAGCATTTGCAAATGTGTATGAAGCCAAGACTCTTCTCTGTTGTTGATTATTGTTGGCTCCTTCTCCTGGTTGATTGGTATCTCCTTCCATGTCTTGGAATTCCTCCTCAGATTCTTCTTCTCCAATAACGTTCTTCCCTCTTTCAGCTCTTCTTATTCTCCGAAGAGTTCTTTGATCTATTTCAGAGATGATAGGGGAAGATCTTCCTATACCTGACATACAAACACACAACAATAAACACACAAACTCAGAAATCCAATGAAACTTCAATCTATAGCTAGAATGAAGGTTTAGTTAGTTTAAGCAAAAATTCAAACAGTTAGTGTGTTAGTAAGAATTAGAATAACAGAAAAGAAAAAGTGCTTAATCTAGACCTCCACTTCACTTAATCATTGTCAATCTATTTCAATCCCCGGCAACGGCGCCAAAAACTTGATGTGTGGAAAACGATCCAACACAAAACTCACCGGCAAGTGTACCAGGTCGCATCAAGTAATAATAACTCACATGAGTGAGGTCGATCCCACAGGGATTGAAGGATTGAGCAATTTTAGTTTAGTGGGTGATTTAGTCAAGCGAATCAAGTTTTGGTTGAGTGATTTATGTTTAACAAGAAGTAAATGACATTAAATGTAAAGGGGGAAGGGAAAAGTGCAGTAAATTAAAGAACAGGAAAATAAATTGGCAGAATCTTAAAGAACAAGAAACTAAATGACTGAAACTTAAAGTGCAAGAAATGTAAATTGCAGTAACTTAAATGGCAAGGAATGTAAATTGCTTGAATATAAAAGGGACTTGAGGAATGGGATTGCAGGATCTAAACAAAGAAGAAGTAAATTGCAGCAATCAATTAAGTAGAAGATGAATTGGAGTAAACTGAAATTCAAACAGAATAGGAAATTAAAATGCAGCAAGGTTCATAGAAGAACCAAAAGTAAAATTGGGTCTCAGGTCTCAAGAGACTAGGTAGCAAAGCCTAGATCTCTATTTGCCTTCCTAGATCCAAGTTAACAAAGCAATTGACAAGAATTAGAAGAAGAAGCAATAGAAGAACAGAAATAAAATTGAATTATGCAGAAAACAAATTGAAAAGACTTTGAATGGGAATTGAGACAGAATTTCCTCAATTTTCACACACCCAATACTCAGAAACAGAAGATTAGAAATGCTCAGGCAAGAATGAGGCAGAAGGGAGATCAATCCTCCTCCCCAATTCTCAGAATTCTCAGTAAAGTCACCCAAGAACAATTGCCAAAGCTCAAAAGAAAGGTGAAAGTAAAATTTAAAAGTAAGTGTAAAAGTAAGTGGTAAAAGGTAGGTCCTAATTACATCAAACTAGCTTCTATTTATACACTTTCTATTCTTGGATTTTGGGATTTGGATGGGCTTTTGATTTGGTGAAGAAATGAATTCAAATGGATTTTTAATTTGAATTTTTGGCCCATTAAAAGTCACTCCCAGGAGGCTGCCCTGCCCTTGTGGAGGGCAGGGCAGAAAATTGATGCATGGTGTGGACGGTTGGTGCGGGCTTGGCGCGGCATGGTGCGTGGAACGCTGCCCTGCCCGCGCCAAGGGCAGGGCAGGAAAGGTTGGTGCGCCAGAACGTGCCATGGTGCTGCCAGAATCCAAAGTTGGTGCGCCAGACTGAGAAATTGGTGCACCATAAATTTTCCTTGGTGCATGGGATGCTGCCCTGCCCTCGCGGAGGGCAGGGCAGGAAATTTTGGTGCTGCCAGATGCTGCCAGGGACGAGAGTTGATGCGCCAGATGCTGCCAGGGACGAGAGTTGGTGCGCCAGGATCGTGCGTGATGCACCAGGATCGTGCGCCAATCCAAATGCTGCCCTGCCCGCGCCAAGGGCAGGGCAGAGTTCTCACATTGCTTGTCCCGTGTTCGAAACACGGAGGAAGCACACGCTACAATAATTTCCTTGGTTTCTTGGCACGGCACTCATCCTTAAGTCCTAGCTTCCTCATGGTTCCTTGTTCGATCCTTGTAGCATGCATCATAGGCATTTTTCCTTTGATTTCTTTCCTTGGAGAGCCCGATACTGCCCTCCACAAGGGCAGGGCAAGGTTCTCTTCCTCTTGGTCTCAAGGCACATTTTGTGCTCTGCCCTTGTAGTGGGCAGGGCAGAGTTGCCTTCTCTTCTTGGTTCTCTTATGTTGCCCTCCTAGAGGGCAGTGTGCCCTTGTGGAGGGCAATGTTGCCTCCCCCTTGCATGCAGCACGCTTCCTATTGCTTTGGCCACGCTTTCCTTTTCTTAGGCTACACTTCTTAGGCCACGCTTTTCCTTTTCTTTTCTTTTCTTCACCTATAATAAACCAAAACAACCACTCCAAGTATCACTAAATTCAAGAGGCTTATAAATCAATTAAAATTCAATTAAAATTAGCTTAAACCTCATGGATTATCATTAATTTCATGGTGGTTGCTTGATTTAGAGAAGTTATGCATTTTCACTCCAAATCACTTACTTAGGATGCAAGAAAGTGCATAAATGCTAACAAAACAAGTGAAATTAGCTTGAAAAATGGGTATATGATGACTTGTCATCACTGTGCTCCTTTTGAATCTCTTCTTTCCTACTGCCTTCATCCAATCCTTTTTACTCCTTCCCATGGCAAGCTGTATGTAGGGCATCACCGTTGTCAATGGCTACATCCCATCCTCTCAGTAAAAATGGTCCAAATGCTCTGTCACAGCACGGCTAATCATCTATCGGTTCTTGATTATGTTGGAATAGAATCCATTGATTCTTTTGCGTTTGTCATCACGCCCAACAATCGCGAGTTTGAAGCTCGTCACAGTCATTCAATCCCTGAATCCTACTCGGAATACCATAGACAAGGTTTAGACTTTCTGGATTCTCATGAATACTGCCATTAATTCTAGCTTATACCACCAAGACTCTGATTAAGGAATCCAAGATATATGCGCTTGGTCTAAGGTAGAACGGAGGTGGTTGTCAGTCATAGGTGAGAATGATGATGAGTGTCACGGATCATCACATTCATCATGGTGAAGTGCAACGAATATCTTAGAACAGGAATAAACTGAATTGAATAGAAAATAGTAGTAATTGCATTAAAACTTGAGGTACAACAGAGCTCCACACCCTTAATCTATGGTGTGTAGAAACTCCACCGTTGAAAATACATAAGTGATGGACTAGGCATGGCCGAATGGCCAGCCCCCATAATATGATGTGAATTCAAAAATAATGGAAAAGGACCAAAGATGTGGTCAAAAAGACCGAATGGTCAAAGACCCCTAGTAAAATAGTAAAATGTCCTATTTATACTAGACTAGCTACTAGGGTTTACAGAAGTAAGTAATTGATGCAGAAATCCACTTTCGGGGCCCACTTGGTGTGTGCTTGGGCTAAGCTTGAGCTTTACACGTGCAGGGGCTTCTTTTGGAGTTGAACGCCAAGTTGTAACATCTTTTTGGTGTTCAACTCTGGTTCGTGAGGTGTTTCTGGTGTTTGACTCCAGAATGCAGCATGGAACTGGCGTTGAGCGCCAGTTTACGTCATCTAATCTCGAATAAAGTATGGACTATTATATATTGATAGAAAGCTCTGGATGTCTTATTTCCAACGCCGTTAAGAGCGCGCCATTTGGAGTTCTGTAACTTCAGAAAATCTATTTCGAGTGCAGGGAGGTCAGAATCCAACAACATCAGCAGTCCTTTGTCAGCCTTCTATTAGAGTTTTGCTCAGGTCCCTCAATTTCAGCCAGAAATTACCTGAAATCACAAAAAAACACACAAACTCATAGTAAAGTCTAGAAATGTGAATTTAGCATAAAAACTAATGAAAACATCCCTAAAAGTAGCTAGATCCTACTAAAAGCTACCTAAAAACAGTGCCAAAAGCGTATAAATTATCCGCTCATCACAACACCAAACTTAAATTGTTGCTTGTCCCCAAGCAACTGAAAATCAAATAGGATAAAAAGAAGAGAATATACTATGAATCCAAAAATATCAATGAATATTAGTTCTAATTAGATGAGCGGGACTTGTAGCTTTTTGCTTATGAACAGTTTTGCCATCTCACTTTTTTCTTTGATGTTTAGAATAATTGGCATCTCTAGGAACATAGAATTTCAGATAGTGTTATTAATTCTCCTAGTTAAGTATGTTGATTCTTGAATACAGCTACTTTTATGAGTCTTGGCCGTGGCCATAAGCACTTTGTTTTCCAGTATTACCACCGGATACATAAATGCCACAAACACATGACTGGGTGAATCTTTTCAGATTGTGACTCAGCTTTGCTAAAGTCCCCAGTTAGAGGTGTCTAAGGTTCTTAAGTACACTCTTTTTACTTTGGATCACGACTTTAACCACTCAGTCTCAAGCTTTTCACTTGGACCTGCATGCCACAAGCACATGGTTAGGGACAGCTTGATTTAGCCGCTTAGGCTTGGATTTTATTTTCTTGGGCCCTTCTATCCATTGATGCTCAAAGCCTTGGATCCTTTTTACCCTTGCCTTTTGGTTTTAAGGGCTATTGGCTTTTTCTGCTTGCTTTTTCTTTTTCTTTCTATTTTTTCCACTTTTTTTCGCAAGCTTTTGCTTTTTCACTGCTTTTTCTTGCTTCAAGAATTAATTTCATAATTTTTCAGATTATCAATAACATTTCTCTTTGTTCATCATTCTTTCAAGAGCCAACAATTTTAACATTCATGAACAAAAAGATAAAAAATATGCACTGTTCAAGCATTCATTCAGAAAACAAAAAGTATTGTCACTACATCAATATAATTAAACTACTTTCAAGGATAAATTCAAAACTCATGTACTTCTTGTTCTTTTGAATTAGGAACTTTTTTATTTAAGAGAGGTGAAGGATTCATGGAATTAGTCATAGCCTTAAGACATAGTTACTACATACTAATGATCATGAAGTAGAGACACAAAACATAAACAACCATATAGCATAAAAAACGAAAAAAATAGAGAAATAAGAACAAGGAATGAGTCCACCTTAGTGATGGTGGCGCTTTCTTCTTGAAGAATCAATGATGTCCTTGAGCTCTTTTATGTCTCTTCTTTGCCTTTGTTGCTCCTCCCTCATTGCTCTTTGATCTTCTCTAATTTCATGGAGAATGATGGAGTGGTCTTGATGTTCCACCATTAATTGATCCATATTATAACTCAAATCTTCTAGAGAAGTGTTGAGTTGTTCCCAATAGTTGTTAGGAGGAAAGTGCATCCCGTGAGGCATCTCCGGGATTTCCTGGTGATGAGCTTCCTCATGCGTCTCTTGGGATTCATGAGTGGGCTCTCTTGTTTGCTCCATCCTCTTCTTAGTGATGAGCTTATCCTCCTCAATGGGGATGCCTCCTTCTATGATAACTCCAGCTGAGTAACATAGATGGCAAACAAGAAGAGGAAACGCTAGCCTTGCCATGGTGGAGGACTTTTCGGTTATTTTGTAGAATTCAAGGGAGATGACTTAATTAACTTCTACTTCCTCTCCATTCATGATGCTATGAATCATGATGGGACGATCCACAGTAACTTCGGATCGGTTGCTAGTGGGGATGATGGAGCGTTGGATGAACTCTAACCATCCTCTAGCCACAGGCTTGAGGTCCAGTCTTCTTAATTGAACCGGCTTACCTTTGGAGTCTCTCTTCCATTGAGCTCCTTCCACACATATGTCCATAAGGACTTGGTCTAACCTTTGATCAAAGTTGACCCTTCTAGTGTAGGGGCGTGCATCTCCTTGCATCATAAGCAAGTTGAACGCCAACCTCACATTTTCCGGACTAAAATCTAAGTATTTCCCCCGAACCATTGTAAGATAATTCTTTGGATTCGGGTTCACACTTTGATCATGGTTCCTAGTGATCCATCCATTGGCATAGAACTCTTGAACCATTAGGATTCCGACTTGTTGAATGGGGTTGGTCAGAACTTCCCAACTTCTTCTTTGGATCTCATGTCAGATCTCCGGATACTCATTTTTCTTGAGTTTGAAAAGGACCTCAGGGATCACCTTCTTCTTGGCCACAACTTCATGGACGTGGCCTTGATGGGCTTTGGAGATGAATCTCTCCATCTCCATGACTCTGAGGTGGAAGCTTTTGTCTTCCCTTTCCCTTTTCTAGAGGTTTCTCCGGCCTTAGGTGCCTTCAATGGTTATGGAAAAACAAAAAGCTATGCTTTTACCACACCAAACTTAGAATATTTCTCGCCCTCAAGCAAGAGAAGAAAGAAGATGAAGAAAATATGGAGGAAAGGGAGAAGTGTTTGGTTTCAGCCAAGGGGAAGAAGAGAGGGTTGTGGTGTGTGAAAATGAAGGAGGATAGAGGGGTTTATATAGTGAAAGGAGGGGAGTATGTTCGGCTATTTAGGGTGGGTTTGGGTGGGAAAGAGATTTTGAATTTTGAAGGTAGGTGAGGTTTATGGGGAAAAGTGGATGGATGTGAGTGGTGAAGAGGTGATAGGGAAGAGAGATTGAGGTGATTGGTGAAGGGTTTTTGGGGAAGAGTGTTATTGGATTATGTGAAGAAGAGAGAAGGTGAGTTGAGGTAGGTAGGGATCCTGTCGGGTCCACAGATCCTGAGATGATCCTGTGGGGTCCACAGATCCTAAGGTGTCAAGGATCTATCATCCCTGCACCAATTAGGCATGTAAAACACCCTCTGCTTGCAATCCTGGCGTTCAACGCCAGATTGATGCTTGTTTCTAGCGTTGAACACCAGCTCTATGCTTGTTTTGGGCGTTCAACGCCAATCTGCAGCATGTTTCTGGCGTTAAACGCCAGTTCCATGTTTGTTTCTGGCATTTAACGCCAACTTTCCTCAGGGTGCAATCCTGGCGTTTGAACGCCAGGATGCTGCTTGCTTCTAGCGTTCAACGCCAGATCCATACTTTGTTCTGGCGTTGAACGCCAGCCAGATGCTCCTTCCTGCCGTTTAAACGCCAGTAAGCCCCTCCTCCAGGGTGTGCTGTTTCTTCTACTATTTTTTTATTCTGTTTTTTAATTTTAGTAATTGTTTTGTGACTCCACATGATCATGAACCTAATAAAACATAAAAGAACAATAAAAATATAGATAAATAAAAATTGGGTTGCCTCCCAATAAGCACTTCTTTAATGTCAATAGCTTGATAGTGGGCTCTCATAGATCCTCACAAATTCTTAGAGCATTGTTGGGACCTCCCAACACCAAACTTAGAGTTTGATTGTGGGGGCTCTGTTTGACTCTGTATTGAGAGAAGCTTTTCATGCTTCCTCTCCATGGTTGCAGAGAAAGATCCTTGAGCTTTAAACACCAGGTAGTCCCAATTCAATTGAAGAACTAGCTCTCCTCTGTCAACATCAATCACAGCTCCTGCTGTGGCTAGGAAGGGTCTTCCAAGGATGATGCATTTATCCTCCTCCTTCCTAGTGTTTAAGATTATGAAATCAGCAGGGATGTAAAGGCCTTTAACCTTCACTAACACGTCCTCTACCAATCCATAAGCTTGTCTTATTGACTTGTCTGCCATCTCTAATGAGAATGCGACAGCCTGTACCTCAAAGATCCCTAGTTTCTCCATTACAGAGAGTGGCATAAGATTTATGCCTGACCCCAGGTCACACAGAGCCTTCTCAAAGGTCATGGTGCCTATGGTACAGGGTATTAAGAATTTACCAGGATCTTGTTTCTTTTGAGCTAGAGTTTGCTGAACCTATGTATCTAGTTCACTAATGAGCAAGGGAGGTGCACCTTTCCTAGTCTCATTACCAAACAACTTGGCATTCAGTTTCATGATAGCTCCTAGATATTGAGCAACTTGCTCTCCAGTTACATCTTCATCCTCTTCAGAGGAAGAATAGTTTTCAGAGCTCATGAATGGCAGAAGGAGGTTTAAAGGGATCTTTATGGTCTCTATATGAGCCTCATATTCCTTTATGTCCTCAATAGGGAACTCCTTCTTGTTTGGGAGACGTCCCATGAGGTATTCCTCATTGGGATTCACGTCCTCCCCTTCCTCTCTAGGTTCGGCCATTCTGATTATGTCAATGGCCTTGCACTCTCTTTTTGGATTCTTTTCTGTATTGCTTGGGAGAGTACTAGGATGGGTTTCAGTAATTTTCTTACTCAGCTGGCCCACTTGTGCTTCCAAATTTCTGATGGATGACCTTGTTTCACTCATGAAACTTAAGGTGGCCTTAGACAGATCAGAGACTATGTTTGCTAAGCTAGAGGAGCTCTGCTCAGAATGCTCTGTCTGTTGCTAAGAAGATGATGGAAAAGGCTTGTTATTACTAAGCCTATTTCTTCCACCATTATTAAAGCCTTGTTGGGGCTTTTTTTATCCTTCCATGAGAAGTTTGAATGATTTCTCCATGAAGAATTATAGGTATTCCCATAGGGTTCACCCATGTAATTCACCTCTGCCATTGCAGGTTTCTCAGGGTCATAAGCTTCTCCTTCAGAAGATGCCTCTTTAGTACTATTGGATGCATTTTGCCATCCATTCAGACTTTGAAAAATCATGTTAACTTGCTGAGTCAACATTTTGTTCTGAGCCAATATGGCATTCAGAGCATCAATTTCAAGAACTCCCTTCCTCTGAGGCGTCCCATTACTCACAGAATTCCTCTCAGAAGTGTACATGAATTGGTTATTTCGAACCATGTCAATGAGTTCTTCAGCATCTGCAGGCATTTTCTTTAAGTGAATGGATCCACCTGCAGAATGGTCCAATGACATCTTAGAGAACTCAGATAGACCATAATAGAATATATCAAAAATGGTCCACTTTGAAAGCATGTCAGAAGGACACCTTTTGGTCATCTGTTTGTATCTTTCCCAAGCTTCATAGAGGGATTCACCATCTTTTTGTTTGAAGGTCTGAACATCTACTCTAAGCTTGCTCAGCTTTTGAGGAGGAAAGAACTTAGCCAAGAAGGCCGTGACCAGCTTATCCCAAGAGTCCAGGCTATCTTTAGGTTGTGAGTCCAACCATGTTCTAGCTCTGTCTCTTACAGCAAAAGGGAAAAGCATGAGCCTGTAGACTTCAGGATCTACTCCATTAGTCTTAACAGTCTCACAGATCTGCAAGAATTGAGTTAAAAACTGATAGGGATCTTCTGAGGGAAGTCCATGGAACTTGTAGTTCTATTGCATTAGAGCAACTAGTTGAGATTTCAGCTCAAAATTGTTTGCTCCAATGGCAGGGATTGAGATGCTTCTTCCATCAAATTTGGAAGTAGTTGTAGTATAGTCACCAAGCATCCTCATTGCATTATTATTTTTGACTACCATCTCCTCTTCTTTTTCGGAAAATTCTGTAAGGTTGTCTCTGGATTGTTGTAATTTATCTTCTCTTAGTTTTCTCTTCAGAGTCCTTTCAGGTTCAGGATCTGCTTCAACAAGAATATTCTTGTTCTTGCTCCTACTCATATGAAAAATAAGGGAATAGAAAATAATAATAGGGATCCTCTTTACCACAGTAAAAAGATTCCTTTATGTTAGTAGAAGAAGAAAAGAATAGAAGAAGGAAAAGAGAAAATTCGAACTCAGAGAGGAAGAGTGGGTTTGAATTTTAAGATGAAGAGAAGTGTTAGTAAATGAATGAATAAATAGAAAGAGATGAGAGAGAGGGGTTTTCAAAAATTAACTTAAAATAAAGGAAAAATATTTTTGTTTTTATTTTAAATTAAAGTTAAAATTCGAAAACTAAGATAAGGAATAAAATCAAAATTAGAATTTGAAATAATTAGTTAATTAAAAGAATTTTGAAAAAGAGGGAGATGATTTTCGAAAATTAGAGAGAGAAAAGTATTTAGGTGGTTTTGAAAAAGATAAGAAACAAACAAAAAGTCAATTAGTTAGTTGAAAAAGATTTGAAAATCAATTTTGAAAAGATAAGAAGTTTAGAAAAGATATTTTGAAATCAAAATTTTGAAAAAGATATGATTTGAAAAAGATATGTTTGATAAGATATGATTGAAAAGATATGATTGAAAAAGATGTCATTCTTAAAATTAAAATTGATTACTTGACTAACAAGAAACTAAAAGATATGATTCTAGAATTTAAAGATTGAACCTTTCTTAACAAGAAAGTAACAAACTTCAAATTTTTGAATCAATCATATTAATTGTTAGTAAAGTTTTTGAAATTTTGAAATAAAGATAAGAAAAAGATTTTGAAAATTAATTTTAAAAGTTTTCGAAAATAATAAAAAATGAAAAAGATTTTATTTTTGAAAAAGATTTTGAAAAGATAAGATTTTTAAATTTGAAAATTTGACTTGACTTATAAGAAATAGCTAAGTTTTAAAAATTTTTGACTAAGTCAACTCAAATTTTCAAAAATTATGAGCAAAATAAGGAAAAGATAATTTTTTTATTTTTGAATTTTTTTATGAGAGAGAAAAACATAAAAATGACCCAAAACATGAAAATTTTTTATCAAAACACATGATACATGCAAGAACACTATGAATGTCAAGATGAACACCAAGAACACTTTGAAGATCAAGATGAACATCAAGACTTATTTTTGAAAAAGTTTCAAGAAAAGAAAACATGCAAGACACCAAACTTAGACATTTTTCATGCTTAGACATTATGATTTTCTACCTTTTTTTTTATTTTTCGAAAATAATTTTTAGAAAAAACGAAAAAGAAAATTTTTTTGAAAACTTTTTGAAAAGAAAATTACCTAATCTGAGCAACAAGATGAACCGTTAGTTGTCCAAACTCGAACAATCCCCAGAAAGGGCGCCAAAAACTTGATAGGCAAAATTGTGATTTACTCTTTTCATAACTTGAACAATTCTTAGCAATGGCTCCAGAAACTTGGTGCACACTACTATGGTTCACTCACATTCTTCACAAATTCGCACAACTAACCAGCAAGTGCACTGAGTCGTCTAAGTAATAAACCTTACGTGAGTAAGGGTCGATCCCACCGAGATTGTTGGTATGAAGCAAGCTATGGTCATCTTGTAAATGTCAGTTAGGCGGATAATAAATGGTTATGGAGTTTTCGAAAATTTATAATGAATAAAGCATAAAATAAATGAAAGAGATACTTATGTAAATCCTTGGTGGAAATTTCAAATAAGTGCATGGAGATCCTTTGTCCCTTCTGAATCTCCGCTTTCCTACTGCTTTCATCCAATCCTTTTTACTCCTTTCCATGGAAAGTTGTATATAGGGCATCACCGTTGTCGATGGCTACTTCCCATCCTCTCAGTGAAAATGGTCCAAATGCTCTTGTCACAGCACAGCTAATCATCTGTCAGTTCTCGATCATGTCGGAATTGAATCTATTGATTCTTTTGCGTCTGTCACTACGCCCAACAATCGCGAGTTTGAAGCTCATCACATTCATTCAATCCCTAAATCCTACTCGGAATACCACAGACAAGGTTTAGACTTTCCAAATTCTCAAGAATGGCCGCCAATAATTCTAGCTTATACCACGAAGATTCTGGTTAAGGAATCCAAGAGATATTCACTCTAGCTTTCGCTTGTAGAATGGAAGTGGTTGTCAGACATGCGTTCATAGGGACGGATGATGATGAATGTCACGGATCATCACATCCATCAGGTTTAAGTGCGAGTAATATCTTAGAATAAGAATAAGCTTGAATTGAATAAAAGATAGTAGTAATTGCATTAAAACTTGAGGTACAGCAGAGCTCCACAGCTTAATCTATGGTGTGTATAAACTCCACCGTTGAAAATATATAAGTGATGGTCCAGGCATGGCCGAATGGCCAGCCCCCAATTGTGATCAAAGATGTAAAATCTCAGATGTAAATACAATAGTAAAAAGTTCTATTTATACTAGACTAGCTACTAGGGTTTACAGAAATAAGTCTAAGTGTAGAAATCTACTTCTGGGGCCCACTTTAGTGTGTGCTTGGGCTGAGCTTGAGCTTTACACGTGCAGAGGCTTCTCTTGGAGTTAAACGCCAAGTTTTAACGTGTTTTTGGCGTTTAACTCTGGTTTGTGACGTGTTTCTAGCATTTGACTCCAGAATGCAGCATGAAATTGGCGTTGAATGCCAGTTTGCGTCATCTAAACTCGAAGAAAGTATGAACTATTATATATTGCTGGAAAGCTCTGGATGTCTACTTTTCAACGCCATTAAAAGCGCGCCATTTGGAGTTATGTAGCTCCAGAAAATTTATATCGAGTGCAGAGTGGTCAGAATCCAACAGCATCAGCAGTCCTTTGTCAGCCTGAATAAGATTTTTGCTCAGGTTCCTCAATTTCAGCCAGAAAATACTTGAAATCAAAGAAAAACACACAAACTCATAGTAAAGTCGAGAAATGTGAATTTTGCATAAAAACTAATGAAAACATCCATAAAAGTAGCCAGATCCTACTAAATATTACCTAAAAACAATGCCAAAAAGCGTATAAATTATCCGCTCATCACAACACCAAACTTAAATTGTTGCTTGTCCCCAAGCAACTGAAAATCAAATAGGATAAAAAGAAGAGAATATACTATAAGTCCCAAAACATCAATGAGTATTAGTTTTAACTAGATGAGCGGGACTTGTAGCTTTTTGCTTCTGAACAGTTTTGGCATCACACTTTATCCTATGAAGTTTAGAATGATTGGCATCCATAGGAACTCAGAGTTTAGATAGTGTTATTGATTCTCCTAGTTAAGTATGTTGATTCTTGAACACAGCTACTTTTATGAATCTTGGCCGTGGCCCTAAGCACTTTGTTTTCCAGTATTACAACCGGATACATAAATGCCACAGACATATGATTGGGTGAACCTTTTCAGATTGTGACTCAGCTTTGCTAAAGTCCCCAGTTAGAGGTGTCCAGAGCTCTTAAGAACACTCTTTTTGCTTTGGATCACGACTTTAACCACTCAGTCTCAAGCTTTTCACTTGGACCTGCATGCCACAAACACATGGTTAGGGACAGCTTGATTTAGCCGCTTAGGCCTGGATTTTATTTCCTTGGGCCCTCCTATCCATTGATGCTCAAAGCCTTGGATCCTTTTTACCCTTGCCTTTTGATTTTAAGGGCTATTGGCTTTTTCTGCTTGCTTTTTCTTTTTCTTTTATATTTTTTTCGCCACTTTTCTTTTTTTTCGCAAGCTTTTGTTATTCACTACTTTTTCTTGCTTCAAGAATCAATTTTATGATTTTTCAGATTATCAATAACATTTCTCTTGTTCATCATTCTTTCAAGAGCCAACAATTTTAACATTCATAAACAACAAGATAAAAAAATATGCACTGTTCAAGCATTCATTCAGAAAACAAAAAGCATTGTCACCACATCAATATAATTAAATTAATTTCAAGGATGAATTTGAAACTCATGTACTTCTTGTTCTTTTATATTAAAAACATTTTTCATTTAAGAAAGGTGAAGGATTCATGGAATTATTCATAGCCTTAAGACATAGACACTAATAATCATGAAGTAAAGGCACAAACATAGACAAACATATAGCATTAAAATTGAAAAACAGAGAAATAAGAACAAGGAATGAGTCCACCTTAGTGATGGTGGCGTCTTCTTCTAGAAGGACCAATGATGTCCTTGAGCTCTTCTATGTCTCTTCCTTGCCTTTGTTGCTCCTCCCTGATTGCTCTTTGATCTTCTCTAATCTCATGGAGAATGATGGAGTGCTCTTGGTGTTCCACCCTTAATTGGTTTATATCATGACTCAATCCTTCTAGAGAAGTGTTGAGTTGTTCCCAATAGTTGTTTGGAGGAAAGTGCATCCCCTGAGGCATCTCAGGGATTTCTTGATGATGAGCTTCCTCAAACGTCTCTTGAGATCCATGGACGGACTCTCTTGTTTGCTCCATCCTGTTCTTAGTGATGGGCTTGTCCTCTTCAATGAAGGTGTCTCCATCTATGATAACTCCAGCTGAGTAGCATAGATGGCAAATGAGATGAGGAAAAGCTAGCCTTGCCAAGGTAGAGGGCTTTTCGGCTATTTTGTAGAATTCAAGAGAGATGACTTCATGAACTTCTACTTCCTCTCCAATCATGATGCTATGGATCATGATGGCCTGATCCACAGAAACTTCAGATCGGTTGCTAGTAGGGATGATGGAGCGTTGGATGAAATCCAACCATCCTCTAACCACAGGCTTAAGGTCCAGTCTTCTTAACTGAACTGGCTTGACTTTTGAGTCTCTTTTCCATTGAGCTCCTTCCACACATATGTCCATAAGGACTTGGTCCAACCTTTGATCAAAGTTGACCCTTCTAGTGTAGGGGAGTGCGTGTTCTTGCATTATAGGCAAGTTGAACGCCAACCTTATATTTTCCGGACTGAAATCTAAGTATTTCCCCCGAACCATTGTAAGATAATTCTTTGGATTCAGGTTCATACTTTGATCATGGTTCCTAGTGATCCATGCATTGGCATAGAACTCTTAAACCATTAAGATTCCGACTTGTTGAATGGGGTTGGTCAAAACATCCTAACATCTTCTTTGGATCTTATGTCGGATCTCCGGATACTCATTTTCTTGAGCATGAAAGGGACCTCAGGAATCACCTTATTCTTGGCCACAACTTCATGGAAGTGGTCTTGATGGACCTTTGAGATGAATCTTGATGAGCGGATAATTTATACGCTTTTTGGCATTGGTTTTAGGTAATTTCTAGTAAGATCTAGCTACTTTTAGGGATGTTTTCATTAGTTTTTATGCAAAATTAAAATTTATGGACTTTACTATGAGTTTGTGTGATCTTTTGTAATTTCATGTATTTTCGGGCTAAAATTGAGGGACCTGAGCAAAACTCTAATAGAAGGCTGACAAAGGACTGCTGATGTTGTTGGATTCTGACCTCCTTGCACTCGAAATAGATTTTCTGGAGCTACAGAACTCTAAATGGCGCGCTATTAACGGCGTTGGAAATTAGACATTCATAGCTTTCCAGCAATATATAATAGTCTATACTTTATTCGAGCTTAGATGACGCAAACTGGCATTCAATGCCAGTTCCATGTTGCATTCTGGAGTCAAACGCCAGAAACACATCATAAACCAGAGTTAAATGCCAAAAACACGTTACAACTTGGCGCTTAACTCCAAGAGAAGCCTCTGCACGTGTAAAGCTCAAGCTCAGCCCAAGCACACACAAAGTGGGCCCCAAAAGTTGATTTCTGCATTAATTACTTATTTCTGTAAACCCCTAGTAGCCAGTCTAATATAAATAGGAGATTTTACTATTGTATTAGACATCTTGGTTTTCGTCTTTTATCTTAGCATCCATCTTTGGACGTTAAGTTCATAGACTTTAGGGGCTGGCCATTTGGCCATGCCTGAACCATAATCACTTATGTATTTTCAACGGTGGAGTTTCTACACACCATAGATTAAGGTGTGGAGCTCTGCTGTACCTAGAGTTTTAATGCAAAGTACTACAGTTTTCTATTCAATTCGGCTTATTCTTATTCTAAGATATTCGTTGCACTTCAACATGATGAATGTGATGATCCGTGACACTCATCATCATTCTCACCTATGAACGAGTGATTGACAACAACTTCTGTTCTACCTTAGAACGAGCGAGTATCTCTTGGATTCCTGATGAGCGGATAATTTATACGCTTTTTGGCATTGTTTTTAGGTAGTTTTTAGTAAATTCAAGCTACGTTTAGGGATGTTTTCATTAGTTTTTATGTTAAATTCACATTTCTGGACTTTACTATGAGTTTGTGTGTTTTTCTGTAATTTCAGGTAATTTCTAGCTGAAATTGAGGGACTTGAGCAAAACTCTGAAAAAGGCTGACAAAAGGACTGCTGATGCTATTGGAATCTGACCTATCTGCACTCAAATTGAATTTTCTGGAGCTATAGAACTCTAAAGGGCGCGCTCTCAACGGCGTTGGAAAGTATACATCCAGAGCATTCCAGCAATATATAATAGTCCATACTTTATTAGGGAATTGACAACGTAAAGTGGCGCTCAACACCAAGTACATGCTGCTGTCTGGAGTTAAACGCCAGAAACACGTCACAACCCGGAGTTGAACGCCAGAAACACGCTATAACTCGGCATTCAACTCCAAAGGAAGCCTCAGCTCGTGGATAGATCAAGCTCAGCCCAAACACATACCAAGTGGGCCCCAGAAGTGGATTTATGCATCAATTACTTACTCATGTAAACCCTAGTAGCTAGTTTTGTATAAATAAGACTTTTTACTAGTGTATTAGTTGTCTGGTCTAGTCTAGTCTTTTTGGGGGGGGACCACGTTTCATCTTGGGACGATTAGTTCTCAGATCATGGGGGCTGGCCTTTCGGCCATGCCTGAACCTTTCACTTATGTATTTTCAACGGTGGAGTTTCTACACACCATAGATTAAGGGTGTGGAGCTCTGCTGTACGTCAAGTTTCAATACAATTACTATTATTTTCTATTCAATTCTCTTTTATTCTTATTCCAAGATATACGTTGCACTTCAACTTGATGAATGTGATGATCCGTGACACTCATCATCATTCTCACCTATGAACGCGCGTGACTGACAACCACATCCGTTCTACCTTAGGTCAGGCGCATATCTCTTAGATTCCCCAACAGAATCTTCGTGGTATAAGCTAGATAGATGGCGGCATTCATGGGAATCCAGAAAGTCTAACCTTGTCTGTGGTATTCCGAGTAGGATTCTGGGAATCTGGAAAGTCTAACCTTGTCTGTGGTATTCCGAGTAAGATTTCGGTATTGAATGACTGTGACGAGCTTCAAACTCTTGAAGGCTGGGCGTTAGTGACAGACGCAAAAGAATCAAGGGATTCTATTCCAACCTGATTGAGAACCGACAGATGATTAGCCGTGCCGTGACAGAGCATAGGACCATTTTCACTGAGAGGATGGGATGTAGCCATTGACAACGGTGATGCCCTACATACAGCTTGCCATGGAAAGGAGTAAGAAGGATTGTATGAATGTAATAAGAAAGTAGAGATTCAAGAGGAGCACAGCATCTCCATATGCCTATCTGAAATTCCCACCATGGAATTATATGAGTAACTATTTACTATTTTATTTTCTGTTTATTATTTATTTTCGAACTTATCATAAACCATTTAATCTGCCTAACTGAGATTTACAAGGTGACCATAGCTTGCTTCATACCAACAATCTCTGTGGGATCGACCCTTACTCACGCAAGGTATTACTTGGATGACCCAGTACACTTGCTGGTTAAGTTGAATAGAGTTGTGACCACACATAGTTGTAAACCATGGTATTGGCATCATGTGTTTGGCGCCATTGCCAGGGAAAGAAAAAGCAATGAATTTTACAAAATGCAACAACATATGAATCACAATTTCGTCCACCAAGTTTTTGGCGCCGTTGCCGGGGATTGTTCGAGTATGGACAACTGACGGTTCATCTTGTTGCTCAGATTAGGTAATTTTCTTTTCAAAAATTTTTCAAAAATCTTTTTCAAAATTTTTCTTTTCTTTTTCGTTTTTCCAAACTTTATTTTCGAAAAATATAATAAAAATACAAAAAAATCATAAAATCATAAAAATCAAAAATATTTTGTGTTTTTTGTTTGAGTCTTGAGTCAATTTTTAAGTTTGGTGTCAATTGCATGTTTTTAAAATTTATGCATTATTTTTCGAAAATTCCATGCATTCATAGTGTTCTTCATGATCTTCAAGTTGTTCTTGACAAGTCTTCTTGTTTGATCTTGATGTTTTCTTGTTTTGTGTTGTTTGTTGTTTTTCATATGCATTTTTTGTTTGTTAGAGTCCATGCATTAAAGATTTCTAAGTTTGGTGTCTTGCATGTCTTCTTTGCATCAAAAATTTTTCAAAAATATGTTCTTGATGTTCATCATGATCTTCAAAGTGTTCTTGGTGTTCATCTTGACATTCATAGTGTTCTTGCATGCATTCCTTGTTTTGATCCAAAAAGAAAAGAGAAAAACACAATTATGACGTTTTAATTTTAATTATTTTTCTCTCTCATAATTAAAATTTCAAAAATAAAAAAAATCTTTTCCTTATTTCCCTCTAAATTTTTGAAATTTTGGGTTGACATGGTAAAAATTTTTTAAAATTAGTTGTTTCTTACAAGTCAAGTCAAAATTTCAATTTTAAAAATCTTATCTTTTTAAATTCTTTTTCAAATTATTTTCAAAATCTTTTTCTTATCTTTATATCAAATTTTTGAAAACTCACTAACAATTAATGTGATTGATTCAAAAAATTTGAAGTTTGTTACTTTCTTGTTAAGAAAGGTTCAATCTTTAAGTTCTAGAATCTTATCTTGTAGTTTCTTGTTAGTGAAGTAAGTAATTTTAAATTTAAAAATTAAATATTTTTCAAACATATCTTATCATATCTTTTTCAAAATTTTATCTTTTTCAAAAATTTAATTTCAAAATATCTTATCTAACTTCTTATCTTCTTATCTTTTCAAATTTGATTTTAATATCTTTTTCAACTAACTCTTTGACTTTGTGTTTGTTTCTTATCTTTTTCAAAACCACCTAACTACTTTTCCCTCTCTAATTTTTGAAAATATCTCATCTCTTTTTCAAAAAACTCTTTTTGTTTTAAATTTTAATTTTTATCTTATCTTATCTTTAATTTTCAAAAATACTAACCTCTTCTTCAAAATTATTTTCGAAATTCTCACTCTCTTTTATTATTCTATTTAATTATTTATTTACTAACACTTATCTTCACCTCTCTTCATCTAAAAATCCGAACCTATTATTCTTCACTCTTCTCCCCTTTCTTCTTCTACTAACATAAAGGAATCTCTATACTGTGACATAGAGGATTCCTCTTCTTTTCTTGTTTTCTTCTCTTTCATATGAGCAGGAACAAGGAAAAAGGCACTCTTGTTGAAATTGATCCTGAACCTGAAAGGACTCTAAAGAGAAAACTAAGAGAAGCTAAATTACAACAATCTAAAGGTAACGTTTCAGAAATATTAGAACAAGAGAAGGAGATGGCAGCCGAACCCAACAACAATAATGCAAGGAGAATGCTTGGTGACTTCACAAAACAAACGTCCAAATTTGATGGAAGAAGCATCTCCATTCCTGCCATTGGAGCCAATAATTTTGAGCTGAAACCTCAGCTAGTTGCCTTAATGCAACAAAACTGCAAGTTTTATGGACTTCCATCTGAAGATCCTTATCAGTTTTTAACTGAGTTCTTGTAGATCTGTGAGGCTGTTAAGACGAATGGAGTAGATCCTGAAGTCTACAGGCTCATGCTTTTCCCTTTTGCTGTAAGAGACAAAGCTAGAATATGGTTGGATTCATAACCTAAGGATAGCCTGGACTCTTGGGAGAAGCTGGTCATGGCCTTCTTGGATAAATTCTTTCCTCCTCAAAAGCTGAGCAAGCTTATAGTGGATGTTCAGACCTTCAAACAAAAAGATGGTGAATCCCTCTATGAAGCTTGGGAAAGATACAAGCAGTTGACCAAAAGGTGTCCATCTGACATGTTTTCAGAATGGACCATATTTGATATATTCTATTATGGTCTATCTGAGTTTTCGAAAATGTCATTGGACCATTCTGCAGGTGGATCCATCCACCTAAAGAAAACACCTGCAGAAGCTCAAGAACTCATTGACATGGTTGCAAATAACCAATTCATGTACACTTCTGAGAGGAATTCCGTGAATAATGGGACACCTCAGAGGAAGGGAGTTCTTGAAATTGATGATCTGAATACCATATTGGCTCAGAACAAAGTGTTGATTCAGCAAGTCAACATGATCTCTCAAAGTCTGAATGGATGGCAAAATGCATCCAACAGTACTAAAGAGGCAGCTTCTGAAGAAGCTTATGAACTTGAGAACCCTGCAATGACAGAGGTTAATTACATGGGTGAACCTTATGGAAACACCTATAATTCATCATGGAGAAATCATCCAAATTTCTCATGGAAGGATCAACAAAAGCCTCAACAAGGCTTTAACAATGGTGGACGCAATAGGCTGAGCAATAGCAAGCCTTTTCCATCATCTTCTCAGCAACAGACAGAGAATTCTAAACAAAATACTTCTAATTTAGCCAATCTAGTTTCTGATCTGTCAAAAGCCACTTTCAGTTTCATGAGTGAAACAAGATCCTCCATCAGAAATCTGGAGGCACAAGTGGGCCAGCTGAGTAAGAAAGTCATTGAAACTCCTCCCAGTATTCTCCCAAGCAATACAGAAGAGAATCCAAAAGGAGAGTGCAAGGCCATTGATGTGATCAATATGGCCGAATGCACAAGGGAGGAGAAGGACGAAAATCCTAGTGAGGAAGACCTCCTAGGACGTCTCTCAAGCAAGAAGGAGTTTCCTATTAAGGTTCCAAAGGAATCTGAGGCTCATATAGAGACCATAGAGATTCCATTAAATCTCCTTTTGCCATTCATGAGCTCTGAAGGCTATTCTTCCTCTGAAGAGGATGAAGATGTGACTGGAGAGCAAGTTGCTCAATATTTAGGAGCTATCATGAAGCTGAATGCCAAGTTGTTTGGTAATGAGACTTGGGAAAGTGAACCTCCCTTGCTCATTGGTGAACTAGACACCTGGATTCAGAAAATTTTACCTCAAAAGAGACAAGATCCTGGCAAGTTCTTAATACCTTGTACCATAGGCACCATAACCTTTGAAAAAGCTCTATGTGATCTGGGGTCAGGGATAAATCTTATGCCACTCTCTGTAATGGAGAAGCTGGGGATTATTGAGGTACAACCTGCCTTGTTCTCATTACAATTGGCAGACAAGTCATTAAGACAAGCTTATGGAGTAGTAGAGGACGTGTTAGTAAAAGTTGAAGGCCTTTACATCCATGCTGATTTCATAATATTAGATACTGGGAAGGAAGAGGATGAATGCATCATCCTTGGAAGACCTTTCCTAGCTACAGCAGGAGCTGTGATATTTGTCAACAGAGGTGAATTAGTCCTTCAATTGAATGGGGACTACCTGGTGTTTAAGGCACATGGCCATCCCTCTGTGACAAAAGAGAGTGAGCACAAAGAGCTTCTCTCAGTTCAGAGTCAAGAAGAGCCCCCCACAGTCAAACTCTAAGTTTGGTGTTGGGAGGCCACAACTAAACACTAAGTTTGGTGTTAAGACCCCATATCCAAACTCTAAGTTTGGTGTTGGGACTATACAACATTGACCTGATCACGTGTGAGGCTCCATGAGAGCCCACTGTTAAGCTAACGACATTAAAAGAGCGCTTATTGGGAGGCAACCCAATTTTATTTATCTAATTTTTATTTTATTTTATAATTATTTTGTGTTTTATTAGGTACATGATCATGTGGAGTCACGAAAAAAAATATAAAAATTAAAAACAGAATCAAAAACAGCAGAAGAAAAATCACACCCTGGAGGAAGGACAGACTGGCGTTCAATGCCAGTAAGGAGCATCTGGCTGGCGTTCAGCGCCAGAAAAAATCATGAATTTGGCGCTGAACGCCAGAAACAAGCAACATTCTGGCGTTTGAACGCCAAGAATATGCCTTGAGAAAAGCTGGCGCTGAACGCCAGTAACAAGCATGGAACTGGCGTTCAACGCCAGTAACAAGCATGGAACTGGCGTTCAACGCCAGAAACATGCTACACATGGGCGTTGAACGCCCAGAACATGCTACACATGGGTGTTGAACACCCAGAACGTGCATCACCTCGGCATTTAAACGCCAGAATGGTATGCAAAGGCATTTTGCATGCCTATTTGGTGCAGGGATGTAATTCTTTGACACCTCAGGATCTGTGGACCCCATAGGATCACCTCAGGATCTGTGGACCCACAGGATCATCTCAGGATCTGTGGACCCCACAGGATCCCCACCTAACATATTCCCACCTTACCTCCTAATCCTATAACACTCTTTCCCATGTCACACTTCCCAACAACTTCAATCTCTCTTCCCAATTACCCCCTTCACCACTCACATCCATCCACTCTTCCCCAAAAACCCCACCTACCTTCAAAATTCAAAAACACTTTCCCACCCAAACCCACCCAACATGGCCGAACCTACCCTCTCCCCTTTCCCTATATATACCCTTCCATTCTACTTCATTTTCACACAACACAAACCCCCTCTTCTACACCTTGGCCGAAACACCATCCCTCACTCTCATCCATATTTTCTTCTTCTTCTTCTTCTCTTCTTTCTTCTCTTGCTCGAGGGCGAGCAATATTTTAAGTTTGGTGTGGTAAAAGCATAAGCTTTTTGTTTTTCCATTACCATCAAAGGCACCTAAGGCCGGAGAATCCTCTAGAAAAGGAAAAGGGAAGACAAAAGCTTCCACCTCCGAGTCATGGGAGATGGAAAGATTCATCTCCAAAAGCCATCAAGACCACTTCTATGATGTTGTGGCAAAGAAGAAGGTGATCGCTGAGGTCCCTTTCAAGCTCAAGAAAAATGAGTATCCAGAGATCCGACATGAGATCCGAAGGAGAGTTTGGGAAGTCCTAACCAACCCCATGCAACAAGTCAGAATCTTAATGGTTCAAGAGTTCTATACCAATGCATGGATCACTAGGAACCATGATCAAAGTATGAACCCGAGTCCAAAGAATTATCTCACAATGGTTCGGGGGAAATACTTAGATTTTAGTCCAGAGAATGTGAGGTTGGCGTTCCGTTTGCCCATAATGCAAGGAGATGTACGCCCCTACACTAGAAGAGTCAACTTTAATCAAAGGTTGGACCAAGTCCTAATGGACATATGTGTGGAAGGAGCTCAATGGAAAAGAGACTCCAAAGGCAAGCCAGTTCAACTAAGAAGACTAGACCTCAAGCCTGTGGCTAGAGGATGGTTGGAGTTCATTCAATGCTCCATCATTCCCACTAGCAACCGATCTGAAGTTACTGTGGATCGGGCCATCATGATTCATACCATCATGATTGGAGAGGAAGTAAAAGTTCATGAAGTCATCTCCAATGAAATCTATAAAATAGCCAAAAAGCCCTCCACCATGGCAAGGCTAGCTTTTCCTCACCTTATTTGCCATCTATGTTACTCAGCTGGAGTTATCATAGAAGGAGATATCTCCATTGAGGAGGATAAGCCCATCACCAAGAAGAGGATGGAGCAAGCAAGAGAGACCCTCCACGGATCTCAAGAGATGCATGAGGAAGCTCATCATCAAGAAATCCCTGAGATGCCTCAAGGGATGCACTTTCCTCCCAACAACTATTGGGAACAACTCAACACTTCCTTAGAAGATTTGAGCTACAATGTGGAACAATTAAAGGTGGAACATCATGAGCACTCCATCATTCTCCATGAAATAAGAGAAGATCAAAGAGCAATGAGGGAGGAGCAACAAAGGCAAGGAAGGGACATAGAAGAGCTTAAGGACATTGTTGGTCCTTCAAGAAGAAGACACCACTAAGGTGGATTCATTCCTTGTTCTTATTTCTTTCTGCTTTTTGGTTTTTATGTTGTGTTCATTTATGTTTTGTGTCTCTACTTCATGATCATTAGTGTTTAGTAACTATGTCTTAAAGTTATGAATAATTCCATTAATCCTTCACCTCTCTTAAATGAAAAATGTTTTTAATCGAAAGAACAAGAAGTACATGAATTTCGAATTTATCCTTGAATTTAGTTCAATTATATTGATGTGGTGACAATACTTTTTGTTTTCTGAATGAATGCTTGAACAGTGCATATTTTTGATCTTGTTGTTTATGAATGTTAAAACTGTTGGCTCTTGAAAGAACGATGAACAAAGAGAATGTTATTGACAATCTGAAAAATCATGAAAATTGATTCTTGAAGCAAGAAAAAGCAGTGAAAAGTAAAAAGCTTACGAAAAAAAATGGCAAAAAAATAATAGAAAGAAAAAGAAAAAGCAAGCAGAAAAAGCCAATAGCCCTTAAAACCAAAAGGCAAGGGTAAAAAGGATCCAAGGCTTTGAGCATCAATGGATAGGAGGGCCCAAGGAAATAAAATCCAGGCCTAAGTGGCTAAATCAAGCTGTCCCTAACCATGTGCTTGTGTCATGCAGGTCCAAGTGAAAAGCTTGAGACTGAGTGGTTAAAGTCGTGATCCAAAGCAAAAGAGTGTGCTTAAGAGCTCTGGACACCTCTAACTGGGGACTCTAGCAAAGCTGAGTCACAATCTGAAAAGGTTCACCCAGTCATGTGTTTGTGGCATTTATGTATCCGGTGGTAATACTAGAAAACAAAGTGCTTAGGGCCACGGCCAAGACTCATAAAAGTAGCTGTGTTCAAGAATCAACATACTTAACTAGGAGAATCAATAACACTATCTGAAATTCTAAGTTCCTAGAGATGCCAATCATTCTAAACTTCAAAGGAAAAAGTGAGATGCCAAAACTGTTCAGAAGCAAAAAGCTACAAGTCCCGCTCATCTAATTAGAATTAATATTCATTGATATTTTGGAATTTATAGTATATTCTCTTCTTTTTATCCTATTTGATTTTCAGTTGCTTGGGGACAAGCAACAATTTAAGTTTGGTGTTGTGATGAGCGGATAATTTATACGCTTTTTGGCATTGTTTTTAGGTAGTTTTTAGTAAGTTCAAGCTACTTTTAGGGATGTTTTCATTAGTTTTTATGTTAAATTCACATTTCTGGACTTTACTATGAGTTTGTGTATTTTTCTGTAATTTCAGGTAATTTCTGGCTGAAATTGAGGGACTTGAGCAAAACTCTGAAAAAGGCTGACAAAAGGACAGCTGATGTTGTTGGAATCTGACCTCCCTGCACTCAAATTGGATTTTCTAGAGCTACAGAAATCCAGATTGCGTGCTCTCAACGGCGTTGGAAAGTAGACATCTAGAGCTTTCCATCAATATATAATAGTCCATACTTTATTTGGGAATTGACGACGTAAAGTGGCGCTCAACGCCAAGTACATGCTGCTGTCTGGAGTTAAACGCCAGAAACACGTCACAACCCGGAGTTGAACGCCAGAAACACGCTATAACTCGACATTTAACTCCAAAGGAAGTCTCAGCTCGTGGATAGATCAAGCTCAGCCCAAACACATACCAAGTGGGCCCCAGAAGTGGATTTATGCATCAATTACTTACTCATATAAACCCTAGTAGCTAGTTTAGTATAAATAAGACTTTTTACTAGTGTATTAGTTGTCTGGTCTAGTCTAGTCTTTTTGGGGGGGACCACGTTTCATCTTGGGACGATTAGTTCTCAGATCATGGGGGCTGGCCTTTCGGCCATGCCTGAACCTTTCACTTATGTATTTTCAACGGTGGAGTTTCTACACACCATAGATTAAGGGTGTGGAGCTCTGCTGTACCTCAAGTTTCAATACAATTACTATTATTTTCTATTCAATTCTCTTTTATTCTTATTCCAAGATATACGTTGCACTTCAACTTGATGAATGTGATGATCCGTGACACTCATCATCATTCTCACCTATGAACACGCGTGACTGACAACCACTTCCGTTCTACCTTAGGCCGGGCGCATATCTCTTAGATTCCCCAACAGAATCTTCGTGGTATAAGCTAGATAGATGGCGGCATTCATGGGAATCCGGAAAGTCTAACCTTGTCTGTGGTATTCCGAGTAGGATTCTGGGAATCTGGAAAGTCTAACCTTGTCTGTGGTATTCTGAGTAAGATTCCGGTATTGAATGACTATGACGAGCTTCAAACTCCTGAAGGCTGGGCGTTAGTGACAGACGCAAAAGAATCAAGGGATTCTATTCCAACCTGATTGAGAATCGACAGATGATTAGCCGTGCTGTGACAGAGCATAGGACCATTTTCATTGAGAGGATGGGATGTAGCCATTGACAATGGTGATGCCCTACATACAGCTTGCCATGGAAAGGAGTAAGAAGGATTGGATGAATGTAATAAGAAAGTAGAGATTCAAGAGGAGCACAGCATCTCTATATGCCTATCTTAAATTCCCACCATGAAATTATATGAGTAACTATTTACTATTTTATTTTTTGTTTATTATTTATTTTCGAACTTATCATAAACCATTTAATCTTCCTAACTGAGATTTACAAGGTGATCATAGCTTGCTTCATACCAACAATCTCTGTGGGATCGACCCTTACTCACGTAAGGTATTACTTGGATGACCCAGTACACTTGCTGGTTAAGTTGAACGGAGTTGTGACCACACATAGTTGTAAACCATGGTATTAGCATCATGTTTTTTGTGCCATTTCCAGGGAAAGAAAAAGCAATGAATTTTACAAAATGCAATAACATATGAATCATAATTTCGTTCACCAATTCCCTAACCAGAAACTTCGTGGTATGAGCTAGAACCCTTTGAAGGCCACTCTTGAGGATCCGGAAAGTCTAAACCTTGTCTGTGGTATTCCGAGTAGGATTCAGGGATTGAATGGCTGTGACGAGCTTCAAACTCGCTATTGTTGGGCGTGATGACAAACGCAAAAGAATTAATGGATTCTATTTCGACATGATCGAGAACCGACAAATGATTAGTCGTGCTGTGACAGAGCATTTGGACCATTTTCACTGAGAGGATGGGATGTAGCCATTGACAATGGTGATGCCCTACATACAGCTTGCCATGGAAAAGAGTAAGAGGGATTGGATGGAAGCAGCAGGAAAGCAGAGATTCAGAAGGAACACAGCATCTTCATACACTTATCTGAAATTCCCACCAATGATTTACATAAGTACTTCTATCTTTATTTTCTGTTTATTTATTATTATTTTCAAAAACCATTATAACCATATGAATCCGCCTAACTGAGATTTACAAGGTGACCATAGCTTGCTTCATACTAACAATCTCCGTGGGATCGACCCTTACTCACGTAAGATTTATTACTTGGACGACCCAGTGCACTTGCTGGTTAGTTATGTGGAGTTGTGACAAAGTGTGATTCACGTTTGAGAGCACCAAATCATTGGAGCCATTGTTGATGATCACAATTTCGTGCTCCAGGTTTTTTGCGCCGTTGCCGGGGATTGTTCGAGTTTGGACAACTGACGGTTCATCTTGTTGCTTAGATTAGGTAATTTTCTTTTCAAAATATTTTCAAAAATCTTTCAAAAATTTTTTTTCTTTGTTTTCGTTTTTTCTAAAAAATTATTTTCGAAAAATCCAAAAAAAATATAAAATCATAAAAACAAAAAAAATATTGTGTTTCTTGTTTGAGTCTAGTGTCAATTTTTAAGTTTAGTGTCAATTGCATGTTTTAAAAACTTTTGCATATTTTTTCGAAAACTCATGCATGGTGTTCTTCATGATCTTCAAGTTGTTCTTGGTAAGTCTTCTTGTTTGATCTTCATATTTTCTTGTTTTGTGTTTTTTGTTGTCTTTCATATGCATTTTTGCATTCATAGTGTCTAAGCATTGAAGATTTCTAAGTTTGGTGTCTTGCATGTTTTTCTTTTCTTGAAAATTTCTCCAAAATATGTTCTTGATGTTCATCTTGACAGTCAAAGTGTTCTTGGTGTTCATCTTGACATTCATAGTGTTCTTGCATGCATTATGTGTTTTGATCTTGCATTTTCATGTTTTGGGTCATATTTGTGTTTTTCTCTCTCCTCATTAAAAATTCAAAAATCAAAAAAATATCTTTTCCTTATTTTGCTCATAATTTTCGAAAATTTGAGTTGACTTAGTCAAAAATTTTTAAAACTTAGCTATTTCTTATAAGTCAAGTCAAATTTTCAAATTTAAAAATCTTATCTTTTCAAAATCTTTTTCAAAAATCAAATCTTTTTTATTTTTCTTTTATGATTTTCGAAAATTTGAAAATTTATTTTCAAAACTTTTTCTTATCTTTATTTCAAAATTTCGAAAACTTTACTAACAATTAATGTGATTGATTCAAAAATTTGAAGTTTGTTACTTTCTTGTTAAGAAAGGTTCAATCTTTAAATTTTAGAGTCATATCTTTTAGTTTCTTGTTAGTCAAGTAATCAATTTTAAATTTTAAAAATTAAATCTTTTTCAAAATATCATTTTCAATCACATCTTCTAAAAATATCTTTTTTCAAATCATATCTTTTTCAAAATCAATTTCAAAATATCTTTTCTAACTTCTTATCTTTTTAAAATTGATTTTTAAATCTTTTTTAACTAACTAATTGACCTTTTATTTGTTTTAAAATTCTTATCTTTTTCAAAACCACTTAACTACTTCCTCCTCTCTAATTTTCGAAAATTCCTCCCTCTTTTTCAAAACTTTCTTAATTAACTAATTGTTTCAAATTTTAATTTTAATTTTCGAAAATCACTAACCCTTTTCAAAATTAATTTACGAAATTCTCTCCCTCTCATCTTCTTCTATTTATTTATTTATTTACTAACACTTCTCTTCATCTCAAGAATTTGAACATATCTTCCCCCTTGTGTTTGGATTCTTAACTCTTTTCCTTCTTATATTCCTTTCTTCTTCTACTAACATAAAAGAATCTCTATACTGTGACATAGAGAATTCCTCTTCCCTTTCTGTTCTCCTCTTTTTCATATGAACAGAAACAAGGAAAAAGGCATTCTTGTTGAAGCTGATCCTGAACCTGAAAGGACTCTGAAGAGGAAACTGACAGAAGCTAAAATACAAAAATCCAAAGACAACCTTACTGAAATTTTCGAACAAGAAAAAGATATGGCAGCCGAACCCAACAATAATAATGCAAGGAGGATGCTTGGTGACTATACTACACTTACTTCCAAGTTTGATGGAAGAAGCATCTCAATCCCTGCCATTGGAGCAAACAATTTTGAGCTGAAACCTCAACTAGTTGCTCTAATGCAATAGAATTGCAAGTTCCATGGACTTCCATCAGAAGATCCCTATTAGTTTTTAACTGAGTTCTTGTAGATCTGTGAGACTGTTAAGACTAATGGAGTAGATCCTGAAGTCTACAGGCTCATGCTTTTCCCTTTTGCTGTAAGAGACAAAGTTAGAACATGGTTGGACTCACAACTTAAAGATAGCCTGGACTCTTGGGATAAGCTGGTCACAGCCTTCTTGGCTAAGTTCTTTCCTCCTCAAAAGTTGAGCAAGCTTAGAGTGGATGTTCAGACCTTCAAACAAAAAGAAGGTGAATCCATCTATGAAGTTTGGGAAAGATACAAGAAGATAACCAAAAGGTATCCTTCTGACATGCTTTCAGAATGGACCATTTTGGATATATTCTATTATGGTCTATCTGAGTTCTCTAAGATGTCACTGGACCATTCTGTAGGTGGATCCATTCACCTAAAGAAAACGCCTGCAGAAGCTCAATAACTCATTGACATGGTTTCAAATAACCAGTTCATGTACACTTTTGAGAGGAATTCTGTGAATAATGGGACGCCTCAGAGGAAGGGAGTTCTCGAAATTGATGCTCTGAATGCCATATTGGCTCAGAATAAAATGTTGACTCAGCAAGTCAACATGATTTCTCAAAGTCTGAATGGATGGCAAAATGCATCCAACAGTACTAAAGAGGCATCTTCTGAAGAAGAAGCTTATGATCCTGAGAACCCTGCAATAGCAGAGGTAAATTACATGAGTGAACCTTATGGAAACACCTATAATTCTTCATGGAGAAATCATCCAAATTTCTCATGGAAGGATCAACAAAAGCCTTAACAAGGCTTTAATAATGGTGGAAGAAATAGGCTCAGCAATAGCAAGCCTTTTCAATCATCTTCTCAGTAACAGACAAAGAATTCTGAGCAGAGCACCTTTTAAAGAACGGGTCCACCTTAGTGATGGCGGCTTGTTCTTCCTCTTGAAGATCTTATGGAGTGCTTGAGCTCCTCAATGTCTCTTCCTTGCCTTTCTTGCTCCTCTCTCATGATTCTTTGATCTTCTCTAATTTCATGGAGGAGGATGGAATGTTCTTGGTGCTCCACCCTTAGTTGTCCCATGTTGGAACTCAATTCTCCTAGGGAGGTGTTGATTTGCTCCCAATAGTTTTGTGGAGGAAAGTGCATCCCTTGAGGCATCTCAGGGATTTCATGATGAGGAATTTTCTCATGTCCATGAGTGGGATCTCTTGTTTGCTCCATCCTCTTCTTAGTGATGGGCTTGTCCTCATCAATGAGGATGTCTCCCTCTATGTTAATTCCAACTGAATTACAGAGGTGACAAATGAGATGAGGGAAGGCTAACCTTGCCAAGGTAGAGGACTTGTCCGCCACCTTATAAAGTTCTTGGGATATAACCTCATGAACTTTTACTTCCTCTCCAATCATGATGCTATGAATCATGATAGCCCGGTCTATAGTAGCTTCGGACCGGTTGCTAGTGGGAATGATTGAGCGTTGGATAAACTGCAACCATCCTCTAGCCACGGGCTTGAGGTCATGCCTTCTCAGTTGAACCGGCTTTAGATGCCATAAATAGTTATGGAAAAACAAAAAGCAACGCTTTTACCACACCAAACTTAGAAGGTCTGCTCGTCCTCGAGCAAAAGAAGAAAGAAAAGAGTAGAAGAAGAAGAAAGATAGGAGATGGAGGGGGGCTTTGTGTTTCGGCCAAGGGGGAGAAGTAGTGTTTAGGTTGTGTGAAAATGAAGGAGTGAAGATGGATTTATATAGGGGTGGAGAGAGGGGTAGGGTTCGGCCATTATGGGTGGGTTTGGGAGGGAAAGTGGTTTGAATTTGGATGGTGGGGTAGGTGGGGTTTTATGAAGGATGGATGTGAGTGGTGAAGAGAATAATGGGATTTGATAGGTGAGGGGTTTTTGGGGAAGAGGTATTAAGGTGATTGGTGAATGGGTGAAGAAGAGAGAGAGTGGTGGGGTAGGTGGGGATCCTGTGGGGTCCACAGATCCTGAGGTGTCAAGGATAGCTCATCCCTGCACCAAGTGGCGTGCAAAAATGCTTTTTCTGCCAATCCTGGCATTAAACGCCAGGCTGCTACCCATTTCTGGCATTTAACGCCAGCTTCTTGCCCTTTTCTGGCATTGAACGCCAGTCTGGTGCCCCTTTCTGGCGTTAAACGCCCAGAATGGTGCCAGACTGGGCGTTAAACGCCCATTTGCTGCCCTTACTGGCGTTTAAATGCTAGCAAGTTTTCCTCCAGGGTGTGGTGTTTTTATTTCTGTTTTTCTTTCTGTTTTTGCTTTTTCAATTGATTTTGTGACTTCACATGATCATCAACCTATAGAAAACATAAAATAACAATGGAAAATAGATAATATAACATTGGGTTGCCTCCCAACAAGCGCTTCTTTAATGTCAGTAGCTTGACAGTGGGATCTCATTGAGCCTCACGGATGTTCAGAGTAATGTTGGAACCTCCCAACACCAAACTTAGAGTTTCAATGTGGGGGTTCAATACCAAACTTAGAATTTGGTTATGGCCTCCCAACATCAAACTTAGATGTTGACTGTGGGGGCTCTGTTTGACTCTGTTTTGAGAGAAGCTCTTCATGCTTCCTCTCCATGGTTACAGAGGGATATCCTTGAGCCTTAAACACAAAGGATTCTTCATTCACTTGAATGATCAATTCTCCTCTGTCAACATCAATCACAGCCTTTGCTGTGGCTAGGAAGGGTCTGCCAAGGATGATGGATTCATCAATGCACTTTCCAGTCTCTAGGACTATGAAATCAGCAGGGATGTAATGGTCTTCAATCTTTACCAGAACATCCTCTACAAGTCCATAAGCTTATTTTCTTGAATTGTCTGCCATCTCTAGTGAGATTCTTGCAGCTTGTACCTCAAAGATCCCTAGCTTCTCCATTGCAGAGAGAGGCATGAGGTTTATGCTTGACCCTAGGTCACACAGAGCCTTCTCGAAGGTCATGGTGCCTAATGTACAAGGTATTGAGAACTTCCCAGGGTCCTGTCTCTTTTGAGGTAATCTCTGCCTAGTCAAGTCATCCAGTTCTTTGGTGAGCAAAGGGAGTTCGTCCTCCCATGTCTCATTACCAAATAACTTGTCATTTAGCTTAATGATTGCTCCAAGGTACTTAGCAACTTGTTCTTCAGTGACATCTTCGTCCTCTTCAGAGGAATAATACTCATCAGAGCTCATGAATGGCAGAAGTAAATCCAATGGAATCTCTATGGTCTCAGTGTGAGCCTCAAATTCCCATGGTTCCTCATTAGGGAACTCATTGGAGGCCAGTGGATGTCCATTGAGGTCTTCCTCAGTGGCGATCACTGCCTCTTCCTCCTCTCCAATTTCGGCCATGTTGATGGCCTTACACTCTCCTTTTGGATTCTCTTGCACGCCCCTACACTAGAAGGGTCAACATTGACCAAAGGTTGGACCAAGTCCTTATGGACATATGTGTGGAAGGAGCTCAATGGAAAAGAGACTTAAAAGGCAAGCCGGTTCAATTAAGAAGACTAGACCTAAAGCCTGTGGCTAGAGGATGGTTGGAATTCATCCAATGCTCCATCATCCCCACTAGCAACCGATCCGAAGTTACTGTGGATCGGGCCATCATGATCCATAGCATCATGATTGGAGAGGAAGTAGAAGTTCATGAAGTCATCTCTCTTGAATTCTACAAAATAGCCGAAAAGTCATCCACCATGGCAAGGCTAGCTTTCCCTTATCTTATTTGCCATCTATGCTACTCAGCTGGAGTTATCATAGAAGGAGACATTCTCATTGAAGAGGATAAGCCCATCACTAAGAAGAGGATGGAGCAAACAAGAGAGCCCATTCATGGATCTAAAGAGACACATGAGGAAGCTCATCATCAAGAAATCTCTGAGATGCCTCAAGGGATGCATTTTCCTCCAAACAACTATTGGGAACAGCTCAACACTTCTCTAGAAGACGTGAGTTATAACATGGACCAACTAAGGGTGGAACACTAAGAGCACTCCATCATTCTCCATGAGATTAGAGAAGATCAAAGAGCAATGAGGGAGGAGCAACAAAGGCAAGGAAGAGACATAGAAGAGCTCAAGGACATCATTGGTCCTTCAACGAGAAGGCGCCACCATCACTAAGGTGGACTCATTCCTTGTTCTTAATTCTTTGTTTTTCGGTTTTTAAGCTTCATGTTTATCTATGTTTATGTCTTTATTACATGATCATTAGTGTCTAGTGTCTATATCTTAAGGCTATGAATAATTCCATGAATCCTTCACCTTTCTTAAATGAAACATGTTTCTATTTCAAAAGAACAAGAAATACATGAGTTTCGAATTCATCCTTGAAATTAGTTTAATTATATTGATGTGGTGACAATACTTTTTGTTTTCTGAATGAATGCTTGAACAGTGCATATTTTTCATCTTGTTGTTTATGAATGTTAAAATTGTTAGCACTTGAAAAAATGATGAAAAAGAGAAATGTTATTGATGATCTGAAAAATCATGAAATTGATTTTTAAAGCAAGAAAAAGCAGTGAAAAAAGAAGAAGTTTGCGAAAAAAAAGGGGCGAAAAAAATAAATAAAAGAAAAAGAAAAAGCAAGCAGAAAAAGCCAATAGCCCTTAAAACCAAAAGGCAAGGGTAAAAAGGATCCAAGGCTTTGAGCATCAATGGATAGGAGGGCCCAAGCAAATAAATCTAGGCCTAAGCGGCTAAATCAAGCTGTCCCTAACCATGTGCTTGTGGCATGCATGTCCAAGTGAAAAGCTTGAGACTGAGTGGTTAAAGTTGTGATCCAAAGCAAACAGAGTGTGCTTAAGAGCTCTGGATACCTCTAACTGGGGACTTTAGCAAAGTTGAGTCACAATCTGAAAAGGTTCACCTAGTCATGTGTCTGTGGCATTTATGTATCCGGTGGTAATACTAGAAAACAAAGTGCTTAGGGCCACGGCCAAGACTCATAAAAGTAGCTGTGTTCAAGAATCAACATACTTAACTAGGAAACTCAATAACACTATCTAAAACTCTGAGTTCCTACAGATGGCAATCATTCTAAACATCAAAGGAAAAAGTGAGATGCCAAAACTGTTCAGAAGCAAAAAGCTACAAGTCCCACTCATCTAATTAGAACTAATATTCATTGATATTTTGGGATTTATAGTATATTCTCTTCTTTTTATCCTATTTGATTTTCAGTTGCTTGGGGACAACCAACAATTTAAGTTTGGTGTTGTGATGAGCGGATAATTTATACGCTTTTTTGGCATTGTTTTTAGGTAGTTTCTAGTAAGATCTAGCTACTTTTAGGGATGTTTTCATTAGTTTTTATGTAAAATTCATATTTCTGAACTTTACTATGAGTTTGTGTGTTTTTCTGGCTGAAATTGAGGGACCTGAGCAAAACTCTGATAGAAGGCTGACAAAGGACTGCTGATGCCGTTGGATTCTGACCTCCCTGCACTCGAAATGAATTTTCTTGAGCTACAGAACTCCAAATGGCGTGCTCTTAACGGCGTTGGAAATTAGACATCCATAGCTTTCCATCAATATATATAGTTCATACTTTATTCGACCTTAGACGATGCAAACTGGCATTCAACGCCAGTTTCATGCTGCATTCTGGAGTCAAACGCCAGAAACACGTCATAAACCAGAGTTAAACGCCAAAAACACGTTACAACTTGGCGTTAACTCCAAGAGAAGCCTCTGCACATGTAAAGCTCAAGCTCAGCCCAAGCACACACCAAGTGGGCCCCGAAAATGGATTTCTGCAGTAATTACTTATTTTTGTAAACCCTAGTAGCTAGTCTAAAATAAATAGGACATTTTACTATTGTATTAGACATCTTGGTTTTCGTCTTTTATCTTAGCATCCATCTTTGGATGTTTAGTTCTTAGACTTTGGGGGCTAGCCATTCGGCCATGCCTGAACCTTGATCACTTATGTATTTTCAATGGTGGAGTTTCTACACACCATAGATTAAGGTGTGGAGCTCTGCTGTACCTCGAGTTTTAATGCAAAGTACTACAGTTTTCTATTCAATTTGGCTTATTCTTATTCTAAGATATTTGTTGCACTTCAACATGATGAATGTGATGATCTGTGACACTCATAATCATTCTCACCTAGGAACGAGTGATTGACAAACACTTCCGTTCTACCTTAGAACGAGCGAGTATCTCTTGAATTCCCTAACCAGAATCTTCGTGGTATAAGCTAGAACCCTTTGGCGGCCACTCTTGAGGATCCGAAAAGTTTAAACCTTGTCTGTGGTATTCCGAGTAGGATTCGGGGATTGAATGGCTGTGACGAGCTTCAAACTCGTGATTGTGGGGCATGATGACAAATGCAAAAGAATCAATGGATTCTATTCCGACATGATCGAGAACCGACAGATGATTAGCCATGCTGTGACAAAGCATTTGGACCATTTTCACTGAGAGGATGGGATGTAGCCATTGACAACAGTGATGCCCTACATACAGCTTGCCATGGAAAAGAGTAAGAGGGATTGGATGAAAGCAGCAGGAAAGCAGAGATTCAGAACAAACACAGTATCTTCATACACATATCTGAAATTTCCACCAATGATTTACATAAGTACGTCTATCTTTATTTTCTGTTTATTTATTATTATTTTCCAAAACCATTATAACCATATGAATCTGCCTAACTGAGATTTACAAGGTGACCATAGCTTGCTTTATACCAACAATCTCCGTGGGATCGACCCTTACTCTAGTAAGGTTTATTACTTGGACGACCCAGTGCACTTGCTGGTTAGTTATGCGGAGTTGTGACAAAGTGTGATTCACGTTTGAGAGCACCAAGTCATTGGATCCATTGTTGATGATCACAACTTCGTGCACCAAATCTCTGCATTTCCCATGACTCAGAGGTGGAAGCTTTTGTCTTCCCTTTCCTCTTTCTAGAGGTTTCTCCGGCCTTAGGTGATGGTTATGGAAAAACAAAAAAGCTATGCTTTTACCAAACCAAACTTAGAATGTTGCTCGCCCTCGAGCAAAGAGAAGAAAGAATAGAAGAAGAAAAAGAAGATATGAAGGAGAGGGAGAGAGGTTTGTATTTCGGCCAAGGGGGAGAAGAGAGGGTTGTGATGTGTGAAAATGAAGAAGGATAGAGGGGTTTATATAGTAGAGGGAGACGGTAGTAGGTCCGGTCATTATGGGGAAGAGTGGATGGATGTGAGTGGTGAAGAGGTGGTGGGGAAGAGAGATTGAGGTGATTGGTGAAGGGTTTTTGGGGAAGAGTGTTATTGGATTGTGTGAAGAAGAGAGAAGGTGAGTTGAGATAGGTAGGGATCCTGTGGGGTCCACAGATCCTGAGATGATCCTGTGGGGTCCACAGATCCTGAGGTGTCAAGGATTTATCATCCCTGCACCAATTAGGTGTGTAAAACGCCCTCTGTTTGCAATCCTAGTGTTCAACGCCAGATTGATGCTTGTTTCTGGCGTTGAACGCCAGCTCTATGCTTGTTTTGGGTGTTCAATGCCAATCTTTAACATGTTTCTGGCATTAAACGCCAGTTCCATGCTTGTTTCTGGCGTTTAACGCCAGCTTTCCTCAGGGTGCAATCCTGGCGTTTGAACACCAGACTGCTACTTGTTTCTGGCGTTCAACGCCAGATTCATGCTCTGTTCTGGCGTTGAACGCCAGCCAGATGCTCCTTACTGGCGTTTAAACACCAGTAAGCTCTTCCTCCAGGGTGTGCTATTTCTTCTGCTGTTTCTTGATTCTGATTTTTAATTTTAGTAATTTTTTTGTGACTCCACATGATCATGAACCTAATAAAACATAAAAGAACAATAAAAATATAGATAAATAAAAATTGGGTTGCCTCCCAATAAGCGCTTCTTTAATGTCAATAGCTTGACAGTGGGCTCTCATAGAGCCTCACAAATTCTCAAAGCATTGTTTGGACCTCCCAACACCAAACTTAGAGTTTGGTTGTGGCCTCCCAACACCAAACTTAGAGTTTGATTGTGGGGGCTCTGTTTGATTCTATATTGAGAGAAGCTTTTCATTCTTCCTCTCCATGGTTACAGAGGAAGATCCTTGAGCTTTAAACACCAGGTAGTCCCCATTCAATTGAAGGACTAGCTCTCCTCTGTCAACATCAATCATAGCTCCTGCTGTGGCTAGGAAGGGTCTTCCAAGGATGATGCATTTATCCTCCTCCTTCCTAGTGTCTAAGATTATGAAATTAGCAGGGATGTAAAGGCCTTTAACCTTCACTAACACATCCTCTACCAATCCATAAGCGTGTCTTATTGACTTGTCTGCCATCTCTAATGAGAATGTGGCAGCCTGTACCTCAAAGATCCCTAGTTTTGCCATTACAGAGAGTGGCGTAGGATTTATGCCTGACCCCAGGTCACACAGAGCCTTCTCAAAGGTCATGGTGCCTATGGTATAGGGTATTAAGAATTTACCAAGATCTTGTTTCTTTTGAGGTAGAGTTTGCTGAGCCCATGTATCTAGTTCACTAATGAGCAAGGCAGGTGCATCTTCCCAAGTCTCATTACCAAACAACTTGGCATTCAATTTCATGATAGCTCCTAGATATTGAGCAACTTGCTCTCCAGTTACATCTTCATCCTCTTCAGAGGAAGAATAGTTTTCAGAGCTCAAGAATGGCAAAAAGAGGTTTAAAGGGATCTCTATGGTCTCTATTTGAACCTCAGATTCCTTTAGGTCCTCAATAAGGAACTCCTTCTTGTCTGGGAGACGTCCCACGAGGTCTTCCTCATTGGGATTCACGTCCTCCCCTTCCTCTCTAGGTTCGGCCATTTTGATTATGTCAATTGCCTTGCACTCTCTTTTTGGATTCTCTTCTGTATTGCTTGGGAGAGTACTAGGAGGGGTATCAGTGATTTTCTTACTCAGCTGGCCCACTTGTGCCTCCAAATTTCTGATGGATGACCTTGTTTCACTCATGAAAGTTAAAGTGGCCTTAGACAGATCAGAGACTATGCTTGCTAAGCTAGAGGAGCTCTGCTCAGAATGCTCTGTTTGTTGCTGAGAAGATGATGGAAAAGGCTTGTTATTACTAAGCCTATTTCTTCCACCATTATTAAAGCCTTGTTGGAGCTTTTGTTGATCCTTCCATGAGAAGTTTGGATGATTTCTCCATGAAGAATTATAGGTGTTGCCATAGGGTTCACCCATGTAATTCACCTCTGCCATTGCAGGGTTCTCAGGGTCATAAGCTTCTTCTTCAGAAGATGCCTCTTTAGTACTGTTGGATGCATTTTGCCATCCATTCAGACTTTGAGAAATGATGTTAACTTGATGAGTCAACATTTTGTTCTGAGCCAATATGGCATGCAGAGCATCAATTTCAATAACACCCTTCCTCTGAGGCATCTCATTACTCACAAAATTCCTCTCAAAAGTGTACATAAATTGGTTATTTACAACCATGTCAATGAGTTCTTGAGCTTCTGCAGGCGTTTTCTTTAAGTGAATGGATCCACCTGCAGAATGGTCCAATGACATCTTAGAGAACTTAGATAGACCATAATAGAATATATCCCAAATGGTCCACTCTGAAAGCATGTCAGAAGGACATCTTTTGGTCATCTGTTTGTATCTTTCCCAAGCTTCATAGAGGGATTCACTATCTTTTTGTTTGAAGGTCTGAACATCCACTTTAAGCTTGCTCAGCTTTTGAGGAAGAGAGAACTTAGCCAAGAAGGCCGTGACCAGCTTATCCCAAGAGTCCAGGCTATCTTTAGGTTGTGAGTCCAACCATGTTCTAGCTCTATCTCTTACAGCAAAAAGGAAAAGCATAAGCCTGTAGACTTCAGGATCTACTCCATTAGTCTTTACAGTCTCACAGATCTGCAAGAATTCAGTTAAAAACTGATAGGGATCTTCTGATGGAAGTCCATGGAACTTGAAGTTCTGTTGCATTAGAGCAACTAGTTGAGGTTTCAGCTCAAAATTGTTTGCTCCAATGGCAGGGATTGAGATGCTTCTTCCATCAAATTTGGAAGTAGGTGTAGTATAGTCACCAAGCATCCTCCTTGCATTATTATTTTTGGCCACCATCTCCTCTTTCTTTTCGAAAAATTCTGTAAGGCTGTCTCTGGATTGTTGTAATTTAGCTTCTCTTAGTTTCCTCTTCAGAGTCCTTTCAGGTTCAGGATCTGCTTCAACAAGAATATTCTTGTCCTTGCTCCTGCTCATATGAAAAAGAAGGGAACAGAAAATAATAATAGGGATCCTCTTTACCACAGTAAAAAGATTCCTTTATATTAGTAGAAGAAAAAAAGAATAGAAGAAGGAAAAGAGAAAATTCGAACTCAGAGAGGAAGAGTGGGTTCGAATTTTAAGATGAAGAGAAGTGTTAGTAAATGAATGAATAAATAGAAAGAGATGAGAAAGAGGGGTTTTCGAAAATTAACTTAAAATAAAAGAAAAATATTTTTGTTTTTATTTTAAATTAAAGTTAAAATTCAAAAACTAAGATAAGGAATAAAATCAAAATTATAATTTGAAATAATTAGTTAATTAAAAGAATTTTGAAAAAGAGGGAGATGATTTTCAAAAATTAGAGAGAGAAAAGTAGTTAGGTGGTTTTGAAAAAGATAAGAAACAAATAAAAAGTCAATTAGTTAGTTGAAAAAGATTTGAAAATCAATTTTGAAAAGATAAGAAGTATAGAAAAGATATTTTGAAATCAAAATTTTGAAAAAGATATGATTTGAAAAAGATATGTTTGATAAGATATGATTGAAAAGATATGATTGAAAAAGATTTAATTCTTAAAATTAAAATTGATTACTTGACTAACAAGAAACTAAAAGATATGATTCTAGAATTTAAAGATTGAACCTTTCTTAGCAAGAAAGTAACAAACTTCAAATTTTTGAATCAATCATATTAATTGTTAGTAAAGTTTTTGAAATTTTGAAATAAAGATAAGAAAAAGATTTTGAAAATTAATTTTAAAAGTTTTTGAAAATAATAAAAAAATGAAAAAGATTTGATTTTTGAAAAAGTTTTGAAAAGAAAGGATTTTTAAAATTGAAAATTTGACTTGACTTATAAGAAATAGTTAAGTTTTAAAAATTTTTGACTAAGTCAACTCAAATTTTCAAAAATTATGAGCAAAATAAGGAAAAGATAATTTCTTATTTTTGAATTTTTTTATGAGAGAGAAAAACATAAAAATAACCCAAAATATGAAAATTTTGGATCAAAACACATGATGCATGCAAGAACACTATGAATGTCAAGATAAACACCAAGAACACTTTGAAGATCAAGATGAATATCAAGACTTATTTTTTTGAAAAAGTTTCAAGAAAAGAAAACATGCAAGACACCAAACTTAGACATTTTTCATGCTTAGACATTATGAATGCAAAAATGCATATAAAAAACAACAAAAAATACAAAACAAGAAAATTTAAAAATCAAACAAGAAGACTTGTCAAGAACAACTTGAAGATCATGAAGAACACCATGCATGAGTTTTTCGAAAAAAATGCATAAATTTTAAAAACATGCAATTGACACCAAACTTAAAAATTGACACTAGACTTAAACAAGAAACACAAAATATTTTTTATTTTTATGATTTTATAATTTTTTTATTTTTCGAAAATAATTTTTAGAAAAAACGAAAAAGAAAAATTTGTTTTGAAAATTTTTCACAAAGAAAATTACCTAATCTGAGCAACAAGATGAACTGTCAGTTGTCCAAACTCGAACAATCCCTGGCAACAGCGCCAAAAACTTGATAAGCAAAATTGTGATTTACTCTTTTCATAACTTGAAAAATTCATAGCAATGGCTCCCGAATCTTGGTGCACACTACTATGGTTCACTCACATTCTTCACAACTTCACACAACTAACCAGCAAGTGCATTGGGTCGTCCAAGTAATAAACCTTACGTGAGTAAGGGTCGATCCCAGGGAGATTGTTGGTATGAAGCAAGCTATGGTCATCTTGTAAATCTCAGTTAGGCAGATAATAAATGGTTATAAAGTTTTCAAAAATTTATAATGAATAAAGCATAAAATAAATGAAGGAGATACTTATGTAAATCCTTGGTGAATATTTCAGATAAGTGTATGGAGATCCTTTGTCCCTTCTGAATCTCTGCTTTCCTACTGCTTTCATCCAATCCTTCTTACTCCTTTCCATGGCAAGCTGTATGTAGGGCATCACCGTTGTCAATGGCTACTTCCCATCCTCTCAGTGAAAATGGTCCAAATGCTCTTGTCACAGCACGGCTAATCATATGTCGGTTCTCGATCATGTCGGAATAGAATCTATTGATTCTTTTGCGTCTGTCACTACGCCCAACAATCGCGAGTTTGAAGCTTGTCACAGTCATTCAATCCCTGAATCCTACTTGGAATACCACAGACAAGGTTAAGACTTTCCTGATTCTCAAGAATGGCCGCCAATAATTCTAGTTTATACCACGAAGATTCTGGTTAAGGAATCCAAGAGATATTCACTGTAGCTTTCGCTTGTAGAACGGAAGTGGTTGTCAGGCACGCGTTCATAGGGACGGATGATGATGAATGTCACGGATCATCACATCCATCAGGTTGAAGTGCGAGTAATATTTTAGAATAAGAATAAGCTTGAATTGAATAAAGATAGTAGTAATTGCATTAAAACTTGAGGTACAACAGAGCTCCACACCTTAATCTATGGTGTGTAGAAACTCCACCGTTGAAAATACATAAGTGATGATCCAGGCATGGCCGAAGATCAAAGATGTAAAATCTCAGATGTAAATAGAATAGTAAAAAGTTCTATTTATACTAGACTAGCAACTAGGGTTTACAGAAATAAGTCTAAGTGCAGAAATCCACTTCCGAGGCCCACTTTGGTGTGTGCTTGGACTGAGCTTGAGCTTTACGCATGCAGAGGCTTCTCTTGGAGTTAAACGCCAAGTTGTAACGTGTTTTTGGCGTTTAACTCTGGTTTGTGACGTGTTTCTGGCGTTAGACTTCAGAATGCAGCATGGAACTGGCGTTAAACACCAGTTTGCATCGTCTAAACTCGAATAAAGTATGGACTATTATATATTGCTCGAAAGCTCTTTATGTCTACTTTCCAACGCTATTGAGAGGGCGCCATTTGGAGTTCTGTAGCTCGAAAAAATCCATTTCGATTGCAAGGAGGTCAGAATCCAACAACATCAGTGATGAGCGGATAATCTATACGCTTTTTGGCATTGTTTTTATATAGTTTTTAGTAAGTTTAAGCTACTTTTAGGGATGTTTTCACTAGTTTTTATGATAAATTCACATTTCTGGACTTTACTATGAGTTTGTGTGTTTTTCTGTGATTTCAGGTAAATTCTGACTGAAATTGAGGGAATTGAGCATAACTCTGAAGAAGGCTGACAAAAGGACTGCTGATGCTGTTGGAATCTGACCTCCCTGCACTCGAAATGGATTTTCTGGAGCTACAGAACTCCAATTGGCGCGCTCTCAACGGCGTTGGAAAGTAGACATCCAGGGCTTTCCGGAAATATATAATAGTCCATACTTTATTCGAAGAATGACGACGTAACTTGGCGTTGAACGCCAAGTTCATGCTGCTGTCTGGAGTTAAACGCCAGAAAAACGTCATGATCCGGAGTTGAACGCCCAAAACACGTCATAACTCGGAGTTCAACTCCAAGAGAAGCCTTAGCTCGTGGATTGATCAAGCTCAACCCAAGCATACACCAAGTGGGCCCCGGAAGTGAATTTATGCATCAATTACTTACTCATGTAAACCCTAGGAGCTAGTTTATTATAAATAGAACATTTATCTATTGTATTAGTCGTCTTTTGACCACGTTTCATCTTTGGTCTCAGTTTTGTTTTATTCTTCATCTTAGGAGATCATTGATCACGTTTTAGGGGGCTGGCCATTCGGCCATGCCTGAACCTCTTTGCTTATGTATTTTTCAACGGTGGAGTTTCTGCACACCATAGATTAAGGGTGTGGAGCTCTGCTGTACCTCAAGTATTAATGAAGTTCTATTTTCTTTTATTCAAATCTCTCTTATTCTTATTCCAAGATATTCATTCGTACCCAAGAACATGATGAATGTTATGAGTCAGATTACCCTCATTATCATTCTCACTTATGAACGCGCGTGATTGACAACCACTTCCGTTCTACATGCAACAGAGCTTGAATGCGTATCTCTTAGATTCCCCAACAGAATCTTCGTGGTATAAGCTAGATAGATGGCGGCATTTATGAGGATCCGGAAAGTCTCACCTTGTCTGTGGTATTCCGAGTAGGATCCTGGGAATCCGGAAAGTCTAACCTTGTCTGTGGTATTCCGAGTAGGATTCCGGTAATGAATGACTGTGACGTGCTTCAAACTTGTAACCTGCTGGGCGTTAGTGACAGACGCAAAAGAATCAAGGGATTCTATTCCAGTAGGAGCGGGAACCAACCGGTGATTAGCCGTACTGTGACAGAGTGCGTGAGCATTAGTTTTCACTGCGAGGATGGGATGTAGCCATCAGCCATGGGTGATGCCTCCAGACGATTAACCGTGCGACTGACAACCGCATAGGATCATTTTCCCGAGAGGATGAAAGTAGCCACAGTTGATGGTGAACCCCTATACAAAGCTTGCCATGGAAAGGAGTAAGAAGGATTGAGTAGAAGCAGTAGGAGAGCAGGCGTCCTTGGGCTCTACAGCATCTCCATCCGCTTATCTGAAATTCCCACCAATGAATCTGCATAAGTATTCTATCCCTTTTATTATTCCTTTTTATTATTTATTCCAATAATCACAATTACCCTTTAATCTGCCTGACTGAGATTTACAAGGTGACCATAGCTTGCTTCATACCAACAATCTCTGTGGGATCGACCCTTACTCACGTAAGGTTTATTACTTGGACGACCCAGTACACTTGCTGGTTAGTTGAACGGAGTTGTGAATTCAACCAGTGCCATAATAAAGCTTTCATCTCAAAATAGTTAGAACATGGATCACAATTTCGTCCACCAAGTTTTTGGCGCCGTTGCCGGGGATTGTTCGAGTATGGACAACTGACGGTTCATCTTGTTGCTCAGATTAGGTAATTTTCTTTCCAAAAATCTTTTTCAAAAATTTTTCTTTTTTATTTTTCGTTTTTCCAAACTATATTTTCGAAAAAATTTAATAAAAATACAAAAAAATTAGAAAATCATAAAAATCAAAAATATTTTGTGTTTCTTGTTTGAGTATTGTGTTGATTTTTAAGTTTGGTGTCAATTGCATGCTTTTAAAATTTTTCTTGCATTTTTTTCGAAAATCCCATGCATTCATAGTGTTCTTCATGATCTTCAAGTTGTTCTTGATAAGTCCTCTTGTTTGATCTTGATGTTTTCTTATTTTGTGTCTTTCCTTGTTTTTCTTGTGCACTTTTGCATTCATATTTTCCATGCATTAAAAATTTCTAAGTTTGGTGTCTTGCATGTTTTCTTTGCATTAAAAATTTTTCAAAAATTATGTTCTTGATGTTCATCATGATCTTCAAAGTGTTCTTGGTGTTCATCTTGACTTTCATAGCATTCTTGCATGCATTCATTGTTTTGATCTAAAAATTTCATGCATTGAATATTTTTGTTGTTTTTCTCTCTCATAATTAAAAATTCAAAAATCAAAAAAATTATCTTTTCCTTATTTTCCTCCAAATTTTCGAAATTTTGGGTTGACTTGGTCAAAAATTTTTAAAATTAGTTGTTTCTTACAAGTCAAGTCAAAATTTCAATTTTAAAAATCTTATCTTTTCAAAATCTTTTTCAAAAATCATATCTTTTTCATTTTTTTTATAATTTTCGAAAATTTCAAAAATCTTTTTCAAAATATTTTCAAATTCTTTTTCTTATCTTTTTATCAAATTTTCGAAAATTAACTAAGAAGTAATGTGATTGGTTCAAAAATTTGAAGTTTGTTACTTTCTTGTTAAGAAAGGTTCAATCTTAAAGTTCTAGAATCTTATCTTGTAGTTTCTTGTTAGTTAAGTCATTTTAAAAATTAAATCTTTTTCAAAATATCTTTTTCAAATATATCTTTTTATCTTTTATCTTATCTTTTTCAAAAATTTTATCTTTTTCAAATTTTGATTTCAAAATATCTTATCTAACTTCTTATCTTCTTATCTTTTTAAATTTTGATTTCAAATCTTTTTCAATCAACTAACTAACTCTTTATTTGTTTCTTATCTTTTTCAAAACCAACTAACTACCTATCCCTCTCTAATTTTCGAAAATTCTCCCTCTTTTTTTTTCAAAAATTCTTTTTGTTTTAAATTTTAATTTTAATTATATTTTAGCTCTAATTTTCGAAAATCACTAACTCTTTTTCAAAAATTATTTTCGAATTTTTTCCTCTCTCTTCTCTTCTTCTATTTAATTAATTAATTACTAACACTTCTCTTCACCTCTCTTTATCTACAGATCCATCCTTCTTCTTTCTTATACCCCTATCTTCTTCTACTAACAGAAAGGAATCTCTATACTGTGACATAGAGGATTCCTCTTTCTTTTCTTGTTTTCTTCTCTTTCATATGAGCAGGAACAGGGAAAAAGGCACTCTTGTTGAAATTGATCCAGAACCTGAAAGGACTCTGAAGAAAAAATTAAGAGAAGCTAAATTACAACAATCCAGAAACAACCTTTCAGAAATTTTCGAACAAGAGAAGGACATGGCAGCCGAAAATAATAATAATAATAATGCAAGGAGAATGCTTGGTGACTTCACAAAGCCAACGTCCAAGTTTGATGGAAGAAGCATCTCCATTCCTGCCATTGGAGCCAATAACTTTGAGCTTAAGCCTCAACTAGTTGCATTAATGCAACAAAACTGCAAGTTTTATGGACTTCCATCTGAAGATCCTTATCAGTTCTTAACTGAGTTCTTGCAGATCTGTGAGACTGTAAAGACGAATGGAGTTGATCCTGAAGTCTACAGACTCATGCTTTTCCCTTTTGCTGTAAGAGACAGAGCTAGAATATGGTTGGATTCACAACCTAAGGATAGCCTAGACTCCTGGGATAAGCTGGTCACTGCCTTCTTGGATAAATTCTTTCCTCCTCAAAAGCTGAGCAAGCTGAGAGTGGATGTTCAAACCTTCAAACAAAAAGATGGTGAATCCCTCTATGAAGCTTGGGAAAGATACAAGCAGCTGACCAAAAGATGTCCATCTGACATGTTTTCAGAATGGACCCTATTAGATATATTCTATTATGGTCTCTCTGAATTTTCGAAAATGTCACTGGATCATTCTGCAGGTGGATCTATTCACCTGAAGAAAACGCCTGAAGAGGCTCAAGAACTCATTGACATTGTTGCAAACAACCAGTTCATGTATACCTCTGAGAGGAATTCCGTGAATAGTGGGATACCTCAGAAGAAAGGAGTTCTTGAAATTGATGCTCTGAATGCCATATTGGCTCAAAACAAGATGTTGACTCAACAGGTCAACATAATCTCTCAAAATCTGAATGGATTGCAACATGCATCCAACAGTACTAGAGAGGCAGCTTCTGAAGAAGCTTATGATCCTGAGAACCCTGCCATGGCAGAGGTTAATTACATGGGTGAACCTTATGGAAACACTTATAACCCATCATGGAGAAATCATCCAAATTTCTCCTGGAAGGATCAACAAAAGCCTCAACAAGGCTTTAACAATGGTGGACGCAACAGGCTGAGTAATAGTAAGCCATATCCATCATCTTCTCAGCAACAGACAGAGAATTCTGAACAAAACACTTCTAATTTAGCCAATATAGTCTCTGATCTGTCAAAGGCCACTTTCAGTTTCATGAATGAAACAAGATCCTCCATCAGAAACTTGGAGGCACAAGTGGGCCAGCTGAGTAAGAAAGTCATTGAAACCCCTCCCTGTACTCTCCCAAGCAATACAGAAGAAAATCCAAAAGGAGAGTGCAAGGCCATTGATTTAATCAAAGTAGCCGAATGCATAGGGGAGGAGGAGGACGAAAATCCTAGTGAGGAAGACCTCCTGGGATGTCCTTCAAGCAAGAAGGAGTTTCCTATTAAGGATCCTGAGGAATCTGAGGCTCATACAGAAACCATAGAGATTCCACTAAACCTCCTTCTGCCATTCATGAGCTCTGAAGACTATTCATCCTCTGAAGAGGATGAAGATGTGACTGGAAAGCAAGTTGCTCAATATTTAGGAGCTATCATGAAGCTGAATGCCAAGCTGTTTGGTAATGAGACTTGGGAAAGTGAACCTCCCTTGCTCATTAGTGAACTAGATATTTGGATTCAGAAAACTCTACCTCAAAAGAAACAAGACCCTGGCAAGTTCTTAATACCTTGCACCATTGGCACCATGAGCTTTGAAAAAGCTCTATGTGATCTTGGGTCAGGGATAAATCTGATGCCACTCTCTGTAATGGAGAAGCTAGGGATCATTGAGGTACAACCTGCCTTGTTCTCATTACAATTGGCAGACAAGTCAGTGAGACAAGCTCATGGAATAGTAGAGGACGTGCTAGTAAAGGTTGAAGGCCTTTACATCCCTGCTGATTTCATAATCCTAGACACTAGGAAGGAAGATGATGAATCCATCATCCTAGGAAGACCTTTCCTAGCCACAGCAGAAGCTGTGATAGATGTCAACAGAGGTGAGTTAGTCCTTCAATTGAATGGGGCCTACCTTGTGTTTAAGGCACATGGCCATCCCTCTGTGACAGAAGAGAGTAAGCATGAAGAACTTCTCTCAGTTCAGAGTCAAGAAGAGCCCACACAGTCAAATTCTAAGTTTGGTGTTGTGAGGCCACAACCAAACTCTAAGTTTGGTGTTCAAACCCCATATCCAAACTCTAAGTTTGGTGTGGAGACAACACACTAAATTGACCTGATCACCTTGTGGCTCCATGAGAGCCACTGTCAAGCTATTGACATTAAAGAAGCGCTTGTTGGGAGGCAACCCAATTTTATTTATCTAATTTTATTTTATTTTGTTTCTTTGTTATTTTTGTGTTTAATTAGGTACATGATCATGAGGAGTCACGAAAAAATCAAAAAAATTAAAAACAGAGTCAAAAACAGAAGAAAAAAATTTTTCACCCTGGAGGACGCACGGGCTGGCGTCCAACGCCCAGAAGGTGCATCTGGCCGGCGTTTAACGCCAGAACAGAGCACCATTCTGGCGCTGAACGCCCAAAACAAGCAACAACCTGGCATTAAATGCCAGGATGGTGCACAGAGAGGACAAACTGGCGCTGAACGCCAGGAACAAGCATGAAACTGGCGTTCAACGCCAGAAACATGCATCACATGGGCGTTGAACGCCCAGAACATGCACCAATGGGCGTTTGAACGCCAGAATGATGCATGAAGGCATTTTTCATGCCTATATGGTGAAGGAATGGTATTTCTTTTCACCTCAGGATCTGTGGACCCCACAGGATCCCCACCTACCATATTCCCACCTTCCCTCCTAATCCTATTTTTGTGATTTGAATTCCCCATGTCACAATTCCCAATCTTCTTCATCAATCACCCCATTCACCATTCACATCACCCTCCTCTTTCCCACCCAACCCCACCCATATAGCCGAATCCATCTCCCCTCACTCACCTCCATCTTCTTCTTCTTCTCTTCTTTCTTTTCTTGCTCGAGGGCGAGCAATATTTTAAGTTTGGTGTGGTAAAAGCATAGCTTTTTGCTTTTCCATTACCATTAATGGCACCTAAGGCCAGAGAAACCTCAAAGGAAAGACAAAAGCTTCCACCTCTGAGTCTTGGGAGATGGAAAGACTTATATATAAGCTGGAATAGCTCAGTTGGTTAGAACATGTGGCTGCAAATCAAGAGATCCCTGAGATACCTCAGGGGATAAGTTGTCCTCCACACAAATATTAGAAGCAATTAAGGGTGGAACATCATGAGCACTCCATCATTCTCCAAGAAATAAGAGAAGATCAAAGAGCAATGAGGGAGGAGCAACAAAGGCAAGGAAGGGACATAGAAGAGTTGAAGAACATCATTGGTCCTTCAAGAAGAAGACGCCACTAAAGGTGGATTCATTCCTTGTTCTTTATTTTCTTTCTGTTTTTCGTTTTTAGTATTGTGTTTATCTATGTTTTGTGTCTCTACTTCATGATCATTAGTATGTAACCATGCCTTAAAGCTATGAATAAAATCCATTAATCCTTCACCTCTCTTAAATGAAAAATGTTTTAATTCAAAAGAACAAGAAGTACATGAATTTCGAATTTATCCTTGAATTTAATTTAATTATATTGATGTGGTGGCAATACTTTTTGTTTTCTGAATGAATGCTTGAACAGTGCATATTTTTGATCTTGTTGTTTATGAGTGTTAAAATTGTTGGCTCTTGAAAGAATGATGAACAAAGAGAAATGTTATTGATGATCTGAAAAATCATGAAATTGATTCTTGAAGCAAGAAAAAGCAGTGAAAAAGGAAGCTTGCGAAAAAAAAAGTGGCGAAAAAAAATAGAAAGAAAAAGAAGGAGCAGTAGAAAAAGCCAATAGCCCTTAAAACCAAAAGGCAAGGGTAAAAAGGATCCAAGGCTTTGAGCATCAATGGATAGGAGGGCCCAAGGAAATAAAATCCAGGCCTAAGCGGCTAAATCAAGCTGTCCCTAACCATGTGCTTGTGTCATGAAGGTCCAAGTGAAAAGCTTGAGACTAAGTGGTTAAAGTGGTGATCCAAGGCAAAAGAGTGTGCTTAAGAGCTCTGGACACCACTAACTGGGGACTCTAGCAAAGCTAAGTCACAATCTGAAAAGGTTCACCCAGTTATGTGTCTGTGGCATTTGTGTATCCGGTGGTAATACTGGAAAACAAAGTGCTTAGGGCCACGGCCAAGACTCATAAGTAGCTGTGTTCAAGAATCAACATGCTTAACTAGGAAAGTAAATAACATTATCCGAAATTCTGAGTTCTCAGAGACGCCAATCATTCTGAACTTCAAAGGAAAAAGTGAGATGCCAAAACTGTTCAGAAGCAAAAAGCTACAAGTCCCGCTCATCTAATTAAATTAATATTCATTGATATTCTGGAATTTATAGTATATTCTCTTCTTTTATCCTATTTGATTTTCAGTTGCTTGGGGACAAGCAACAATTTAAGTTTGGTGTTGTGATGAGCGGATAATCTATACGCTTTTTGGCATTGTTTTTATATAGTTTTTAGTAAGTTTAAGCTACTTTTAGGGATGTTTTCACTAGTTTTTATGATAAATTCACATTTCTGGACTTTACTATGAGTTTGTGTGTTTTTCTGTGATTTCAGGTAAATTCTGACTGAAATTGAGGGAATTGAGCAAAACTCTGAAGAAGGCTGACAAAAGGACTGCTGATGCTGTTGGAATCTGACCTCCCTGCACTCGAAATGGATTTTCTGGAGCTACAGAACTCCAATTGGCGAGCTCTCAATGGCGTTGAAAAGTAGACATCCAGGGCTTTCCAGCAATATATAATAGTCCATACTTTATTCGAAGAATGACGACGTAACTTGGCGTTGAACGCCAAGTTCATGCTGCTGTCTGGAGTTAAACGCCAGAAAAACGTCATGATCCGGAGTTGAACGCCCAAAACACGTCATAACTCGGAGTTCAACTCCAAGAGAAGCCTTAGCTCGTGGATTGATCAAGCTCAGCCCAAGCATACACCAAGTGGGCCCCGGAAGTGAATGTATGCATCAATTACTTACTCATGTAAACCCTAGGAGCTAGTTTATTATAAATAGAACATTTATCTATTGTATTAGTCGTCTTTTGACCACGTTTCATCTTTGGTCTCAGTTTTGTTTTATTCTTCATCTTAGGAGATCATTGATCACGTTTTAGGGGGCTGGCCATTCGGCCATGCCTGAACCTCTTTGCTTATGTATTTTTCAACGGTGGAGTTTCTGCACACCATAGATTAAGGGTGTGGAGCTCTGCTGTACCTCAAGTATTAATGAAGTTCTATTTTCTTTTATTCAAATCTCTCTTATTCTTATTCCAAGATATTCATTCGTACCCAAGAACATGATGAATGTTATGAGTCAGATTACCCTCATTATCATTCTCACTTATGAACGCGCGTGATTGACAACCACTTCCGTTCTACATGCAACAGAGCTTGAATGCGTATCTCTTAGATTCCCCAACAGAATCTTCGTGGTATAAGCTAGATAGATGGCGGCATTTATGAGGATCCGGAAAGTCTCACCTTGTCTGTGGTATTCCGAGTAGGATCCTGGGAATCCGGAAAGTCTAACCTTGTCTGTGGTATTCCGAGTAGGATTCCGGTAATGAATGACTGTGACGTGCTTCAAACTTGTAACCTGCTGGGCGTTAGTGACAGACGCAAAAGAATCAAGGGATTCTATTCCAGTAGGAGCGGGAACCAACCGGTGATTAGCCGTACTGTGACAGAGTGCGTGAGCATTAGTTTTCACTGCGAGGATGGGATGTAGCCATCAGCCATGGGTGATGCCTCCAGACGATTAGCCGTGCGACTGACAACCGCATAGGATCATTTTCCCGAGAGGATGAAAGTAGCCACAGTTGATGGTGAACCCCTATACAAAGCTTGCCATGGAAAGGAGTAAGAAGGATTGAGTAGAAGCAGTAGGAGAGCAGGCGTCCTTGGGCTCTACAGCATCTCCATCCGCTTATCTGAAATTCCCACCAATGAATCTGCATAAGTATTCTATCCCTTTTATTATTCCTTTTTATTATTTATTCCAATAATCACAATTACCCTTTAATCTGCCTGACTGAGATTTACAAGGTGACCATAGCTTGCTTCATACCAACAATCTCTGTGGGATCGACCCTTACTCACGTAAGGTTTATTACTTGGACGACCCAGTACACTTGCTGGTTAGTTGAACGGAGTTGTGAATTCAACCAGTGCCATAATAAAGCTTTCATCTCAAAATAGTTAGAACATGGATCACAATTTCGTCCACCAAGTTTTTGGCGCCGTTGCCGGGGATTGTTCGAGTATGGACAACTGACGGTTCATCTTGTTGCTCAGATTAGGTAATTTTCTTTCCAAAAATCTTTTTCAAAAATTTTTCTTTTTTATTTTTCGTTTTTCCAAACTATATTTTCGAAAAAATTTAATAAAAATACAAAAAAATTAGAAAATCATAAAAATCAAAAATATTTTGTGTTTCTTGTTTGAGTATTGTGTTGATTTTTAAGTTTGGTGTCAATTGCATGCTTTTAAAATTTTTCTTGCATTTTTTTCGAAAATCCCATGCATTCATAGTGTTCTTCATGATCTTCAAGTTGTTCTTGATAAGTCCTCTTGTTTGATCTTGATGTTTTCTTATTTTGTGTCTTTCCTTGTTTTTCTTGTGCACTTTTGCATTCATATTTTCCATGCATTAAAAATTTCTAAGTTTGGTGTCTTGCATGTTTTCTTTGCATTAAAAATTTTTCAAAAATTATGTTCTTGATGTTCATCATGATCTTCAAAGTGTTCTTGGTGTTCATCTTGACTTTCATAGCATTCTTGCATGCATTCATTGTTTTGATCTAAAAATTTCATGCATTGAATATTTTTGTTGTTTTTCTCTCTCATAATTAAAAATTCAAAAATCAAAAAAATTATCTTTTCCTTATTTTCCTCCAAATTTTCGAAATTTTGGGTTGACTTGGTCAAAAATTTTTAAAATTAGTTGTTTCTTACAAGTCAAGTCAAAATTTCAATTTTAAAAATCTTATCTTTTCAAAATCTTTTTCAAAAATCATATCTTTTTCATTTTTTTTATAATTTTCGAAAATTTCAAAAATCTTTTTCAAAATATTTTCAAATTCTTTTTCTTATCTTTTTATCAAATTTTCGAAAATTAACTAAGAAGTAATGTGATTGGTTCAAAAATTTGAAGTTTGTTACTTTCTTGTTAAGAAAGGTTCAATCTTAAAGTTCTAGAATCTTATCTTGTAGTTTCTTGTTAGTTAAGTCATTTTAAAAATTAAATCTTTTTCAAAATATCTTTTTCAAATATATCTTTTTATCTTTTATCTTATCTTTTTCAAAAATTTTATCTTTTTCAAATTTTGATTTCAAAATATCTTATCTAACTTCTTATCTTCTTATCTTTTTAAATTTTGATTTCAAATCTTTTTCAATCAACTAACTAACTCTTTATTTGTTTCTTATCTTTTTCAAAACCAACTAACTACCTATCCCTCTCTAATTTTCGAAAATTCTCCCTCTTTTTTTTTCAAAAATTCTTTTTGTTTTAAATTTTAATTTTAATTATATTTTAGCTCTAATTTTCGAAAATCACTAACTCTTTTTCAAAAATTATTTTCGAATTTTTTCCTCTCTCTTCTCTTCTTCTATTTAATTAATTAATTACTAACACTTCTCTTCACCTCTCTTCATCTACAGATCCATCCTTCTTCTTTCTTATACCCCTATCTTCTTCTACTAACAGAAAGGAATCTCTATACTGTGACATAGAGGATTCCTCTTTCTTTTCTTGTTTTCTTCTCTTTCATATGAGCAGGAACAGGGAAAAAGGCACTCTTGTTGAAATTGATCCAGAACCTGAAAGGACTCTGAAGAAAAAATTAAGAGAAGCTAAATTACAACAATCCAGAAACAACCTTTCAGAAATTTTCGAACAAGAGAAGGACATGGCAGCCGAAAATAATAATAATAATAATGCAAGGAGAATGCTTGGTGACTTCACAAAGCCAACGTCCAAGTTTGATGGAAGAAGCATCTCCATTCCTGCCATTGGAGCCAATAACTTTGAGCTTAAGCCTCAACTAGTTGCATTAATGCAACAAAACTGCAAGTTTTATGGACTTCCATCTGAAGATCCTTATCAGTTCTTAACTGAGTTCTTGCAGATCTGTGAGACTGTAAAGACGAATGGAGTTGATCCTGAAGTCTACAGACTCATGCTTTTCCCTTTTGCTGTAAGAGACAGAGCTAGAATATGGTTGGATTCACAACCTAAGGATAGCCTAGACTCCTGGGATAAGCTGGTCACTGCCTTCTTGGATAAATTCTTTCCTCCTCAAAAGCTGAGCAAGCTGAGAGTGGATGTTCAAACCTTCAAACAAAAAGATGGTGAATCCCTCTATGAAGCTTGGGAAAGATACAAGCAGCTGACCAAAAGATGTCCATCTGACATGTTTTCAGAATGGACCCTATTAGATATATTCTATTATGGTCTCTCTGAATTTTCGAAAATGTCACTGGATCATTCTGCAGGTGGATCTATTCACCTGAAGAAAACGCCTGAAGAGGCTCAAGAACTCATTGACATTGTTGCAAACAACCAGTTCATGTATACCTCTGAGAGGAATTCCGTGAATAGTGGGATACCTCAGAAGAAAGGAGTTCTTGAAATTGATGCTCTGAATGCCATATTGGCTCAGAACAAGATGTTGACTCAACAGGTCAACATAATCTCTCAAAATCTGAATGGATTGCAACATGCATCCAACAGTACTAGAGAGGCAGCTTCTGAAGAAGCTTATGATCCTGAGAACCCTGCCATGGCAGAGGTTAATTACATGGGTGAACCTTATGGAAACACTTATAACCCATCATGGAGAAATCATCCAAATTTCTCCTGGAAGGATCAACAAAAGCCTCAACAAGGCTTTAACAATGGTGGACGCAACAGGCTGAGTAATAGTAAGCCATATCCATCATCTTCTCAGCAACAGACAGAGAATTCTGAACAAAACACTTCTAATTTAGCCAATATAGTCTCTGATCTGTCAAAGGCCACTTTCAGTTTCATGAATGAAACAAGATCCTCCATCAGAAACTTGGAGGCACAAGTGGGCCAGCTGAGTAAGAAAGTCATTGAAACCCCTCCCTGTACTCTCCCAAGCAATACAGAAGAAAATCCAAAAGGAGAGTGCAAGGCCATTGATTTAATCAAAGTAGCCGAATGCATAGGGGAGGAGGAGGACGAAAATCCTAGTGAGGAAGACCTCCTGGGATGTCCTTCAAGCAAGAAGGAGTTTCCTATTAAGGATCCTGAGGAATCTGAGGCTCATACAGAAACCATAGAGATTCCACTAAACCTCCTTCTGCCATTCATGAGCTCTGAAGACTATTCATCCTCTGAAGAGGATGAAGATGTGACTGGAAAGCAAGTTGCTCAATATTTAGGAGCTATCATGAAGCTGAATGCCAAGCTGTTTGGTAATGAGACTTGGGAAAGTGAACCTCCCTTGCTCATTAGTGAACTAGATATTTGGATTCAGAAAACTCTACCTCAAAAGAAACAAGACCCTGGCAAGTTCTTAATACCTTGCACCATTGGCACCATGAGCTTTGAAAAAGCTCTATGTGATCTTGGGTCAGGGATAAATCTGATGCCACTCTCTGTAATGGAGAAGCTAGGGATCATTGAGGTACAACCTGCCTTGTTCTCATTACAATTGGCAGACAAGTCAGTGAGACAAGCTCATGGAATAGTAGAGGACGTGCTAGTAAAGGTTGAAGGCCTTTACATCCCTGCTGATTTCATAATCCTAGACACTAGGAAGGAAGATGATGAATCCATCATCCTAGGAAGACCTTTCCTAGCCACAGCAGAAGCTGTGATAGATGTCAACAGAGGTGAGTTAGTCCTTCAATTGAATGGGGCCTACCTTGTGTTTAAGGCACATGGCCATCCCTCTGTGACAGAAGAGAGTAAGCATGAAGAACTTCTCTCAGTTCAGAGTCAAGAAGAGCCCACACAGTCAAATTCTAAGTTTGGTGTTGTGAGGCCACAACCAAACTCTAAGTTTGGTGTTCAAACCCATATCCAAACTCTAAGTTTGGTGTGGAGACAACACACTAAATTGACCTGATCACCTTGTGGCTCCATGAGAGCCACTGTCAAGCTATTGACATTAAAGAAGCGCTTGTTGGGAGGCAACCCAATTTTATTTATCTAATTTTATTTTATTTTGTTTCTTTGTTATTTTTGTGTTTAATTAGGTACATGATCATGAGGAGTCACGAAAAAATCAAAAAAATTAAAAACAGAGTCAAAAACAGAAGAAAAAATTTTTTCACCCTGGAGGACGCACGGGCTGGCGTCCAACGCCCAGAAGGTGCATCTGGCCGGCGTTTAACGCCAGAACAGAGCACCATTCTGGCGCTGAACGCCCAAAACAAGCAACAACCTGGCATTAAATGCCAGGATGGTGCACAGAGAGGACAAACTGGCGCTGAACGCCAGGAACAAGCATGAAACTGGCGTTCAACGCCAGAAACATGCATCACATGGGCGTTGAACGCCCAGAACATGCACCAATGGGCGTTTGAACGCCAGAATGATGCATGAAGGCATTTTTCATGCCTATATGGTGAAGGAATGGTATTTCTTTTCACCTCAGGATCTGTGGACCCCACAGGATCCCCACCTACCATATTCCCACCTTCCCTCCTAATCCTATTTTTGTGATTTGAATTCCCCATGTCACAATTCCCAATCTTCTTCATCAATCACCCCATTCACCATTCACATCACCCTCCTCTTTCCCACCCAACCCCACCCATATAGCCGAATCCATCTCCCCTCACTCACCTCCATCTTCTTCTTCTTCTCTTCTTTCTTTTCTTTCTCGAGGGCGAGCAATATTTTAAGTTTGGTGTGGTAAAAGCATAGCTTTTTGCTTTTCCATTACCATTAATGGCACCTAAGGCCAGAGAAACCTCAAAGGAAAGACAAAAGCTTCCACCTCTGAGTCTTGGGAGATGGAAAGACTTATATATAAGCTGGAATAGCTCAGTTGGTTAGAACATGTGGCTGCAAATCAAGAGATCCCTGAGATACCTCAGGGGATAAGTTGTCCTCCACACAAATATTAGAAGCAATTAAGGGTGGAACATCATGAGCACTCCATCATTCTCCAAGAAATAAGAGAAGATCAAAGAGCAATGAGGGAGGAGCAACAAAGGCAAGGAAGGGACATAGAAGAGTTGAAGAACATCATTGGTCCTTCAAGAAGAAGACGCCACTAAAGGTGGATTCATTCCTTGTTCTTTATTTTCTTTCTGTTTTTCGTTTTTAGTATTGTGTTTATCTATGTTTTGTGTCTCTACTTCATGATCATTAGTATGTAACCATGCCTTAAAGCTATGAATAAAATCCATTAATCCTTCACCTCTCTTAAATGAAAAATGTTTTAATTCAAAAGAACAAGAAGTACATGAATTTCGAATTTATCCTTGAATTTAATTTAATTATATTGATGTGGTGGCAATACTTTTTGTTTTCTGAATGAATGCTTGAACAGTGCATATTTTTGATCTTGTTGTTTATGAGTGTTAAAATTGTTGGCTCTTGAAAGAATGATGAACAAAGAGAAATGTTATTGATGATCTGAAAAATCATGAAATTGATTCTTGAAGCAAGAAAAGCAGTGAAAAAGGAAGCTTGCGAAAAAAAAAGTGGCGAAAAAAAATAGAAAGAAAAAGAAGGAGCAGTAGAAAAAGCCAATAGCCCTTAAAACCAAAAGGCAAGGGTAAAAAGGATCCAAGGCTTTGAGCATCAATGGATAGGAGGGCCCAAGGAAATAAAATCCAGGCCTAAGCGGCTAAATCAAGCTGTCCCTAACCATGTGCTTGTGTCATGAAGGTCCAAGTGAAAAGCTTGAGACTAAGTGGTTAAAGTGGTGATCCAAGGCAAAAGAGTGTGCTTAAGAGCTCTGGACACCACTAACTGGGGACTCTAGCAAAGCTAAGTCACAATCTGAAAAGGTTCACCCAGTTATGTGTCTGTGGCATTTGTGTATCCGGTGGTAATACTGGAAAACAAAGTGCTTAGGGCCACGGCCAAGACTCATAAGTAGCTGTGTTCAAGAATCAACATGCTTAACTAGGAAAGTAAATAACATTATCCGAAATTCTGAGTTCTCAGAGACGCCAATCATTCTGAACTTCAAAGGAAAAAGTGAGATGCCAAAACTGTTCAGAAGCAAAAAGCTACAAGTCCCGCTCATCTAATTAAATTAATATTCATTGATATTCTGGAATTTATAGTATATTCTCTTCTTTTATCCTATTTGATTTTCAGTTGCTTGGGGACAAGCAACAATTTAAGTTTGGTGTTGTGATGAGCGGATAATCTATACGCTTTTTGGCATTGTTTTTATATAGTTTTTAGTAAGTTTAAGCTACTTTTAGGGATGTTTTCACTAGTTTTTATGATAAATTCACATTTCTGGACTTTACTATGAGTTTGTGTGTTTTTCTGTGATTTCAGGTAAATTCTGACTGAAATTGAGGGAATTGAGCAAAACTCTGAAGAAGGCTGACAAAAGGACTGCTGATGCTGTTGGAATCTGACCTCCCTGCACTCGAAATGGATTTTCTGGAGCTACAGAACTCCATTTGGCGAGCTCTCAATGGCGTTGGAAAGTAGACATCCAGGGCTTTCCAGCAATATATAATAGTCCATACTTTATTCGAAGAATGACGACGTAACTTGGCGTTGAACGCCAAGTTCATGCTGCTGTCTGGAGTTAAACGCCAGAAAAACGTCATGATCCGGAGTTGAACGCCCAAAACACGTCATAACTCGGAGTTCAACTCCAAGAGAAGCCTTAGCTCGTGGATTGATCAAGCTCAGCCCAAGCATACACCAAGTGGGCCCGGAAGTGAATGTATGCATCAATTACTTACTCATGTAAACCCTAGGAGCTAGTTTATTATAAATAGAACATTTATCTATTGTATTAGTCGTCTTTTGACCACGTTTCATCTTTGGTCTCAGTTTTGTTTTATTCTTCATCTTAGGAGATCATTGATCACGTTTTAGGGGCTGGCCATTCGGCCATGCCTGAACCTCTTTGCTTATGTATTTTTCAACGGTGGAGTTTCTGCACACCATAGATTAAGGGTGTGGAGCTCTGCTGTACCTCAAGTATTAATGAAGTTCTATTTTCTTTTATTCAAATCTCTCTTATTCTTATTCCAAGATATTCATTCGTACCCAAGAACATGATGAATGTTATGAGTCAGATTACCCTCATTATCATTCTCACTTATGAACGCGCGTGATTGACAACCACTTCCGTTCTACATGCAACAGAGCTTGAATGCGTATCTCTTAGATTCCCCAACAGAATCTTCGTGGTATAAGCTAGATAGATGGCGGCATTTATGAGGATCCGGAAAGTCTCACCTTGTCTGTGGTATTCCGAGTAGGATCCTGGGAATCCGGAAAGTCTAACCTTGTCTGTGGTATTCCGAGTAGGATTCCGGTAATGAATGACTGTGACGTGCTTCAAACTTGTAACCTGCTGGGCGTTAGTGACAGACGCAAAAGAATCAAGGGATTCTATTCCAGTAGGAGCGGGAACCAACCGGTGATTAGCCGTACTGTGACAGAGTGCGTGAGCATTAGTTTTCACTGCGAGGATGGGATGTAGCCATCAGCCATGGGTGATGCCTCCAGACGATTAGCCGTGCGACTGAAAACCGCATAGGATCATTTTCCCGAGAGGATGAAAGTAGCCACAGTTGATGGTGAACCCCTATACAAAGCTTGCCATGGAAAGGAGTAAGAAGGATTGAGTAGAAGCAGTAGGAGAGCAGGCGTCCTTGGGCTCTACAGCATCTCCATCCGCTTATCTGAAATTCCCACCAATGAATCTGCATAAGTATTCTATCCCTTTTATTATTCCTTTTTATTATTTATTCCAATAATCACAATTACCCTTTAATCTGCCTGACTGAGATTTACAAGGTGACCATAGCTTGCTTCATACCAACAATCTCTGTGGGATCGACCCTTACTCACGTAAGGTTTATTACTTGGACGACCCAGTACACTTGCTGGTTAGTTGAACGGAGTTGTGAATTCAACCAGTGCCATAATAAAGCTTTCATCTCAAAATAGTTAGAACATGGATCACAATTTCGTCCACCAATCAGCAGTCCTTTGTCAGCCAGAATTAGATTTTTTGCTCAGGTCCCTCAATTTCAGCCAGAAAATACCTGAAATCATAGAAAAATACACAAACTCATAGTAAAGTCCAAAAATGTGAATTTTGCATAAAAACTAATGAAAACATCCTAAAAGTAGCTAGATCCTACTAAAAATTACCTAAAAATAATGCCAAAAAACGTATAAATTATCCCGAAGGTCTAACCTTGTCTGTGGTATTCCGAGTAGGATTCCGAAATTGAATGACTGTGACGAGCTTCAAACTCCTGAAGGCTGGGCATTAGTGACAGACGCAAAAGAATCAAGGGATTCTACTCCAACCTGATTGAGAACCGACAGATGATTAGCCGTGCTGTGACAGAGCATTTGGACCTTTTTCACTGAGAGGATGGGATGTAGCCATTGACAACAGTGATGCCCTACATACAGCTTGCCATGGAAAGGAGTAAGAAGGATTGAGGGAAGAAGTAGGAAAGTAGAAAAAGAAAGGGCACAGTATCTCCATACGCTTATCTGAAATTCCCACCATTAATTTACATAAGTATTTCTATCCCTTTATTTTATTTATCTTTTAAATATCTAATCCAATTACATTTGACTCTACCTGACTGGGATTTACAAGATGACCATAGCTTGCTTCATACCAACAATCTCCGTGGGATCGACCCTTACTCACGTAAGGTATTACTTGGACGACCCAGTGCATTTGCTGGTTAGTTGTGCGAAGTTGTGAACCACGGTATTGGCACCAGGTTTTTGGCGCCATTGCCAGGGAAAGAAAGAGCAATGAATTTTACAACATACATAAACATATGAATCACAATTTCGTCCACCAATTATAATTGAGAATTTCTCAAACACTCGTCTATAGACTCTTCTTCTTTCATAAAAAATGATTCATAATCTTTTATAAGCATATCAGTTTTGGTTTGTTCCTAGCTTCATGGCTTACTTAAAACTTCTCCCAGATTTTCTTTGTTATTTTGCATTGGGAGACTTTTCTGTATTCTTCAAAACTTATGGCGCAATGCATGAAGTTCACTGCCTTGGCATTTGATACCATCTTTTTCTTCTCATCGTCTGTCCATTCTCCTTCTTCCTTGGAACAATTTGTCCTTTGGGTGTCATCTTTGTTAGAACATTAGGTTCATTCATAATGATCTTCCAAAGATTATAGTCTGTGGCTTGAATAAAAATTCTCATTCTTTCCTTTCAGTAGGAATAGTTGGTTTCATTGAATTAAGATGGAGGGTGGTAAGACTGACCTTTGGTTAGGTTGAAAGGGACTTGATTGGTCGCCATGGATCTTTTCTCCAAGTTGTTAATCTTGAATCCAAGACCCTAATGTCTAATGCCAATTGAAGGTTTTATATGTCTTGAGAAAGTGGGGGGTTTGAATCAAGGAACTCTTTGAAATTTAAACACGAATCTTAGTAAGTAGGAGTTTTTTTTGTTGTAGTCTCATGTAACCACAGAAGATAAAAGAGGAAAAAAATAGAGAGAATGACACCAGCATGTATTTTGGTTCAACCTCGAGGTGTAGTGAGGTCTACGTCCATTCTCTACTACAATAATAATAGAATTTCAACTATATCAATTTCAAGATTACAATCACTAATGTCAAGATGAAGACCAAGACCAACACAAAAACAAATGATCCAAACCCATTCTACGTCAAGACAAACGAAGCTACAATTCCGAGTTTCACAAACAAATGCCAAGACCAAATAAAAACCAATGACAAATACTTAAACTTAATCTGAAATTGTATTGGTTAATCTTCCTAGTTTATGACTTTTCATTCTTAAGCTTTTTCAAATAGTCTTTCATTGAATCGTAAGCCTTTTGAATACTAAGAAGATTCAAACTAAAACTAAATGTATCAAATTGAGACCAAAGTAAAAGAGAATGGCAATCTGCATGTTGTCTTTGTTTTATGAATTTTCTCCTTGAATTTCTTGAAACTTGATTCTTCTTCTTATATCAAAACTAAACTTTCATAACCATTGTAGCCAATCTTTCTTCTTAATGATGTGATACTTTCTTTTTTATAAACAACAACAAATCCTTCTATACTTTCTTCAAATCTTATTCTTGGCAATTGATTATTTTCAAACATAATGAAATCATTGCTTTATTACTTACACTAGTTGTTATTGTTCAATATCTCTCATAATTGTCATGATTGTATTTTCTTTTATATTTAGCAGTAACAATCTCTTTATATTCTCTTCATATCTTGCTCTAGATGGTTCGTTCTTTCCCAATCAAATCAACGTTCATACCAAAGACAAATCTGAAACTTTATAGCACAATCGATCGCACCATAATTTTCAATCAAAAAAATATTTGTCATCACAATAAATTGTGAATTTTTTTTACTCAATAGAAAAAAGGGACACTTCGACTTTTAATAATATTATTTTGTGAGAATACAAACCATCTGTTAGAAAATCCATCGAATAGTAACAAAAATTAATTTTGTGGGAGTTTTATTTATAATCTGTAGGTTTTAATTAAATTATCACAATTATTCATAAGCTTATTTTTTAAAAATTTCCTTACTAGTGGTGGTTAATTGGAAAAAGATCATTGCCAGAAGTGATATCACCAAAAGAAAAAGTAATTATAGTATGAAATCTTTCAAAAAGAAAAAAAGCATTACATAAGAAATGAGAGAAGGAATTGATGACGTTGAAGATGTTAGTGTTAATGTTGATGATGGTAGAGAAAATAATGACAATGACAAGATATGATTATGTTGAAGATGTTAGTGTTAATGTTGACGATGGTAGAGAAAATAATGACAGTGACAAGATATGATTACACAATTAGAGTAGTAGAAATAGAACTTAAAACGATGCAATGAAAAAGGTAGCGGTGGTAGTAGCGTTGATTATTGGTCATATTGTTGAAAAAATTTTGTTTGATTTAAAATCATCACAAATTACAAATAAAATTTCACAAAATTAATTTATATTATTATTTAATAAATTTTTTTAAAAAAATTTGTATTAATTACCCTAAAATAATATTAGAGATCAAGATGTCTTTTTTTAAGGATAGAAATCATCTTATCCGCAAAAAAAAAAATAAATGGAGTTCGAATTAATTTTTTTTTTGGTGACTTCCATTAAAAATGATATTGCTTCTTATTATGACTCACTTCCTTACTCTAACTCACAAGCATATCACCACCTATATCATCCTAGCTTCCACTTGCTAACATATAATCGGACATAGTTCACTCTTCGTTATAAGTGTGGATATCACCTTGCTTTAATTGATTACATTTTAAATACAAATTCAAGCATTGAATTTATCGAAGTGAACGTGAATGCTAAGAAAGCACCATTTTAATACGTATTTCAGTAATACTTTTCACATACTGCAACACTTAACTGTGAAGAGTGGACAAATCATCTAACTATTAATTCCTCAAAACTATTAAGGTGTGCTATGTAGATTTGATATGATATAGCTACAGAAATAAGAAAGATTTAAAACTATTTGTTTGGAGTTATATAGATATACGTACAAGATTGTATATTATAAGGACGCATAAATTTTATTATTATCTCCTGTATTTGTGCTTTATTTTTCACTACTTAATAAACAACCTTAGGGATATCTTTGATTGAAAAGAAAATTTGATTAAAAAAAACAATAAATCTCTACATACAAGACGTTTTGCTATACAAGTCTCACAAGTCCTGAAAATCCTTTAACTCTAAAATGCGCCTCTTCTGGCACGTCTGGTCTACGCACCTCCTTAATAAATTTTTCAATTAATCAACGCGCGAATATATAACTTTCTTTTTCGAAAGGATTTCATTTCCTTTTTTGAATTTCTTCTACATTTTCTTGCCTTCTCTCTTCGATCTCTTTTGTGCGTTTCTCTCTACGTTCTCCTTGCTGTTTACGTGCGTTTCTCTCTCTTTCTCTTTCTTCGTTTTTCTCGATTTCCATTGTTTCTGAAGTCAAGCTCTGAATTATTTGGAAGATAATGGATGATTCAACTTCAGATTGTCAGCTGAACCAGAGTGAAATGGATTTTGAATTTGAATCCAATGAAGTTCCTGAGGTGTGGTTTAATTCCAGTTAATATTTTGTTAGTAGTTTATGATTGTGGTGCTGAATAATTTTGTGAATCTTGCCTGTGAAATTTTTTGTTCATTATTCATTGTTTGGATTGAATGCAATGTACTAGTTCTGATGAATTTTCTGTATTTTATATCAGACTTTAGGCTGTAAATCAGGAATATTTGGGTGTACTTTAGAAAGTTTAGGTGTATTTACAGTTTATGATTTTTCATCTGATTGAAGGTGAATTTGTCTTATTCTTTTAGTTGAATTATTTTAGTTTTGATGAGCGGATATTTTATACATTTTTTGGCATCATTTTCATATAGTTTTTAGTATGTTTTGTTTAAGCTTTATTATATTTTCATAGGTTTAGTGTAAATTCACATTTTTGGATTCTACTTTGAGTATGTGTGTTTTATGCAATTTCAGGTATTTTCTGGTGAAATTGAGGAGCTAGAGCAAAAGTCTGATTCAGAGGCAGAGAAAGCACTGCAGATGCTGTCCGGATCGTACTCCTTGCACTCGCAAGAGCTTTTCTAGAGCTATAAAGTCCAAATGGAGCGTTATTAACGGCTATGGGAAGCTAACATCCAGAGCTTTCTAGAAATTTATAATAGTCATACTTTCCTTAAGAATAGAAGGCCCAAAACTGGTGTTCAACGCTAGCTATCTACCATGTCCAGGCGTCCAGCGCACACAAAGGGGTTGTTAGTGTTTAAACGCAAAGAGGTGCCCCTAGCCACCGCTCAACGCCCTAGAGCCTCCTAGCTCATGGATTTCATGTTAGTCAACCAAACACTCACAATGGGCCGGAAGGTATTTTTGCACTAAAAGACTGTTTTACCCTTCTTATTAATCCTTAGTCATTAGATAGTATAATAGAACAAGATCACCTTATCAGCACTGGATGCCATATTTTTGTTCATCCACTACAAGAAAACCAGGATTTTGAAGCGTGGCGAAAAGTTGAAAAAAGCGTAGCGATAGCTTTTCGCCACGTTTTTTGAGCTACCGGCACGCTTTTGAAAGGGTCACAACTGCTTAGCGTGCCGGTTGCTCTATCGCCACGCTTTTGCTGACCTATGCCACGTTTTTTCTATCGCCACGCTTTAAGCGTGGCCATTTGTGAAGGATATCGGTACGCTTTTAAAGCGTGCCAATAGCTGGAGATACGGCTACGCTTTTAAAGCGTGCCAACAGCGAGAGATATCGCTACGCTTTTAAAGCGTGCCAGTAGCAAAAGATATGGCTACGCTTTTAAAGCGTGCCAATAGCAGAGATATGGCTACGCTTTTAAAGCGTAGCTATTGATGACTGTTGTACAATATGGCTACGCTTTTAAAGCGTAACTATAACTTTGTTCAGGTTCTATTATTTTTTTTCTAATCTTTGTAATAAAATCTTATAAAATTCATAGATAATTGTAAAATTTATACAATTACCATTAATTTTAAATCAACTAATCCAATCTTTATAAACTTGTCCCAAATATAGTGTGATTGATCACATGACATGCTCTAACAAATACCAAAAATCAAAATCATGACAACAACTATTACATATCTACTTCCTTTACATATTATTACATAAGAGAACAAATTTTAGAATCAGTAGGAAGTACAAAAGAGACCACTAGTTTTTACTGAAACAAAAAAACACTACTAGTACCTAAGCTAACGAAGATTCTAAGCAGCTACCATCCTTGAATTACATATTCCTAATCCAGGAGCCATCATTTCAATCCACTGGATCATATACAAACGCAATGCCATGCAGCTCTTGAGAAACAGGAGCCATCATTTCAATCCACCTGAAGAAATAGATAATCTTCCTTCAAGTCTAGGAAAGTAAAGAGAAAGCCAATTGAATTACTTATTACCGAACTTTACCTGATACAAGGAGGAGCAGTGCTGCTTAAATCACAACCTCCAATTTTGTATGCGTGTATGCGTGCGGCACAGCTTGCCAAAACTTTGTTGGTCGTGTGTGCGTACAAAGCGTACTAGCACTCCCAACAGTAGCCATATCCTCATGTGTGCGTGCTCACAGAGTGTGCGTGCGCGCACATACCAGAAATCACAAATTCTACAACATTCACAGAATTTAGATTTCAAACGCAACTTTCAACGATCATATATTTCTCTACAAATTCAAATTCTACAAAATCTGCACCGTTTTAAAGCTCTTTGAATAATCTTTAACTTAATATAAATTCATCTAATTTCAAAAACCGCAGCTGAAGATATGATCCATAAAGTTGGCCTAAAACCAATTTTACCAAATAATTATTTACCAATTATCCAATAATTCACTAGCCCCAATCGTTTTCCAACCAACAAAATGAACCAGACCAACCAAATTACCTATTCACACACAACATTCAACTCTACTCCTTTAGACTTCCACCTCAATTGATCTATTCCACATTATAAAAACCTCATTTCCACTATTTTATTAATTATCACATTTCATACATTGGATACCAACCTTCATTCAATCTCATACATTATCACACAATTCAATCATATCTTACCGTCTTTACCTTTTTCCGGCCTCCGGCCAAATTCACAATTCATATACATTCCATAAACCATTAAACACTATCCAATTCCTTATTCCACAACATACCAAAAACATTCATTCACACAAAACTCATTCCAATTCATTAATTTCCACATCATAATATCTATATACATCAATTCCAATCAAGACACAATTCAAACCTAATCCTAGGGGCATCTAGCGTAGGAATTCACATAACACATAGTCTTATGAACTTAATTGTCTCTTGTTCAAAATAATTTGGTCTTCTTATAATTTCCACAAGCTAGCTTAATCACAAGAGTTTCGAAGCCAAATTAAGTTCAAGAGCACAAAATCTCACCCACAACTCTAGCACAACCAATATCATAATACATCAACCTAGTTTATAAAATCTTGTAAATCACAAGAGTTGTGATTCCTTACCTCAATCCACTGAAGTTTGTGATGATATATACCATGGCTCATACAGAGTACTCCTAAATAACTAAAATTAAAATCACTCAACCCTATATAATACGTTTTAGAGGAAAAATCAAACTGGGCACAGAAGAACAAAATACTCACACAATAACTAAAAGAATCGAAGAGGGTGAGGAGAGCGACGTGTAGCCAAATGGCTCATCGATTGGAGCTCCGTACTCAAGTTATGGTTGTTTGAAGATTAAGACGGATTAAGGTTTTTCTCTTCTTCCCTCTCCTCTCTATTTTTGGATCTCTCACATAATGGGGAGTTGTGGCTGCTGAATGGATTTAATAAGGCTATATATATTGGGGCCTTGGGCTCACTTAGCCCAGTTCACTTGGTTTAGTCTATTGGCCTAATTTTGGGTCAAAACTTTTAAGATTAGAGTTTTAAATCGTATTTTAAATATTTCTATCTTTCCAATTGATAAATTCTTATTTCTTAACCTTATTCACTTCAAATAATTTCCTCAGCTGTAGTACAGATAGATCTTAGCGGTACTTGCGATCAAATTTCTAGTGCATGTTTTTATGTAGAAAACTATGTTTTTCGACTCAAAAATTCACTGAGTCCAATATCATATTTAAATTATCGAATTTCGATTGTTAAATTTTCTAATCATGTTTGCTCATATTTAATTAATTACGGTTTTGACCGGGTTTACACGGCATGGTGCCGGAAGCAGATATCTGATTAGGGGTAATTGTGAAATTGGTAGTAAAATCTTAATTGCTATGTTTGATACAGGGGATCAATTCATTTATATCATTTGAGAAGCCAGTGAGTTAGGATTGAGATAACGTGCTAAGCCTATAATTTGAAAGTAATACCCTACTTTGAGGCTGTTGTAACTAGATTAGGCTGTCAACAGTTTCATTAGAATTAAGCACCGAACTTTTATCTATGATTTAATTTGCATGCCAATGACCGGACTTGATCTAATTCTGGGTTTAGATTGGCTGTCAAGCATCACATACTACTAGGCTATTTTGAATGGTCAGTGCAATTTATGTTTGAAGGGTTTGAAGGATCGGTGTGGCGAATGGATATTACTTGAATTTCTCATGATGAATTGTAGTGAAAGTAAGTGTCTGGGATTCATGCTTTTAGCTGCAATGTGTCAGATGATGAACAAAGTTTGAATTAGATTTCAGTTGTGAATAAATTTCCAGAGGTATTCCCTGAAGACATAACTAAATTTCCTCTTCTCGAGAAATAGATTTGCACTTTAGCCAGCCTGGAGTAGGACAAATTTCAATTACACCCTACCGAATGTCGCCCTTGGAGCTGGCTGAACTTAAGGCTCAACTGGAGGAGTTAATGAGTAAAAACTTCATTCATCTAAGCGTTTCTCCATAGGGAGCACCGGTGCTATTGGTTAAAAGAAGGATGGAAGTGTGTGGCTCTGCGTAGATTACAACAACTGAACAAAAACCATGAAGAACAAATATCCATTGTCGAGAATTGATGACCTGATAGATCAGTTGCAAGGAGTTAGAGTCTTTTCTAAGATTGATTTGAGGTCTGGTTGCCACCAGATAAGGGTAAGAGATGAGACATCCCGATAACTGATTTCAGAAAACCCGTTACGGTCACTATGAATAGACTATAATGTCCTTTGGGTTAACAAGTGCCCTGGGGGTGTTTTGGACTACATGAATTGAATATTTCGTGCTTTCCTGATAAATTTGTCGTCGTCTTCATTGATGATTTCTAATATACTCTAAGACCAAGGAGAAACATGCAGACACTTGTGGATCGTGTGCAGATTCTAAAAGAGAGGAAGCATGGATTAGCTGTGGATCCTTCTGGAAGAATGAGGTGAAATTTTTGGG